>NC_084976.1:16655234-17000234 GCF_963691925.1 Scomber scombrus | reverse complement strand
TGTAGTTGGAATATATAGGAGAAATGAGCCAAAATATATTACAAGTCAAACTGGGATATTAATCTTAAAAACTGGCAAATTATTTTTAGGTACACCCCTTGTCCACTTCATACAAACTTGTCTTACATATAATATATAATGCCTGTTTTTCCTGCAAGAAAACATGACCCAACACCTATCATACTAAATACACAAAAAGAGGCCTGCACCACAACAGTCGCTCTACTTCTAAAGCATCAGCTGGGAAAGAGATTAAAGTGTAGAAAGAAAGAAAGAAAGAAAGAAAGAAAGAAAGAAAGAAAGAAAGAAAGAAAGAAAGAAAGAAAGAAAGAAAGAAAGAGAGAGTGAAAGAAAGTGATGAGTTGAAAGTAAACGAAAGAATGAAAGTGAGCACTCGGGTCTCGGTCTGTACCTGGTGAAAGAGTTTCGCGCTGAATGGTGCTGGGTGTCCGGGATTGAGGGGTGGCGTGGCTACGGCCGGGACAGGGCTCTTGGAGCAGGGAGGATTCGGCGGGCGTCACACAGGAAGTGTCCAATCGCCGGGGCTCCGAGCTCGGCAGGGCGCGCTCTTCCGAACCTGTGTCTGGAGGAGAGGTGTCTGGGTCAGAGCCAGTGACGGGGCGGCAGGCTGAATAAAGAGGTGCTGCTGCTGTCGTTTCCAGTCAAAGATCATTTTAAGGCAGCAATATAAAACTCAAAGACTTAAAAGATGAACATTTATTCGTGTTTTACTATTTTTCCCCACATGAAACCACATCTTTACATGGCTATCCCAAACTGTACTTAACACAATCTAAGTGAGGTTCGACTTTACTACATTCCCAACATTTTGACCCGCAGAAATGAAGCCACAATTTCAAGACAACGAGCAACGATTAAAAATGACACCAAAAATAGATTATTATTTGCAAAAAGTCTAATCTAACCGATAAAGTCGGTAAATCGGATTAAAAGAAGAAGAGGCATGCAAACTAGTCTACTGTGGGCACATCACAACAACATGCCAGTAGCCGAAACCGTATAAATCATTGCAACTATCAATGCAAGTCCACAGAAGTCACACATTTAAATCAAGCATAGTCAAATTTAAGCACTAAATATGTATCTGAATTCATGCTATAAAGAGAAAAATAAGAACCACAACTGAGCTCATTTCAAGACACTTACGTAGGCGACAAGTTTCATTCTAACATTTAAGCTTTGTTCCATTATTTCAATTTTAATTTTGCGTTGTAAATTTGATCAGGCTGAAAACTATAGAAACTTCTATAAATACAGACCTAGAAAAGTGACAACTAAAAAAGCAGTCTGTGCCAGTGCCTCCAGGCCATCGCTTTGCTTGCTTCTGATCACCACCGTATTTGCCTGCTCGGGGTTCATCCAGAGGGACAGAGAAATCTAAAAATGTAGAGAGTCGGACCCGAAACCAAAGCAGAGTCCTGTGCGCAGTGCGCCTCCAACTCCCTCTCACTGAAGCAGGGCGCACCGTGGCCGGTGGATTTCAAGGCCCAGAGCGCCCCCTTTCTGTCACTCTCTCTCTCTCTCTCTCTCTCTCTCTCTCTCTCTCTCTCTCTCTCTCTCTCTCTCTCTCTCTCTCTCTCTCTCTCTCTCTCTCTCTCTCTCTCTCTCTCTCTCTCTCGGTCTCTCTCTCTCACCGTCTCTCCCACTTTCTCCTTCGCTATCTCTCTGTCAGACACACACCACAGACCCTCTGGAATACGGTCAAGTTGAGAGACCACTATATCTCCTCACAGTATGCATCTCTATACTGTCTGTTGACAAACCACAGCCCTCGTTACCGACTCTCCGGGCACCAGGCACCTGCAACCTGCTGTCTTTGTGTTAACAGATCAAACCCGTCCACTTGGTGTTTGACAGACAAGACACTTTTCTCCAAACGCCCAACTTGCAGACCAGATCCGAAAGGAACCAGTGAGCCTCTATGAACTCTTTTTGATAGTTATTCGGTCAATATATGGCTTTTACACGAATCTAACCCCTCACAGAAACTTCAAATATGCTGAATAAAGAAAAAGAAAAAAAGACAAACCAGAGTATACAAACAAGTGAGTCTGTAAAACATTTATTTGATTAGGGCTGATTTGGAACAGTAAAGACATTCTTCAACTCTGTGTGGAGTCATTCGAGTGCAGGAAAAAAAACCTTAGTGCTTAAAAAACTAGAACTAGAAGAAATAAGTTATTCTTTGAAAATAGTCCCATTCAAACGCAAAACTAAGAAGTTAAGAGCGTCACTGTGCGCAAAGGTGATCTTGATACAACCACGACTCAGTAAAAAAAAAGTGTCATAATATAAATACAAAAAACAAAAATACTATATCTGCAAAGTGAGACATTCAGTCTGTTTTTTAATGAGTAAACGGGCATCCCCCTCTTTGCTTTCTTCCCAGACCGAGCCGGTCGGTGGGGCTCTGGCCCTGGGCGCACCGGTAACCAAGAGAACGACATAAGAGCTGCAAAGCACGCGCCCCGGAGCGCCGGTAGCCCCCGGTAGCCCCTCGCACCAATAACCCCGGACAGCGCGAGGCTTCCAGCAAACAGAGGCAGAGAAAAGAGAAGAAATAAAGGAGAGACTAGAGAAATATGTGACTACTGTAAATCAGCCCTAAGGGGGAGTCTGTCAGAAGTGCCCGAGTGCGCGGCTTCGTGCGTAAACCTGAGTGTGTTGAGAAAAGAAAAGGTAAAATCAGCGAAATACCTCGAGTGAGATTGTTGGGTATCATGTTTGAACTACAGCCCTGGCAGCTGCTATAGAATAGGTGACAGTACCTGTGCTGTTATCACATGTCTCAATCAAACATTTCACAGAGGACTTCTCAAATTTGATGTGGCTCTGTGGTGAATGTCTGAGAGTGTATTCCTGCAATCAATGGGAGGAGAGGCCGTGTCCTCACAGAGACAGTAGACAGAGTAACTGCTGACATTTGCAATTGGCTACCAGTTGGGCGAATTAAAACTGTTCGGAAACAACTATTACCGTTTTGTTTGTATTTAAGCCTAGTGAAAACAATCCTATTGCTGCATGGGATGGACTTGTCAAACAACATAGCCTACTGTCATGGACTTATATAAACACAAACACACCTACCACCACACACCCACCACACACACACACACACACACACACACACACACACACACACACACACACACACACACACACACACACACACACACACACACACACCGTGTCTCACTGTCTATAATCACTCAATATAATGGAGCGTAATTAAAAACAAAACACATGCAATGAAATCAAAGAGCTTTAACTCTCTTGTCTCAGCTCCTGCCTGAATGTAGACTATTCACCACTCAGACTATTAGTGCGTCTGACTCCTCTATACATTGTGTGAGTGAGAGGCATCTAATTTCCATGACAACCGCAAAGGACATGATACCTTCCCGGTGCAAATTAAATACGAATTCAGCTTCATCTGTTCTTGGAGACAGCACAGACAGAGAGACAGTATGAGCAGCTGTACGCGTAGAGGAGGCTTGATCATATCAACAGGTTACAGACTAGACACAGATGATGGTGAGTGTAAAATCAACATGACATAGGATTTTAGGTAATATAACATAAACTGTGCATATAGTTGTGCGTTAGTAGCCTCCGTGTTGTCTTTGTCTGGTAATCTAACAAGTGCGGTATACGACAGAAAAACAGACTCATTCATTCACAGTTTACTTACTGGTTTGCCGTAGCGGTTCCGTCTTTACATGTGATAATAACCTCGCATGAAGTATCCTACTTCCATCCAGAATATTCACCAAAAGTCGAAATAATTAAAAGAAAAAGAATATATATATAACAACCTCTTAGTAATACTGGAGAAGCAGTGGTAAAAAAGTTTCTTGCTTCCGTCTTACTTTTACACAGAGAGTACACAAAGTATATATAAAAAAAAATAGAATAGAAAATTAAAAAAATTAAAAACTCCCAAGGAGTGCGTCTGCGTCCGTTCCCGTGAGCTGACTTGTGTCAGTGGTGATGGGTGCTTTGCAAAGTGTGGAGTTGTAATGCGGGTTTGTTTATGTGCGCCGTCTGAGGGGAGAAAGTCAAATAGTGCATTTATGTGGGCTCTGCCTCCACATAAGACTTGCTGGTATGCACAACGTCAATGTGACGCCATGGGAGAGGTGACGTCACTCAAAGTAGAGCTCTCTCTCTCTCTCTCTCTCTCTCTCTCTCTCTCTCTCTCTCTCTCTCTCTCTCTCTCTCTCTCTCTCGCTCTCTCTCTCTCTCTCTCTCTCTCTCTCTCTCTCTGTCCGTACAGTACTACCAGACACATAAGCTCCGTGCGCCGTGCCAGAGACACACAGCGAGAGAGGAGACTAGAGAGAGCGAGAAACTGCGGGTTGGTCTGATGGTTGCAGGTCAGGAAGCTGAGGGGGATCCGGCATGCGAGCTTGCACATATTGTAGCAGCCCACATTGTGTGCATTTGCCCAGAAATGTATTTAAAAATAAATAAATTACGAAAGAAGACAATTTGTCCACTTTCAGCAAACACCAAATAGAAAAAATGAATGACCAGTTGTTTAGTGTTAGTGATGGAAAGCAAGTACATCTGAATACTGTATAGTTACAGATAAAACTATTCCACAATTGAACACCACAGTCACTACTTTGCAGATTTAATAATGTCACACAAAAGTTATCATATAAAACAGGGAGTGAAAAGAGCAGAGACCGCTGTCTCTTTTCTGACCTACTGACCTGATCAAGTTACTGAATATTTTGTCCTGCCTGTTGTGCTTTCTAAGGGGTCAGCAGGGGAGAATGTGATTGTCTGCATGATATCAGTCCATGTCCTGAACAAAATGTTTCCCACAGCCAACTCTCGCTTCCTGGAAGACACAATAAATATGCCCCTGTGATGTGTGATCCTTTTCCATATGGGCTGTCTGCCTTAAGGCCACACTAAGTCTGTACTGTATTATCTTGTCATGACATGAACCACTACTGTAACTGAGAAGACTGAACTGCTAACATTTATTTTTAATTGTTTTTTTAAAAACTCAAAACACTAAAAAACGGTCTATTATCATCATGTTTACAATACAAATCAAATTATTCAAATATTGTGGAATCAGATTACACTGTCCAGCCTTGTTGTGTGTCAAGACACTTAGTTGGAAAAAAGTCCTGAAACAAGGAAATTGTACACAATTATGCACAACTGTAGTGACCAAATGAGATAAGATAAGATAAGATAAGATAAGATAAGATAAGATAAGATAAGATAAGATAAGATAAGATAAAATCAAATGTATCTTTATTTATCCCCCTTGAGAGAAATTCAAATTGACACAGCAGTATAGTGGGAAAAAAGTAGTAGCGTGATCTAGGATGATTCAGCACAGAGAATAACATCTCATCCTGTTAGCAAAATTACTGTTTACTTTATGAAAATACACCTTAAAGGCTGATAATGAAACTACCATACTTTTTCAAAGTAGTGTTTTTGTAATCTTCAAAAAACCTTAGTTTAATCTACTGAAATTATATATTCTATGCGAGTCTATATCAGAAATTCTACAACATAAGGTTAATTTGACCCACTAGGCGACATTAAACCTTGCTTAAAAATTTTGGTTTAATGTTTTATAACTGTCAATAAATTTGTTTGAGGGTTAGGAAATATAAGGCATACTTTGACAGTTGACAGGATATGAGAAGGCGCTGTTTCCCTGTGGCGTACTCGGCAACCACAAAATTAAAAAATTGCCTCCAGAGCCACTGAGAACAATAATTCACGGCGGCCAATCACAAGGCGCGTATTTTTCAGTCAGCGTCCTAAATCTGACCAATGATGAGCCCCGGAGGGCGGAGGAAGCCTTGACGCACTGAGGCTCGTGATTGACGCAAGCCTTGTTACTAAATTTAGCAGCTGGCCGACAGAGGCTGAGTGAGATAGCAGAAAGCCCATTCATTGCACCGGGGCGGGCCCGACTATTTTAGCGTTGCAATTGTGATCCAGCCAAGCCAAATATAGTCGTAGACAGGTATTTTTAGCCGTAAAGCGTGTTCCCGATTTCATTCGGCAAAGGCGACCTGGGCGATACAGGACACAATTTGAAGTGAGCTCCAAAATCAGCGTTTCCCAGTTATTCCAGTAGAGTAGGGGATAGTTTTAACAGTCAGACCCGTATAGACCCGAAGATAAATAGGCTTTCGGTGCGACAGACACACACAACAGGTTTGTGAATGTGATGGTTTGCAGCTCCGCACGGCAGCGCTTCTTCCTCACCAGCTGCACACAGGACTGCTCTGGAGAAAGTAGGCTAGTCAAGCTTTACCGCTGCTGCTGCTGCTGGTGGGAAAGTTTGTCAGGGCAAAAAAAAAAAGAAAGTTGTGGGCTGAAGGGATTTTGCTTATGGATGTGTGCTTGTCTGCCCTGGAAACCCCCTTTCCTGTGTTGCACCTTGAAACAGATAACACTGAATTGGAGATAAAGAAAACCACACGTGCTTATTTGTGTGCGCGTATTGACCAAAACACAATGCCCCAAATTAACCCAGTTAAATCTGTGGTGTTCAAGTATGCAAGTGCAATGTGCAGGCAATCCCACATTCCAGCCATTTGCCAAGTTAATTTGTTTGTAACATGCTTGATGCGTGAGTGGTGATTAATACTAAGGGAGAGGGGGGCACGGCACTGCGGTCAGTCCCACAGTGCCAGGCTCAGCAGCAGGGCAGGGCATGCAGGTCACATGCCACCAAGCCCCAGACTACCAGGACTCAGTAAACTCCAGGATTTACACTGCATACATTTGTAGTTGCATTAATAATTATCCCTTTTGCTAAACAATTTCACTCAAATTATGCTTGTTTTAACAGCTGAACAGTAATCATAGCCTCCATAGTATTGTGTTCATCTTTCGAGCACTGGTTTTGGTAAAGTGTCTGACAGTGCAGGTGCACAAACTGCAAGTGAATATTGTACCCATCATGGATCATCATAACTTCATTAAAAAAAAATTAAACTATGATGTGGCTCTTATCACTATCTTATGTGCCATTTTATCATGAGAAATAAAAAAAAGATACAAGTTGACCTAATTTCAACTGTCTTTATTAGAACAAAGTATTTCCTATAGGCATAGATCACAAGTTTTTCTGCTTTTCTCCTCCTTGTCAGAATTATAAAGCATTATCTGGGTCATCCAGGGTAAACTCTTACAAATGAATCATTTATTTTTCATAAAAGGGGCTTTCATCATTGCATTACTATTTTAAAAATGTAGCTTATCAGTACAAGTCTCACTGCCCATCAATACATCTGTTGTTCATGTTCTCTGTCAACACAAGCATACATAGGTCATATAGTGTAGGAGTTTGGAAATAGGTCATTTATCTTTAAAATGAGACATTTATAACTGTTTTTATTACTTATCAGCTTCATTGTTTGTCCCCTCTCCGTTCCCCATCTGTGTGTTTCACCTGGCCTCTCTCTCCTGCTCTCCCTGGCCGGTCAGGGTATCAGCTGCCTCGTCTGTGACCTCACCGAAGTGACGTGTAATCCAGATTAACCTGCTCTCTTATTCCGCCAGACGTGGAAGTGATTAGAGATTATGCCCGTGTCCTTTTAATAGAATTGGACGTGTGGCTAATCAACTACGTCCACCGTTGTCGCGTGGCAGGTGACTTACTCACACCCACAGTGTCACTCTCTCTCTCTCTCACGCACACACACGCACACATGTTTTTTTTGTTTAGGATGACATTGTGTTGATTTGCATAAATATTCTTGGACAAACCATAACTGTTACATGTTTAAAGGACAAGTTCACAACTTTTCAAGTCAGTCTTTACACTGTCCCAAATGAACATTGAAACAGGTTTAATCATTCCTTGTGTTCATACTCACCTTTTGAAGCTCCATCCTAATGTGTGTTCAATGTCAGTGGAGGACACAGTCTACAGTCCTTGTTTTGAGCAAAAATGTAGTTAACAGTTTATTTGAGGCTTCAGCGGTCAGACTTAATTAAAGTGGAGGTCTACCACAGTTACAATCTTTTTAGGATGAATCCCCTCTTTTTGCTTGTTTAGCTGCAGTGGAAGTATAGTAACAAAGAGTGGAAACCTTGCACTACAAATGGTAAATGGACTGTACTTATATAGCGCTTTTCTAGTCGTTACGACCACTCAAAGTGCTTTTACATTACATCTCATTCACCCATTCACACATACACTGATGGCAGGGGGTGCCAATCTGCTCATCAGGGGGAAACCTACTCATTAGGGGGAAAAAGACTAACTTTGAATTGATTTGACTAATGTGCACAGCTGAAGCTTCATATTAGCTTCAAATAAACTTTTAAATACATTTTTGCATATGAGAGCTGTGCATTTTGTCCCCCATCGTCAGGAATCTCTTAATGACCAGTATGAACAGGAGGAATGATTTCAAAAACGTGTGAATATTCATTTGGGAACCTGATTGTTGTTTTAAGACAGACTTGAAAAATTGTGAACTGATCCTTTAATACCAAGCCCTGTGGTTTACTTTGTAGGGACCAGATTTTTGTATTCAAATGGGAGTTCAGCTCTCTAGGTGGTCAAGTGAGAAAAACATAAACAAAAAGATAACTGCATCACAAACTGCTTTACTTCATTCTGCTTTATGCTACGGTCAGACCAGAGTTTGAAAGTCTGTGTTTTCATTATATGCTCTGGCTAAATGCAGGTGGTGTAGGATATCGGATGTGCACTTTTGCTAGCTAGAGAAAAGATACAATTTACCACTGTGTTGTTTTTACTCTCTGTCCCTGTCCTAGCACGGACTGCTTCTCATGTCATACTTTTTGTAACTGTAAAAAAGAAAAGACAGCATTCATAACTTTTTGAAAGAGAGGTCAGTACCATCATCTGTGAAGTTTCACACCACTGGAGTATTTTGTACAGGAGAATTTCAGTCAAATCCATTCTTCTTTCTATTCTTCAAAAAGTATCATCTGGCAATAAAGAAAGACTGAGTGTCTGCTGCCACTGTATAGAACTGTTAAATCTGTCGGGCTTGCCAGTGTTGTCAGATTTACGACAGAAAAAGTTAGGTACTTTGCATAAAGAGTGCTTTGGAGGCGCCGCCTGTGAGTGCAGAGTTAGAGTATATACAGTGGTTCAGCATCTTTAGACCTCTGCACAGAGCTGCTGACTATATGGTGGACATATTGCACCGAGATGCACTGAACTCTGGCTTATCACAGAGCAGAAGTGAAAAGTGATTGTGTCAGTTTGAATGAGCTCTCTATGTCTACGGCCAAAGCACCGGCACTCAGCGCTCTGGTGACACTGGAGAAAGAGGAAAGCAGAGAAAGAGAGAAACAGAGGAAGGCTTTTATCTCAGTGTCACCAAATCTGCTCCAACTGTACGTCAGAGTGCAAGCAAGGACGGGAAGGGGTGGGGGTGTGGGGGCAGAGGATCGCTGGCGCAATGGCAGGGTGCTCAATGGTGGCATTCTTCCCTTTTCTGTGGACACACACACACACACACACACACACACACACACACACACACACACACACACACACACACACACACACACACACACACACACACACATACAGACAACACATACACACACACACACAGCCACACCAGGGGGATTCCCCTCGGGAGTACCCAAGTGAAGTAATACAACCCATCACTGCCTTATCACACCAGTGCCCAAAGACAGGAGAGGGGAGTGTAGAGAAGTGTTTCCATGAGCCACGGCACAGGAGTATACTGTGTATCACACAGGGATTCTGGGCCGTTATGTGATGTTATCATGATGTGTTTTTACACTTTATTCTTTTGCGTTTGTGTATCTTGACAGAGGGGGAGAAGGGTAATGGAGAGCAGCTTGTACGTAATGTTCTGTAGTTTCCCTCGCTGCTTTGGTGGCAGATTTATCACCTCTTTCATTATTACCCTGCAGTGAAATTTAACAGCGTGATTCACCACTTTGTGTTAATTTCTGAAGGGTGTATGATAGTGTGAGTACAAGCCAGCACTGTGTTGTTTCCTTTGTTTATGTGTATGTGTGGGCTGTGCATTATCTGTTTATTTTGCATATATTTATGTATGTCCATAGGTCAAGAACTTTAGGATAAGGCTGGTGATTTTCTATACTTTTCTTAATGTCAGCAAATATGTGCAGAGTCAAACCAACAATGAACTGATGCTTTAAACAAGAAAGCAGTCCAAGCTGCATACAAGGAAGGGAGTATAAAAAAAGCCTTTGTTGTAGTGGCTGAATCATTAAAAAATCCACAAGTTTCAACCATTGCAAATCTTCCTCAGGTCATTGTCACTCTCAAAGATATTAAAAGAAAACGTTAAAAGAAACTTTACTCAAGAGTGACACCCTCTTGAGTAAAGTTTTCCTTGACCCTGTTTTATTTTTTTTAGACGCTCTTAGGGACAGTCTCATGCGTTCACATCTTCCACCAGACAAAAAGGTACTTTTTTGACTTTCAAATGTATGCATCTCCCTCACTGTCATAATGATTTAAATGGTTTGTTGAAGTTAACACAAGCAGAACTTATAAACACAGTGATTTTACTAACTGTAACACTACCTTTGTCATATACCCTCTGTCTTGTACATGTGTAGAAAGCTTTGTCCACATAGTCTTTACAGAAAGTCACCTGAGGGATCGCCTCACTGAGCATAAATATGCTATTAGAATTAGGAGTCGCGATTACCCCATGGCTAGACACATCATTGACTTTCACAAAACTAATGATTCCTTTTTGCACATAGAAACTTAAGCAAAGGGAAGCTTTTTGGATCCATCGACCGGATGTGTTTAAGTGCCCTGGTCTCAATGAGGATGTAGACCTCACATGGCTGTTTCTATCAGGCCACACCTGTATTGTCTATTACAAACCCCTAAAAGACCTACAGTGGTCGAAACAAGTTGGTTCTTTAATGACTGAACCACTACAATAAAGGCTCTTTAATACTTCCTTCCTCAGTATAAAATGTTGTTATATTTGGACTGCCTGGACTGCCTTCTTATTTGAAGCACTCTGTTCTTCCTAAGAAATAAACATGTTCACAGCCTGGTACAAAAAACTGTGTTTATCTCTATAGCAAATTTCCCTGTTCATGACAATTGCACAGGGGTGAATTTTTATAGAAACCCACCCGTTTTAAATATCAGTAAGGGTTCAAATGATGCATATTAAGAGCGTGGCCACTTTCAGTGACAGGTGAGTGCCATCACAGGCAAGTTGCAACTGAAAATGTTGGTTAGTTAATGTAACCGTGGCATAACCCCAGTTTCACGGAATACAGACATAGACAGTTAGTAGTTATTTCAGTGTGTTTTCAGTTAAGGAAAGTTCATTTTTGGACATTTTTTGGGAAACGGAGAGAGAGAGAGGGGAATGACATGCAGCAAAGCAGTTCCTTGCTGGAGCTGAACCAGGGACCCTGCGATAATGTGGCATGTGCGATTGTCACTCAGCTAGTAAAGCACTCCTAGTTCATGAAATTTGACTCTAACATTTTGGTAAATTAGCTAGCAGTTAGTATTAGAGTCAGCTGCACCCTTTTCCCCCGTGTTTTTCAAGTGCACCTTACATATTTTTGATCTATGTTAGATTACATAAAGCAGTCATCTCTTTCCCAATGAACTAATCCTACTTAAAGTATTGTGTGTGTATACAATGGCTGATATATTATATTCCTCAGTACTGTAGACCTTTGTTGTTATCCAAAATCTGTTGAAAAACACTTTAGTGAGCCGCACTGTTGCACTGGGTGACATTCCTCTTTAGAGCTGGTTCTAAACAAACTACGGTAACTGCTCTCAGGGATGAAGGAACATGTCACCAAGTGCAACAGTGTGTTCAGTGATGTGTTTTTAGTAGTTTTTGGATAACAGTGGAGGTCTACAGCACAGATAAGTAACAGTATATCAGGCTTTGGATACACAGACAATACTTTTTAATAGGATCAGTTCATTGTTGGTTTGGCTATGCACTAGATATTTGTTCATAATAAAACTATAGAAAATCGCCAGCTTTATCATTTAACAAGATATATCTAACATGCGTTATTTGCATCATCAATAGTTTTTTTCATGCAATGGGTTAATTTGCATTTTCACAAAACGAGATATTAAAGGTCATGCATTCTTCTTGAGTGCGCATCATCTTATAATGTGCTCATATATAGAGTTGGGGGTAATATAGCTTATTGTAATTGTAGTGGAAGATGAAAGAGTGTAGTGTCTTTATGGTGCGACTAGTATCATCTTTTCACATCAGTTCACAAATCTGTCCCGAAGCATTTACATGCACTTACATACATGTTCTTTATTAACAGAACATTATATATGTTTATCCTCTTCTCTCTTTTGCATGTGCACACAGAGTTGTAAGTAACAGCTGTGCATGAGGCAATATCCAACATGCCACTACACAAGATATTGTCTACCACTTCTTAAGGGTTCCCTGATGGTAATGGCACTCCTAACCATAACCCTTTAACACCAGTGCATGATGCAAATTGAAATGATGCTTAGTTATTCACATCTAGATGTCACTGATAAAGCACATTTGCAGAGGAGGTTTTTGACATTAACTTAAACTCATTAATGCTTATGGTTTCAGTGCCTTGAACTTAACTTACTATGCCACATATTTCCGTAGGTGACAGAGAAGACAAAAAAAAACAAATCATGAGGACATTGAACCCAATGGCATTTGACATTAAACAGTCTTATTACGGAACAATGGCGGCAGATGAAACCTTTCATGAGCACATGCCAAATCTGTGAGGTGTTCAACATGACACAGTTCTCCTGCCATCTCAAAAAAAAAAAAAACCCTGTCAGTACCTGCGCACCTGTCAGTCAGAGTTCTAGCCACTGACCCCTTTAAGGTTACATGAAACAACAAATCGTGTCACAACTGTAGGTATTAAGTTTACATTTCATCTGCCAGTGGTGGTTCTAAGTGTGCGTGGGTGTAATTTGTAAGTTAGTATGTGGAAATATGTGAGCAGTGGGTGTATGAGTCACCATGGTGTGGGCAGTTGTTTAAAGGCCATTTTCTAGGAGATCTCAGAAACAGGAACATGCATCAGTATATGTGTGTGTGTCTGTGTCTATGTGTCAAGTGTGTGTGATGTGGTTTCATCATTCGAGTTGAAACATTGCAGGACTGCCCCTCTCAATGTGTTTAGATCAAGATATCAGACAACAAACAGGCAGAATCTCCTCACGGCTGAGCATAGGTGTCCACTTGAAAACATGCGGTGTGCCGTGCACCAAGTGACATAAGACTAACCAAATATTTGCTTGCAGTCTGTAAATAGATTTAATATAAAACAGGATGGTGGGATTATACAGTAGAGTGTCAACTGCATTCAAATGTGTGTATATGCATTTGTGTATTTGTGCTCGTGAGAAACACTTGGCCTTTAGTTTTTCACATCTGGGAGCTGCTTTGGGGAGACACTTTGGCTGAATGCCTTGCACACCTCAGTTGGTTTCACCTCCGCTCTAAACCACTCCCACAACTGCAGCCCAGGTATCTGCCTAACAACTTGTAATTGTAGTTTAGGCTTACTTCATATAAAGGAGTGATGACATTTTGGTGGCTGAGTCAGTGGCCTCATTTCCCTACAGATATTCAATAGCTCGCGCGCGCGTGTGTGTATTCTGTAATTTTTACTCAGCGTATGTGGTCTGAATATGTGCTTGGTGTTTGATGCTTTGCCGTGGCTGAGACTAATGTCATCCCAGGTCACACACACACACACACACACACTGACCACATGGGCACATACATGGTCAAACACACACAGAGGAACACACACATTCAAAGAGATAAACAAGTGGTTGCGTTTCTGCATTGAGTCACACTCGTGGGCAGGGGTGGAAAGTTTCCTTCTTTGGGCTATCCCCCCTGCTGACACTTTGACTTTTTTGAATTATTTGAAGTGTTTCTAGTTCCAAGTCAGCCTGTAGTGGACAGCAGATTCAACTCCTACCTGCTGAGACAACACAAATCTTCACTGCCCTTCTCCTCTTCCTTTCTATTCTCACTGGCACAGACACACATATGATGCAGTATACGTGGGACTTATTGTATCATCACATTAGGTGAGACCCATACACACCTTGATATCTTTTTCTTTCTGGAAAAGTGAAGTGTCAGTGATGTGTGTCAGGATCCTCCTTAACAATTATTATATTTATACTACTACTGCTAACATTACTACTGCTACTATTCAGCTTGTAATAGGGGAAAAAAAGGTTTAGCGTGTGTATATTTAAATTACAATCTTACTAAAATGTTCTATGGTTAGGTTTCTCTGGTACAATACATTAAATTTTCATTATGATTGATATTATATATGGTCCCTTACCAATTAATATTTCATACTAATACTGACACAAATACTGCTACTGCCAGTAAGAATAATAATAAAATTATTTGTTTCACATGAGCTTCCCAGTTGAAATGTGTTATTTTAAATTAGATACATTTCCTGTAGTTAACGTAAATTAGACTTTATGCTTTGGGAAAATAAAACTTTTACTGATCTGCAGGGAAAGCCCACACTTTCCGTACTGTATTCATTAACACCGCTGAGGTGGCCTTGAGCAAGGCCTGAGTGCTCCACAAGAGCTGCTCATTGGGCAACAGATTAGACTGGGCAGCTTTCAGGTGTGAATGTATAATTATGTGACTAATGTCAGGGCATTCCCAAGAAAGAACATTGCTCTCAATGAATGAAATGACCCTAAATAGTAAAAATTAAAAACAAACCTTGCAATAATATACAAAGTCTATAGTAAAGGAACAAAATCCCCCGCACGCTGTTGTTCATGTCTGCATATATGAATCGTCAGCTGATGCCTGTTAAAAATCTTATGACTGATTTTCTTTGCTGTTCAGAAAACGAAACAATAAAACAAGTATTTCTGGGTATTTGGATTTCAATGTTAATGCAGGGTTTTAGTGCATTGATATATTTTAAATCCTACATCCAACCGTTAACAAACATGCAGCCAAGCTTCCATTCACTCTCTTTCTTGCAGTGCTTGAATGAACTGCTAGTGTCGGGTGCCTATTGTTTTTGGGACATGATAAGTTTATACGTTATGAATGTCAGGTTTGGGCGGCTTAACTTAGAGAAAGGGAACAGCAAATGTCAGCTTTTAGGGAGGAACTTGTCTTAGCTTGTCTCTGCCTGGGAATGTTGTGTGCACATGTGTGTGTTTCTGGACTGCTGCTTGCGTGCATATGTGATGTCTGATCTGAAGTGTATTATTTTTGTAAGTTGACTCATCAGGTGTGATCATTTGTCACTACAGTTTATTTGTATAATGGGGGTGGATGGGATTAAAATCATTTTTCAGTGTAGTATCACAGTTTTACCTTTCACACCACAAACCTGTGTAACATTTTAAGTGTGCTTGACTCACAAATTGGTCGTTGCATTTAAAAGTACATTTTGTTGTCTCTAGCTATTAGTGTTAATTGCATTTTTCTTTTTAAAAAGGGACTTCTAAGTAATGATAATAAATATACATGTTCTGCTTTGGAGATGATTCAAGATGTTTAGGGAATTTTCATGCCTGCCTATTTTGGGTCATATAAATCAAATCCTGATAAGTCCTTACTCATTTTAACTGAATGAGTTTGCAGTCGGTGTAAAAAGAAGAATTTACATAGAAAATCTGGAGCCTATGAATTGACAATTGTTAATATCCCCCTTGTTCGTCACAAAATTTCCCAAGATGATTATGTTAAAATTAAACCTTCTAAAGAAATTTGCACATCCTAGGATGGCCTACTGTCTATTCTATATGGTCCCCAATAAAATAACTATAACATTATTGTATATGTATGTTTCATCATCTGTGAAGATTCTCAGTCATCCAGGTCATGATTATCCAGGGAGGGTTCAATCAAGGGCGACTGGACTTGGTTGTAGATGCGAGGGAACATGAAATTCAAATATAAAAGAGCGAGTAGAGAACTCATGCAGTCGCCATCATCCCTACCAGCTTATCAACATCAGTGTACTTTACTGTCTTCCTATAAGCTTAAGCGCATTTTATTTCTTGCTCTCTTGTTAATGATATATCAATCTCAGATGGGATTTTTTTTTGTTGCAAAACCTAAAAGTCATCGTGATGTGATCTGTCTTGTTTGTGCACAACACCGGAGGATTCCTTCTCTTGCTTAAGTTGGCTTCCCTCGAGCGTCGACCTTTTCTTCGTAAAAGTTCATCTCTTGTGAATCACTTCAGCTCAACTCTGACATTTAAAATTCATCTCCTTCTCACAACAGAAACCTAGTTCCTGACAGTTATCTGAGTACGGGAATCTCATCTATTCATCATGAAGATATATCATACCATATCTCACCTATCTACGTATTATCCCAAACCAATTGAGAATGCCATTGTGATCTTCCCAGAAGTCCTCACTACGCAGTGAGAGACACTCCCGAAATCGTCAAATGTCATTCCAATATAATTATTTCCTCTGTTGAGAGAGGAGCAAAAGGGCTTTCCTCCTGGTTCTGAGCCAGCTGCATACCTGAAGAACAAGTATTTACGCATGCCGCTCCCCATGACTGGAAGTGCTGACTTGTTGTGTGGGAGTGAAATGCCCAAAAATGTTGTCATCATTTTTTGCTGATGTAAGATGCCATTTATACATTTTAATTTGATATTACTTTCTACCTGCCTGTGCAATGACAAGCTTTTGAAGTCACGTTACATAATATATAGGCTGGGTGATTTTCCATGTGCACTCCCCGTTCTCACCCCACACATGCTCAGATGACCCATAAAACAGAAAACCAGACTTGAGGTTGTTGAGGCTCAGGGTTCTTCCAAGCTTGAGACCTCCAAGGTCCTGTTCTCTCTTTTCAAGCTGGTGATACTTGCATAATGCTCTGCTGGAATTTGCCCGCAATGATCTCTAGAAAGGTCACTTTAGTGATCCTGTGATCCACTGAGAATTTTGACAAAATCAAACAATCAGGACACATTTGTTGAACCGTGTTCATAAAGAAGGTTGATGCACATTCTGTTGATGTTTTTCTGCATTAGAAATTTTAAAAAGCAAAAAATTACCTCAAATATCTACATGATCAGTTGCAGTTTCTCTCTGAGGTAGATAAATACAGTACTGTGCAAAGGTTTAGTCACTAAAAGTAAATTAAGGATGCTTTTGAAATTAATGATATGAATAGTCTTTATTAATCAATTACTTCATACAAAGATCAGTAAACAGAGGAAACAAATTAAATCAATATTTGGTGTGATCACACTTTGCCTTTAAAACAGCTACACTTTGTGCTACTTGGCAGGTAGACTGTTCTTGTATCTTGGAGGAGTTGCCACAGTTATTCTGTGGAACTAGGCATCTTAGTTGATTCTGTCTCTTCATGTGATCCCAGACTGACTCCATGATGTTGAGATCTGGGCCTTGTGGGGGCCGTACCACCTGTTGCAGGAATCCTTATCCTTCGTGTTGATAAAGATATCCTTGGTGGCATTGCATTATGGAGCAGAATCTAAACATATAAAGTGCCTAGAACCTTTGTACAGCACTGTACCGTCTCTAAACAAGCAATGTTTTGGCCTCCAAAAAGTTGTTTTCCTGACAACTTGAGTAGAACTGCTGCTGATTACATAGACATAATTAAGCTTATATTTCTAATTTCTTGGAGAAACAGGAAATAGACATGTTAGTTTCGTCCCACTCTGCATAATCAAATTTCTCCCAAAAACAAACTTTTAAGGGCTGTTACAGCAACAGACTGATATTAATGCTAATGTATACTTTGAAGCTCCCCAGTGTATCCGCTTGTGTCTGTAGAACATCTATGATTGTGATTGTGTGTTATTGATCCTCCGGTGACCATCAGAGCAGCTTTAGTTCTGTCACTGGGACAAGGAAGATGGCACTCCTCCCCTCCCTCTCAGTTAAATAATCTGCTTACTCACCGGATGTGATTCACCCAACTAACTCTGTTAGAAAGAGGGTTCTGTTGTCTAAATGTTTGGTCAGTAAAGTTGTGTAATGTTTAGAAAGTTGTGTATGTGTGGGATAAATAACTTCATTTAAACCTCAGCCTAGCCGGCTGCTGTCCTAATTTGAAATGTATTAACTGGCTTTAGATGCAGTAGAAACGCACAGATATTTTTGCACAGATGGCGTGAAGTTCATACTGTTTTAGATTATACTGCTACCACAGAGAATAATCATGTTTGATTGGCCAGATGCATATTAGTTTATCTGAACTGCACAGCTCTGAAGGCCATTATCACTGTATTAGAATAGTAAAGTAATGTTTATTCAAAGTTTATCAAATATTGCATCTATGTTTCTATTTAGAAAACATATAGCCCCAGAATATAATATAATATATACTTTAATACTTTATATATAATTTAATTCAACTGATGGAGTTATGAAAAATAATGTGCTCTTGTCATGCTGTATTTTTTATAAACTGCAAAGCTCTTTTTGTATTGTATAAGCCTTTACTTACAAGTACCTTTGTGGAGTTTGCTTCAAACAAACACTGTTATGCTTTTTTTATTCTTGTTAATGCAACTACTACTACTACTACAACTACTTATAATAATAATGATAATAAATGTTATTTGCAGAGCACTTTTCAAGGAACTCAAAGATGTTTTACACGAATTAAGAGAATCAGAAAATACTTAGCTCACTTTATAACATGAATGCTAAACATTGTTTCTCTTGTTTGCTTCAAAATCATCACAACAAAAGATTGAGGAGAACGTTTTGGCCACTGTAAAAACGTTTGTAAAGTTGATTTGTAAACTTCTGTCTTGTAGTATCTGAGCACTTACAGATCTCTTACTTGCTTACTTACTTGTTTCACTTGTCCATTGTCATTTTCCGGTTTTATGGCTTAAATGCACTACACATTGACATTTTCGCCATCAGCAGAAATGTTAGAGCAGAAGCAGCATGCTAGAAGAGCATGAGTTAAAAGAAAAACATGGACCTGCTTATCAAAAGGTTGCTCTGTAGCGCCACTTGTGGTTAAAAACTCCACAGGGTACCTTTAATTAATTTTTTGTATTTGCATATAAATATGTTGTCTGCAAACAGTGCCCATAGGCTGCTCTTATAATCTTCCAGACAGCTGCCAGAATAGACTCAGGTCTATTGCAGGTCATGACCTTAGATTCACCCACTCAGCCAATGCCAATAGCCCCCTCCTCCACTGAAACACCTTCACCCATCACCCTCTTTGTTCTACTTTCCTCCTCTCTAACTCCTTTTCCTCCCCTGCTGTCTCCGTGGGTACACTCTTTTCTCTCATTTGCCCTCTCTTTAAACTCCCCTCTCACTCCTTCCTCTGCTCTCTCTTTCCTCTTTCTCTGTCTTATTTCCCTCCTTGTGTTCCTTCACTCCATGAGGGGGAACTTCCACTGGAGCTCCTATCCAGGAACATGCTTCCACTGTGGAAACAGAGCTACATAACACTGCTCGGGTTTGCTTTCCACAGCAAGCAGGGGACAGGGAGCACACACACACACACACACACACACACACACACACACACACACACACACACACACACACACACACACACACACACACACACACACACACACACACACACACACACACACACACACACATACACACACACACACACACACACACACACACACACACGTTTCCACAAACACGTCAACACAAGCATACATACAGTACATCAGTCTACCTGCACAGTCTTTTTATCTTCATTCCCAACTCACTAAGATGTAATGACATTTTTTCAGTGGCATACTTTTCTTCTTTTTATTACAGTACAAATGATGTCAAATAGCCGGGCAGCCCATGATTTAATAGACATAGGAGGAAGATCGTTTTTTATCTCACCATCCATCATTAGTGGCACTCTCATTCAAATTACAGTGTTTAACATCCAGCGAACATCCGAAAAGACTGCAACATGCAAAGCAGAGGTCTATATCTGTCTCTGTGTGCGTGTTATTTTTGAAGTGCTCCTGAAAGACCGTTGCTATAATTGGCCGCTTATCAGCATTAATGGATAGACAAGACACGTAGGTTGGAGCTGTGGGGAGAACACACAAACACGCACTCACATACACACATACATACACACACACATGCATACACACTCCCAGGAAACACAGAAAGAGTCATCATATTCAAAGCAGACAGGAATAGAAACAGACTACATGAGGTAACCACAGTGGCGTAAGCAGTAGCCATTACCTCAACAATGACCATGACCAGTAGCCTTCACTGTGTGTGTGTGCGTGTGTTTTCAGGCATACAGTGTGTCAAAGATGCTGTTTCCATAGTCAAGATATTCCTTTTCTCCATGAACATATCTGGTCTTTATATAAGGTATGCCTGGGACTTATATAATTCCTGGCACTTTAAGTTTCTGTGTGTGTATCTGGAAAGCTTGTTGAACTGCAATTGTGTGATTGTGTGTGTGTGTGTGTCCGTGACGCCTTGGAAGCTCTCCTGGCCACGGCTGTGGAAATGCTCCACTGCCCCACTCTGCTCAGTGGGGACAGTGGTGGAGAGGATGGATGAATGGGGGATTGGGAAGGGGGGGTTGTTTGAAGGCTCTGATGGTTAGATGGAGTAGAGAAACGGTTTAATTGTGGCACTGCCAGAAAGACAGTGGCAAAATGAGAAGGAAAAATTGTGCTTACTTCCATCTTATGAAAACCAGACCTCTGTTTTCACTTGTCTGCAGGGTTGGACTCTATGTGATGGGCTTATGCCATGCTACTGTCACAGTTAATTTTGTTTCTTGTTTCTGACAGTTTTGCAACTGTTGCTGCGCTGCATGAATAAAGCATGTCAACATGTTGCCTGCTGCGCGACAAGCTTAAAAGAAGAGGTCAAACCTTAAGGAAAAGGGCAACATTTTGGGGAAAAAGCTCATTTGCTTTCTTGCCCACAGTTAGATGGGAAGATAAATACCACTCTCATGAGCGGTGTATGAAGCTACAGCCAGGAGAAACAGCTTGTATTGAAGAGAAGATTTAGATGAGTCACTATACACTACACCATACACTGGAGGACCAATGTGTGTCTACATGTATTTTGACTTTGTCTCTAATTTATCAATGTCTTTACATTATCTGTCTTGCACAATACTCAGTCATAGGAGTTTACTTTGCTAGGGGGTAAGTAAAATATTTAGTGAACTATTTTCAATTCTTTTTCTTGTGTTCGATGAAGTGTGATGACCTTGAAACTCACAACAAAGGTGTTAATATATTCATATACTACAGTGTATTTCAGTGTGCAGAAGTAAGCTTTTCTTTTTTATCAGAGGGACTGCCCTTACTTTGCATTATGGGAAGCCCCTTTTGGAGTTGTGTCTCAGTAGGAATTTGCATGCTGTGTGCAGGCTGGTTCAGTGTAACAGCCTGCCTGATTGAGTGCCTACCTGTCACTCTTTGTGACACTAATATACTATTCAGAGTGTCTGTGCTGACTGTCTGTGCCTCTCATTAGTCCTTTCTTCTTTTTCCCATCGTACATTAGACAGGAATTCATCTTGAGAGGCTGCATGTGTGTGTGAGTGTGTTTGTCTTACTTGTAGTGGAAACTCTTTGGGAATCTGTGCCATGGAATGTCTGGGCAGGATTCCCTCTTTTCCCCAGCGGAGTGGACCATTCACACACGACTATCTGTACGCAACATGAACACGTAGCACAGAAAAGCACGGAAACACATGTCCATTTGTGTGGACTTAAACTCATCTTTATCTCAAATTTGATTTCCAGGGTATGAGGATGTGTTACCACTGAAACGTAAACGGCTTCTGTCTGTCTATCTGCGTTTTCCTGTTCTCTGTCTGACTTGTGACTTATTTGCTCTCACTTTCTCTTACTTTTCTCTTTTCTCTCTTCCTCTTCTTCCCCCTTCACTGGAATGTAACTTCAGTTTGACCTTGTGACTCATCTCTTCCTCACTGACCACACTAGCGCTCTCTATTCTATACAAACGTAGTGCTGACCTAGTCTCTCATACAGTACATGCACACCAACACACACGCACACTCCTACGCTCACACACACACACACACACACACACACGCACACACAGACACTGTTGCGTCACTCTCCTGTGGTGTGGCCTATAACTACTAGACAGCTGTTCCTGCTTAGCTGTCATGTCAGCCATGATGTCAGAGCTTTGTTGTGTGTGATTGGCTGACGTCTGAGTGTGTCCTGACTGTGTGGGAGATACTATGTGGGAGCTTGTTGCTCTCTGTGCCACAGAGAGTCGTGGTCACACACGAAATGGTCAACAGATCTGAAACCTTTCACCCCGCAGTAGAACATTTGCGTCTTTCTTGTCACCACTGTGTGAAAATGTGTTACATGTAGGCCAGTTACACTACAGAAAACTTAGTTGACTGAGAACTAATGAAGGCACATGTGTGATAAAATGTAAACATTGGTCTTTAAAGTTTAACCCATCGCCATCTGGAGCTGCAAAAATGAAAAATCACAACACTGGAATGTAGGTTAGCCCTACTGTGTTACTTTTAAAGATAATGTTTAGAAAGGATAAGTTCACTTTGTGGGCGGCTGTGGCTAAGGAGGTAGAGCGGTCGTCCACCAATTGGAAGATTGGCGGTTTGATTCCCGGCTCCTCCAGTCCATATGTCGATGTGTTCTTGAGCAAGACACTTAACCCCAAAATTGCTCCCGTTGCTTTGCCAACAGTAAATGAATGTGTATGAATGATTAGTTTCCCTCTGATGAGCAGGTTGGCACTCTGCGTGGTAGCCCCTGCCATCAGTGTATGTGTGAATGAGACGTAATGTAAAAGCGCTTTGAGTGGTCATAACGACTAGAAAAGCGCTATATAAGTACAGTCCATTTACCATTTACTTTATTAAAGTGGACATACTTTTGTAGTTTTTGCCAATGTTTCTTTGGTTCTAATAAAATTGTACTTTCCAAAGTAACTGCTGAGATTTGAAAAACTCATCACTCCAACAAAGTCAGATTTTTAGATAGTTAAACTGGTTGAAAAGAAAAGTCTTTATCCGCACATAAAACAGAAAGTGAGTGATAATATATAATTATGGTAAACAGTCATTTCAATAAATCATTAACTTTACTAAAAACAGTACACACATAGCTTCAGTAAGAATAGTACGTCACAGTTTAACCCAAAAGTTTGTGAGCCATGACAGACTTTCGCAACAGGCAGTATGAGTAATAATTTCCTTGTTCATCTTAATTTATCTTCCAAATAAGTTTTGCTTACTTTGTGTAAAACACGGATGATCATCTGACTGCTTATGTTTTTTTTCCTGCACAAAATATCTTAAATAGATTTGGTGAGTAAAATCTTATTAATAACGATTGAAATGATGGCCTACTAAAATAAGTTAAAGAATGGAATTATCCTTTATGTATCATAATCAGGGTAATAGAAGAGTAGAGCTTTTGGACTGTAACCAGACAATTGATTAAAAAAGGAAAAGAGACTTTATCTGAAAGAGAGCCAAGGAAAGTCTGGCACAGTCCGAGTACAAGGATAATTACATCTCATCCGAATTTCTAAAGAGCTGGACAAACCTAAATTGAAAACAATTGCAGCAGCATGATGTACCACCACTTAAAGAGCTACTGTGGTGGAAGAGAGCAGCATTTCCTCTGCACCTCACATGTCACACTCTGTCTCACCTGAAAAACACACGTTTCTCTTATGACCATGTGATCACAGGGCAGCATGTCCAATTGGATCCATGCATGTAATATTGACACAGAGACAGACAGCAATACAATGCTAAAATGTAGTTGTAATTTGGACCGTGACTAACTCTGGGCCTGAGTAAGGTATCCAGATCCATGAAGAACTCTACGTCAGAGTAATTCATGCCCAAATGTCTAAATGAAATGTGATTTCAATCTGGGTTTACTAAATTACCAGTAATAGTGTGATAGAAGGAGCTCTTTTGACGATAAGCCTGTTTTCGTCTCTATAAAAGTGGGTCAGGCAGGATTGCATTTGTGTAATAAAAAAAAAAAATAGACAAAAGTGTGTCATTCATGTATTTAAAAAATATTCCATTGCTCTGTTTTAAATGTGTTTTGAGTGTGCACTTGTTTTTGTGTGTGTCCAGTCATAGTCACCATGGTGAAGTCCTACTAAAAATCGTCATGACAACTCAAGCCATCGACAGCCATGTTGTAAGCCAAAACACGTAACTGTCTCCTACGCATCAACACCATTCACACATGCATTCATGCACACACGCACACACACACACACACACACACACACACACACACACACACACACACACACACACACACACACACACACACACACACACACACACACACACACACACACACAACAAAGACGCCCACATGCTTAACGACGTATATGACGGATTTAAAACTGTCTCAAAACAGACATCACAAAACATACTTGTTTTTGAGATAAAATTTGTGTGTTGTTGCTCAGAGTGATGTAAGAAGAGAAACCCTAAAATAGGACTACTTTTAATTGAAATACTGTTTTGGCTCCTTTTAAAATGTATTCAGCCTCACCTGTTTTAAGTTTTATATAAATTTACACCAAAAAAGGGGATACTTAGGCTGATTTTTCAAAAATGATATCGAATGAATTATATCTGCTAATTTTATTTAAGGTAGAACTGATAACAGACTGTTTTTATCAATTAACATCAAAGTGTGTCTCTGAGACAGAAGCACTAGCAGCATGCGCCTGAAGGTGATGCCGCCTTGGGGGCTCACCCCACTCACCTCTAAACACACACAAACAGACACACATACATACACACACCCTGCCCCCAGCACATACAGCACACTGCTCGATGCTTGACATAGAAGCCCCCCTCCTCATCCTTTCCTTTATCTGACCCATTTTCCTACATGCTCTGTAGACACTGGTGAGCGGCCCTGCCACCCGCTCTGCCAGCCACCCCTCCTTGTTTCCACTGGGGTGGAAAACACTAGTGGAGTGAGAAAAAGAGGGGAGTGGGAGAGCAGGGGCAGTGGAAGATGAGCTGAAAGGGGGAGGAAAGTATCAGGGTGAGTGAGTCCGTCCATTAACCCCCCCAGAGGTAAACCCCAGGAGGGCTAGGGGATTGGCGCTTGCACTAAGTGTGAGTGTGTGTTTATGTGTGTTTACTTGTGTGTTATTGGAAGGATGGAGTTGGTCTAAAAAAAATGCATCAACAACATCCCCTCTCGCTCTCCCGTGCTATGATGTCGCTCATCCAGAACATCAGAAAACATTTCATTTTTATCTCTGCCTTACTGCTACTGGTTGGTAATGCTTGAAGGACATACTTGAGGTTTTTTATGTGTTAGTACATTTAAAGAGGACATATAATGCACATGTGCAGGTTTATATTTAATTCTGTTCTGTTGAAATACTGTTGCCTGATTTACACTCATTATTTTTATTACACTGGCCCTTTTTGCAGCCCCTCAGTTCAGCCTCTGTCTGAAACAGGATGTTTTAGCTATTGTCTCTTTAAGCCCCCCTTCCTGATGAGCCCACTCTGTTCTTATAGGTTAGGCTATGAAAAAAAAGTCATCAGATTAGTTTTTTCTCATTCTTTACTCAAAATATAAACTACATGTTTGGGACCAAATCCGATCTCAAGTATAAGAGTGGACAATGCCTGTGGAGCAACCTTAGCAACAAAGGCTTCAGAATGTCTTTTGTTGGCATGTGTGAGCAATCTGACATCACTTCAATTGGGAGGTAGAGGTAATTTTGCAACTTTAAGTGAGCATTTAATATACATTAACCTCAAGTTTTGGAACTTTGACAATTTTTTAAAATCCAACATCATAATGATACATAAATGACAGAAAGCCACAAAAGCATGTCATGATATGTCACCTTGAAGAGCCAATCTATTGATTTAGTGTTGCACCCTACGAGGGAAATCAGATTTTTAAAAAAAGGAATTGACACAATTGATGCAGCAGAAGCCGAGATATCCTGACTTTTTTCATCTCATAGTATCCATATGGGTCAATCAGCAAGAACAGTGGATCCCACACTTTACATGTCTTTATTAAACCTTCCATTGCTGGGAAAATGTTCATATCTAGCCTTTGCGGGTTTTCTGTTAAAAACTGATATACTTGGGCCACTTCCCATGAAGAGAAAATCGATTTTAACATGTGAAGTAAAAGTAAGTGGAGTGCCTCTTTATTGCCATGTCTTTGGATTGTATCCCACCATTGAAACTGCTATTGCTTTCCATTCATTTCAACATTCAACAAAAATCACCTCATAGAGACTTGAGACTGACGATTTAACCTTTAAAAAATAAAAAATAACGGCCCAGTTACTGTATCATCATCATCATCATCATTATGTTGTAACGCAGCTCTTAAATAGAACCATTTGGAAAAAAGTTTGTTGATGCGTTCAGGGACTACAGGGGAACTCCAACATCCAACTTGAGAAGCAGTTACATCCTGTTTTACGTGACGTCCATGTTTCCTGATTGTTTCCTGATTCCTCTGTTTTTGATTTTCCAACAACATTCAGACATTTCTCATAAATACAATATTTCTCAGCAGCTAACTGTGATACCCTGAGTGTCAGAGCCTCCTGATGCAGTATAGAAAGTATTTACAATTTTACCTGCTTGTCCAGTCAGCTTTACATTTTAATTCCAAGGGATTGTGTATGTGTATTATTTTTTGATCAATTTGATTTGATTATCCTCATCCTGATGATATGGTATGCTTGGAAAGATGGCTTTCAATAATATAAAAATACCAATAAAAAAAACAAACATACAAAACATTTGGTATAATCATGTATCCTTTCTTCTAACACAAGCCTAAATTTTGAGTTTCAGTGAAAAATGAACAGTGAACAGACTGGCTAACACCTACGTATCTCTAATCACGTTGCATGAGAACAAGGCCAACTCTGCCGATACTCTTGCAGTCCTGTGGGGATTGAGGTTTAAACTGTAAGATTGGTATGGCCCAGACAATCTGCCATCTTTTCCTCTGAATCCTTTGGTGACACAGAGCAGATTTGTGGTCCAGTGATCAAGGTACTGACGACGTCGCCCACTTGAGTCTCGCTTGCTGGTTTCAACCTGTTACCATGTGATGTAAATGGAAGTGAAAACACCCACTCTCTCCCCAGTGCCATGACAGTCATATGACATCAGTATTACAATGACACAGCTTCATTGTTACCTGAAAAGTCCTGGTGGTGTACTTCAAAAGTAGGATTAGATTGGTTGCTGATTGGTTGGTAGTTGATTTGACCATATGACTTCACGATGTTTTCATAGCTCTCTGAATGGAAATGAGTGGAAGCTTGTCGGCTGCAGGTCTGCAAAGTGTTATAGTTATGTGCAGGTGACAACTGTGGTTTTTTAAACTTAAAACTTGTATACATAGCATCAGATCCACCACCATTCACTGCTGGAAGACTGTGTGGGTGTTTGTGGCAAGGAAGTGTGCACTTTCACTGGTTGCTCTCCTGTGTGTGTGTGTGTGTTTGTGTGTGTGTGTGTGTGTGTGTGTGTGCGTATGTGCATTTTTGCGCATGTCTTTATTTTGTGTATGTGCTAATCCTGGAAAGAGAACTGAGACTGAGATGGACACTTCCGCTCTTTTCTAAAAATAGACCTTCCACTGCACTGCATCACTTCCTCTTACTGATACGCCATTCACATGCACACACACGCACGCATGTACACACACATATACACACACACACACACACACACACACACACACACACATATACACGCGTAACCTATGTAACCTAACAACGCTGAACAATTTCCTTATCTGGCATTCTGTGGTAACCATGATGTGTGCGCGTTTGATTGTGTGTGTGTGTCTATGTGTATGTAGAAGTGGAAAGTGGTTGGTGTAATGGCACAATGTGTGGGCTGGGAAACAGCTGGTGTCTCCAGTTAATGCACATGGATGCACACAGTATTATGTTACAAAGGGTTACTGTGTATGTACATCTGTGATAGTACATATGCATATACATTTAAGTGTAGGTGTGTGTGTGTGTGTGTGTGTGTGTGTGTTTGCGTGCGTGTGTATATGCATGTGTGTGTGACTTACTGAGACAGCGTGAGAGTTGGAAAGTGGTGTCTCACCACGTGACGTAGGTTTCTGGTGTTTTCCAAACCAAAGCACTGGAACCAACAGTGACAAGGATGTGATGTCATCATCAGGCTTTCTTTGTCACCCTCACTGCGGCCCCACATCTCACACTACTCTTTTGTCACTTTCTTTTTGTCTGTGTCTATATTTCCATCCCTCTTTGTGTCTCTGTACAGTATCTGTCTCTCGGTCTGTCTGTTTCCCTCCTTGTCTTTATCTCTTACTTCCCCTTGTTGCACTGTAGGGGAGTAGGCGTTTGCTGGCTGTTTTAAAAAGTTATTTTATGAATGGGATGTGTTGTTTACTCTCTGACAGAGCTATTTCTGTCAGCGCTGATGATGAACACATAGAGTGTGACCACTAACTTCCTCCTCTATCGCCCTCCTTCTTCTGATTGGCTAAGGCTCCCCTCTCAATGGCAAAGGCTGTGCGCATTTTTGGTAGTAGTGAACGTGTACTTTTTTGTGGGAGTACTCGTGTGTTTGTGTGTGTGAATATGCATGTGGGTCAGGGTGTTGAGGGGTCTCAGCAGGCTTCTTTTCAAAGATAATTGATAAAAAAACATCCTGTTTCCAAGGGAGAGAAACAGTTTTTTTTCCAAATGATGTCAACCAACCCACGCCAAAATGAACAAATGTATTTTTCAAAGTATGACTGCAGCATCCTGACAGCTGTCAAGTAATTTGCAAATAATTTGATGTTAGGAAGTAGCTTCACCAAATCTTACATTACTCAACCACAAATCAAAAGTTGAAGTACTTGTATTGTTGTTTTTAGATTTTTTAGCAGTGTTGCAATTGTATAGGCTGGTTGTCTTCAATTTGTCCCAGTTTTCACAGAAAATTGAAAAACATAGGTTTAAACTGATTTTTTACCTGTTCCTCAGTACCAAATATATGTGTGTACCTGTAGAAAAATCCGCAGATTGTCACGGTTTATAGTAAAAAAGGTCCTCTTGGGCAAGATTCCCTGTTTATTTAAATAACATTCAACCACAATCAATATTTGTGCTGCAAAATGTATTTTTATAATCTTATTTACACCCATTTTTATTATTAAAATAAAGACAGATAAAAAAACAAAAATTAAGCAAACACATTTTCTGTTTTAGGCAGACTTTTGTCCTTTAGTTCATCACTCAACATGACATCATTGTTGAAATAATGAAATATAAATCCATTGATTTGCATGTTGGTTTTCAGCCGATTACTTCACCCACCCCAGGCAACTTTTTAGTTTTTATGTTAACTCCTCAAGGTCTGCAAATAAATTGTACATACATGCACTTGCTTGTATGCAAGGAGCGACACACACAGACAGTGTCTGGAAGGCATTTATGTTCACACACTTACAGTTTGGATAATGAGCATGTCGAAAGTACTTTTTGGATGAGAGTATCACAGGACAAGTACAGTCCTGTACTTAATTACGCAGGTAATGTAAATACACCCATGCACAGTGTGTTTGTGTGCTTATAAGAGTGTGCGCAGGCATGTGTGGTAGCGCTTTGAGTGGGAGAAGGTGTGCGATTGATGTGTGCATTGGGCCTGTACAGTGGGGGATTTACACTGGTTGTGTGAAAGGCCATGGAGGTCATGGTGACCTAACTTGATCCTTTTGTAATATGACTTTAATGCAATGTAACGTGTATTAAGTCGTGGCCTTGTGTTTAAATTCCCTGCAGTCAGATGTGGCTTTATGGACGGTTCAGATGAGTGGCTGAATGTTTAATTAGCATGCCATGGAAGATCTGTGGTAACAAGCAACATGCAGCGCTTAAAAACACACACGAACACACACGTGCACACTCACACAATGAAGCTCTCAATATTGTAATCAGTATCCTCTTCTGTACTCTGTTCTGTGACTCATTCAATCACAATACATTTTTTGTGAACATACAGTCTTCTATATTTATTTAGTATGTGTGTTAAATGTAATTTTTAATTTGTGCTGGATCCTGCTGGGACCTCTCAGTTTTTGACTGACTATTTTCCAGTACCTATTTGCGTGGATCCGGTGTCTCAGGGGTATAAAAACCAAAATAATAACATATAATAGAATTTAATTAATTTACAAACCAATTTTTAACCAAGTGTCATTATCTATGAGATGAGTTATTCTCAAAAAGTTGGGAAATCTAAATGTTGGAGCAAGCAAGTCCACTAAGCAAAAAGCTCCCTGGGTAAAGAAAAATTGCCAAAACCTGCTGCAGTCAGAAAACTGAAGCAGAGAGGATCAGAAGTGTGCAGCTACAAGGTAAAAGTGTCAAAGAGACCGTTACATTTGCTATCCTTTTTCAAATGAAAAGTTGCATGATGCTTCTAAATGAGTCGGGATGGTGATGACAACACACAGAGCAGTTGCAGAGGTAATGCTAGCGAGCAGGACCAGCCAGAGGGGAATTGAGGGGAACCACTTTGTTTAAGAACTTGGAGGACCCTATGCCAGATAAAACTGGATATAACAGGTTTATTGAGGAGTTGCACATGCTTTACGCAAAGTACTGACCTGAGGATATGGAGCTTTTTCCCCTATCTTTGCTCAAGAGCGTGTTCTTTGAATTTGAGGGGCATGATTAATTAGTTTTATGTTCTGATTTTTTAAGATTTTCCCTCAAACCCTGCCCTCACACTCAAATGACCCCTGCTTGTGCAACAGTCCTTTCAAAATTCCCCAACCAATAACAGGCCAAGTGTAATGTTGACCAATGAAATGATCCCTGACTCCTTGTGGGTGCGTTCTCTTTACGGACTGTACAGGCAGTTACTCTTACACTGGGTTCATCCACTCCCGCCCTCCAGGGCTTTATTAAATGTACTTCCCTTGCTTTCTTTACGACTTTTGGAATAAAAGGACAGTTAATATATAAACCAGTTCCTGTACTTTTTTACTATAGTAGTTAAATATAATAGTAGCCGTATTGCAGACCAGCCTCCTGGTGGTGTGCTAGAGGAGAAAACGACATCACTTCATGATTCAGGTTTTTGGTGTCTAGTGGAGTCAAGGACCTCAAATAGGTTTTTTATTTTAATTGTTTATATTTGTGTCTCAAGAATATGTCCATTGATAATATGTCTGCCTTTCAAATATTGTATCTGCTTTATTTGTTTTCCGTATGAATTCTGCGAAGACCTGCCCCTACTCTGCGTCTGATTGACAGAGATTTGCTAAGTGGTTGGTTATGCGGGATTTGGAAGTGTAGGCTATATTAATTTGTAATGAACTAATTAACTAGGTAGTTTTAATTACAGGATCATGGATACACATTGATTGGATTGATTTGTTCAGTGTGCAACAAAGAAAACCCCCCACAAGTTTAGTTGCCACATCACATTAACTACAATGAGGTATTTATTTTAGCCATTGTTAAAGAGATTCTTCTAATTGTTTTTCCACTGGTCTATGTGGTTGTGTTCTTTGTTGGAAGGCCACGTAGCCACGCAAAGAGAAAAATAAAAGACCAGCCACGTAAAAATAGAGATGAGTAGTGTGATGGTGTGATGCCCCCGTGGGTGTGTGCAGCTTCCTTTGACAGACGTGTTGCACCGCCTCCATGCTTGGTACATTTACCCTAACCCTAACCACGTCATTCCTCATCTCACTTAACTTCCGTAATCAGCGAAAGCAACAAGTACTAGCCAATCAGAGGCACAGTAGCGTAACTATATAGAACGTTCATTAAATGACACTTATTAACAGTGTATTGCATCTAGGTAGCTCTGTGTATTTTGGCCATCAACATGCACCGTAAAATGTAGAAGGGAGCCAGCTGCTGGTGGCTAGCTGTTTCTTAAAAAAGTACTTTTTGGAGGCCACTTAGCAACTGTTTTCTCCTTACAATTATCACCATACTATCATAGCAATCCATGTACGTTTCGCTTATATAAAATAATCATCCAATCTGGCAATATTTCTTGGGTGTAAAAATGTTCCGCTTTGGCAGCAATCTGTCCTCAGATGATAAGACATTATTTGAATCAGGTCTTGAATCAACTTGCCAAGTTGCGATGTGCAGCAGCAACCAGGTAGCAGCTTTATAAGGAGGGTCTGCAGCTCCTTTTGATAAGTTATCAGTTCAGGTCTGTCATCCTTGATCATTTACAGCTTATGTTTTGACTATTGGATATTAAAGCTCAATGTCATAATGTTTGATAATAATCAACTAAAAGAAGTTAGTGAAACATCATGCAATGAAGTTTTAGAATTTTTTTGGGACAAGTGCTTTTGCTCCATCTTCCACTCAGTGCACTGTTAGATGTTTCTTTTGCCAAAATTCAGTATTGACATCTTCGCCTGCCTGCTGTGTGTGTGTGTGTGTGTGTGTGTGTGTGTGTGTGTATGTGTGTCTGTTTTAACTGCTCCAAGAACATCCAGTTTGAGTGTTTCTCCTCCAATGCTCTTTCCGGTTGAGGAACAGTAGTTTTTCTGTCGATGGGGTTTATGGATTGGCACATTCAGCGTCCCTGCCCCCACTCACTCACCCACACATGCAAACACAGGAACAAACTAGATTCAGACTGTATTGTATTGGTCCGATGACAGGAGAGGGACTTGAGTTAGACCATACATAAGTAATACTATAAAAACTGGACAATGTTGCTGTATCAATCAATGTATAAATCATGTAGTTGTGTTGTTGCTGGTTTGTGCATTGTAGAGATCTAAAGGATAGATAGAGGGCCCTTTCACATTAACCATGAATCATTGCACATCAAGGTCTCACATGTTCTAGGTACTTGTTTGAGTGTTTTTTGTTAACAAGAGACACAACTTAAGGCCTCGCCGATGCTTTACCTTAAACCTTAAACAACAATTCAACAATTCTCCACTATTGTGGACAAGAAGAACTTGCAGTCTCTTCAGAAACCTTGTCAATACTGACACCAAACACTTTCAGTGATACGATAAGAGGAGTTTTTGTGTTTGTACCTTTTGTAGAAATTAGTTTGTGCTCTGAGTTGCACTTTCAGTCATCAATTTATCCTGTGACAGTTACTGAAATTGTGAGGTATTCTTTGCTAAATCCACACATGAATGCACTGTCATAAACTTGATTTACTGGTATTTTATCATTTTGGGATTGTTGTTGATTATTTTAATGTCATCTCACAGTGGTTGAAGGATTAAATGATTTTCTTTGGGTTGAGAAGCATCTACAACATCCATGCCTGTAAAACTGCTTTTTATTATAGTTACATACATTGAATGAAAGAGGAGGCTAAAAATGGGATAAGACACTTAAATTAAATACATCAAATATTTCACTTATAAGTGAAAAATGTAATTCATAAGTAATAAAACACACCCATGATAACTTCAGGGGTTTCCCACTACAGCTTCAAATGGTTTGTACTGAATTTTTGTCAGTAATGTTAGCTAATGTCATCAAACTCTAGATATTGAGTCAGTTTACTGATATATGACTTTTCTCGACTTGTGCCATTGTTACACTATGTTTCAGCATGTTACTTGTGGCCACAGTGGCCACAGTTACATAAGTTTGCTTGATCCTGTTCGTGATTGCAGAGTACTGCCACCTGTTCAAGCTTGCACGGGTGAGAAGCAGAAGCGTTTATCCTGGACAGTAAATAATGCCTAAATTCATGTCATTTCAGAGTTGTCATGATTACCAGTTTTCCTACTTGTGAACCTTCTGACTTGTCAAAACATTGAGTAGATTTATTAAATAGACCGAATAGTTTTGGTCAACCAACCTTCATCAGGCATTTCTCCATAAATGTCTATTTTTGGTTTTGCACCACTGGTTTCTCTTCTATGCACCTGTCGGTTTATAGGTGTGCAAAGACTTCTTTTTCATAAAAGGGACACTTTGTTTTTGCTGAAAGCTATATTTCCAACATGGTGCTTAATAATATGGATTCTTAAAACCTTACAAATATGTATATTGCACATCAAAGTCTGTTCTTAAAGGAAATTAAACCAAATTTAATGGATATTACCAATGCACAGCACTTTTAACCCTAAAAAAAACAACAATGCTGTAATCATTGAACTGTTTTGAATCACCTGATGTCTTGGACACTTGCAAATCGAATGGGAATCTTTCTCATCTCTACCATTCATCCCATATGATGTGAGCACCGCAAGGGTTAACACACATACATAGCTATTTGGACATACACGTTTCCACCTACAGGCAATTATGAGACTCCAGTTTACCTGCTAACTGCATGTCTTCTTACACAATGCTGCTTTCTTATCCCAAGTTGAATACACCTGAGTTATGTAATCCTGGCAATGGGAACACATTTTTAAGGTTCAGGGTTTTTGGGTGGGGGGCTGTCCCACACAGCAGGCTCTAGCCTCACCTCAAGACTCAAGTCTTAATTCTGCAGCAGAGTTAGCTTGTCCGGTTGGATCCTGCCAGGTAAATTAATCTTTTCCTCTCTGTGTCTTTCTTCTTACTCAGTGTCGTCATTCTTGTGTTTGCTGATGGAATCTTCGTTTGGGGTTACCGTGGCAGCAGGAAAAAGCCAGTCATCGGGTCACAATGGTGACCGGACAACTGTCTTAGAGAGTGACGTCACACGCACGTCTTACTTACCAGGGGCTTTACTGTACACACCAGACACATGGTAAGCCGGGGAAACCCTCACATACACACACACACACACACACACACACACACACACACATAGCCACACTCACTAATCCAATTAGAACATTAGTTAGTAGCAGCCTGGCCTCATCGGACACAGGCTGATCCAATTATTAGTGGATGGATGGGCTGGGCAATCCCCAGTGTTTCCCAGTTCTAAGGTGCTTAAGTGGCACTGTGCCACCGCATCAGGAGGACACCTACATACGCACAAAGGATCCCCCTGCTATTTCTGTGTACATACATGCTGCCTGACCGATGAGTCAACAAAGACGAGGAAGAAGCCAAGAGTGACTTCCACTCTGTCAGCAGAGTTGCAGAGAGTGAACCGGAAACCCAGAGCTTAACCAGGGAAAGAGACTTTCCCCTACGCACGGTCCTGTCTACACAAAACTCCTAATCACATGCCAGGAATAGTCACAGACATATACACTCTGGAAATTATTAACAGGAATGCAGAACAATCAATGGATGGAAGACCTTGGGATGCTGCTTTCATCCACCAAACATGCACTTGTTTTCCATGTGCAAAAAACCATTGATACCATTTGTCGAGTGTGTGTGTGTGTTTGTGTGGATGTGTGTATTTCCTGAGAGGCTCTTCATTAAACAACACACCAGAATGAGGCCCACTCCAAACAAGGCCACAAGTCCATACAGAGGCTCTTATCTAACACTCACTGTGTAGTGAAGCTCTGCAGGGCTGTTATATTCTCTTTTATTCCCTTCTACACACACATACACATCCTGCATACCGTATCAACAGTTAGCTCAGGCAGCGTGGCTGACTACAATGGCCTATCCTCTTTTCATATGATGAACTGTGCTGTGTATGTCGAAGTCACACACTCCCATCAGCACAACGCACACACACAAACAAACAGCAAACGCATGCTGCAGGCAGGAAAGAGACAGGTGACAGAGTAAAAGAGAGTTAGTCGTGTCTGTCATGTGTCATGTCAGGCCCTCCCTTATGCTAATGTACCATTCATCTGTGTCATAGAATGATAATGACTCTCAATGCAGAGAGCGGTGCTGAAGCACTCAGACACAGAGTAAAGCTAAACTGTCCACTCCACAGTCAGCCTCTCTGTCTGTACGCCTCCAAGTCTCTATTTGTCTCTTTCCGTTTTCTATTTGTCTGTCTCTGATTCCACACTTCCCTGTCTCTGTCTGTCCTTTTGTATTTGTGCGTCTGCCTCCTTCTTTGCGTGTCCTGTCCTTTTGTCTGTTTCTCTGTTTTTTGTTTCTCATTGTGTGCCACTGTCTCTGGTGTCTGTCTCATCCCCTTTTTCTGTTTCGGTGCTAATATTTTAATTAGCTCTACCAGTTAGATTTTACTGACTTGCAAAGAATTTTTAATTTATACTGTATACACAACAATTTTTTCTGTTACTTTACACCAAACTTTATTGTCATTTCCTTGAAAACTGATAATTATATGCAATTGTGGTTTGATTCGATTAAAATACTCAAAACAGATCTGGGTATTTATCTGCATTTATATTACTTTATTTAAAACTGCGAAGTTGGATTATAAATATCAGTCAGATGATAAAATTCACAAGAGAATTCCTGATTTGTTTGATCATTTATTCTTTTTCTCACTTTCTTAAGGGGAGTCTGGTACATACTCAGCAACTCCTTTGTGTTTTCTTTGCATTTTTCTTTCTCTTTAATTTCCATAACTGGAAGATGTTCAAAGTTGCGCTCGTCGCAAGGGGAAATTGTTTATTGCAAACTGTGGCGATCAGTATCTTCTGGCAGCAGGCAACACAACAACTGGAGGCCATAAAAACTGAGTGATAATGTTTAAACATATTTCATTTCATTGAAAAAGTAACAAACAAAAAGAGAGAGTCTTATGCACACTGTAGTTTGTCTATGGTGAAAGTGTGTGTGTGTGTGTGTGTGTGTGTGTGTGTGTGTGTATGTGTGTGTGTGTGTGTGTGTGTGTGTGTGTGTGTGTGTGTGTGTGTGTGTAGCTTCTCATCTAGACTTGAATGGCTCCCTGTGTATCCCAGGCGAGCAGCATATGCTAGCAGTTGTCCAGTGTGAGCGAACGGCCTGTCTGACATGGAAAGCGAAGGGAGGAGAGAAGCAGAGGTTTCAGCTTGAGGGGACGTGGGGGGATAGCACATAGCCCTGGGGAGGTTTGACGATGTACAATGCAAGTGTGTGTGTGTGTGTGTGTGTGTGTGTGTGTGTGTGTGTGTGTGTGTGTGTGTGTGTGTGTGTGTGTGTGTGTGTGTGTGTGTGCGTCTGCCCGAGGTGAACTAGGGGATATTGACGCTGATGTGTTCTGATGGACTCACACACAGACACAGACTCTGCCTTTGACTCACAGACGAGACGCATGTATCCCCTCTGGGACGGCCCGAGGAACACACACGCACACACACACACACACACACACACACACACACACACACACACACACACACACACACACACACACACACACACACACACACACACACACACACACACACACACACACACACAGGCATACATATGCTTGCCAGGTTAGATATCTTCCTCAGCCACTCATGGATCTTGTTCTAGCAGGAGAGAGGGATTTGAGCGGGGAGGGGAGTGTTGGATTGTCGTGATGTTTGACTGCAGTTCCTCTGAGACTGAAGTTGCTTTTGAAGCATCTCATTGTGTCTGTGTGAATTTTTTTTCCTGCAGCGAGCTTCACTGTGAAATCGGATTGGGGCTTCTTGGGGTTTGTTGCTCACCTCTGGCTCACCCTTCCATTGGCATAAATGTGTGTAAGCACAATGTTCAGTTGTGTTGCTGTCTATAGTGTCAGCCATGAATAGTCCTTATTGAGCAGCTGTTGGAGTCTGAGGGAGTTTTCTGGGTACATGGCTGACTTCTCTCAGGGCATTGACCACAGAAGTTTAGGACAGCGACTGAAGGGTGCAGGGCTTGATAAAGATGGATGATGAGGCTGGATGAGGAGAGCGAGCAGGCTCTCAAGCCTTAGCTCTGAGCCAAATACTTTGCCTCATTCTCTCCCTGACTCACTGCACATAATAAGACATTAAGACTTGAGTGAAACACTTACATTAGCCATCGCTTCGCTGTGGATGAGGACGCTCACACGCATGCATAAACACACAAGTGCGTGCACATTCACAAAGATTGAGACAAAGATGTAGACACACAATGATGCAAGAGCCAACGGGTTAATATGAGCTGTGTGTGACGCCAACCGCATGCTCGTTATAATAGTGCTGGGAGCCTTCAAGTGACAGATATCACACACACACACACACACACACACACACACACACACACACACACACACACACACACACACACACACACACACACTCTCTCTCTCTCTCACTCTCTCTCTCTCACACACACACACGATGGATGATCAGTAGGTCATTTTGAGATCAAAGTATTCATAACAATTGACTGCCCATGTATTAAAAAAAGCAGAAAATGACCTCTATTAGTGTAGTTCTGTCGGTCAGCTTCTCTGCAGACTTGAATGTATTGAGCTCTTTGAGTCTCTGAAGTTAAGTTGTCAGTGCTAAAGAAGGTGGTGTTTAGTGAAATGACGAAGCATCACAGTGTGAACTTCCTCAGTAGAGAGATAGCTGGACAGAATTGGACAGTTTTTTGCTGTGCGCACAGTTTAGTCTCTGGCTGGGTCAAAAATGACCTTGATAGTTGGATGCGGTTTTAAAGTTAAACAGAATGGTTTAGGAGTATCCTTTCACCCTGTTCACAAGTATTGCCAGCTATTCATATGTGAATGCATCTATTGTCCCTCACGGGCCACTGTAGGTGAGCTGTGGGAACTGGTGACGAGAGGGATTCTTTCCAGTGCATTCTGGGTGTGAAACATTTATTGAACAGTGTGTTTCTGAGACAACTGAGTATGCAGCCCGAAGGAGAATAGCAGAATATGTTGGCACCACAAAGCCAGCAGTAGGAGAAAATGGCAAAAAGTGCGTCAAAAACAAAACTATTCTTTTCTGCTGCAAGTTTCCAGTAGTGGGAAACTACTGGATGTGTGTTAAAACAGATCAGAGTGGGACAAATTGACTGCATACTGCACTGACTGTGCATATGTATTGTGTCTTTGTTCAGACTCAGACATTGTACAGATAAATGGTTATGTGTGTGCTCATGTCTGTATATGTATGTGTATTTGAGGTGGAGCAGCCGTCCCTCAGCCACAGCAAGATGAGGAATGCCCACAAGTGCACATCTTGGTTAATCTCCCACGAGCCCTGTGTGTGTTTGAGAGAGAAATGTAAGATATGTGTGTCTAACGTGTCCCACAAGGTGTATCTCTGTTACGTGCTGATTCTGGCATCATTTTAAGTCCCCCACCTGGCTGGTGAACCTGATCCCTGTCCATTGTCTCAGCTGCTTAGATGGACGGATATGCACTGATGAACAGATAATAAAACAGGAGTAAAATTGATTCACACCATGTGTAAAATGTAATTTCTTCTTTGCAATATTTCTTTATGGCCACACACACACACACACACACACACACACACACACACACACACACACACACACACACACACATACATACATCTGTCCAGACACATGTGGAAGCATGCACAATTTAAGTTAGTTTGCCAGTATTCCTGTCTGCTGTAATACAATTGTACTCACCCAAGTCAACAGCTGAGATTGGGGAACAGAATGACATTGCTATAGATGAACATTACATTCATCATCAAATTATTTCATTGTAAACAAACATCATGGGTTACAGACCAATTTCCTGGCTCATATTTTGACTAACCAAACCTGTCATCATAATCTGTGAGTTACATCGGCTAATCTGTTGGGTTGTTTAACTTGTTTTACTGTCTGAATGTCTGACAACTACATTTCTTGCATCATTTAACTTGGATTATTTTGATAATCAAATAGGTACACAAGCACACACCAGGATGATAGAATTGACACTATTTTATTAAGGGATTACATTAAAAAACAAAAGGAGCACTTCTTTTGTTATTAATGTAATCCCTTAATAAAATAGTGTCATTGCCCTGCGTCAGCTGGCACCCAGGAAAAAGATACTGCTGTGCATAGGGTAGCACCAGGTATCCTCAGTTTTTTGATTTTAAGTGATGTTGCCATGTTTGATAATGCTTTTATACTTTTATAATTGATAGAAATTATGACCACAGTTGCAAAAATGAGACAGAAATAGGAGGTTTTAATAAATATGAATCATCCTTTAAAGCAGTTTCCTTTGTTAGCATTTGTCTCTGATGTCAGCGTTCTGTAAATGGATGTTGATCTAATAGCTGTGATGCTACTGAACAGGGATGAAGACAGCCTGTGAGTATTGCTAATGTGTCACTAGTCTGACAAACCCAGCCTCTGTCCCTCTCTAAACTTTTCCTCTGCATTCCTTTCATCTATGAATCTGTTTCTTTTTTCCTCTGCATGACTTCAGTACAATGGCGTATCATAGATTTTTGTTTTATTGCACTCTGGACTTCTATTAGGTAATTGTCTGCAGCACTCATCTATAGCGAGGAGTAAACCTGACCACTTAGGTATCTGAGGAATCTACTGCATGATCACATTCTGGCCTGATAACACTGGAACGGCCTGATTTCTATCACCTGGGATGGAGTAACTGTCTCTGTGGATGTGTGTGTGTGTGTGTGTTTGTGTGAGTGTGTGTGTGTGTTTGTGTCTGTCTGTCTGTGTGTTTTAGGGAGTGTGGGAGTGAGATGTGTTGTGTCCTCATACCATATTAGGCTTCTCCAAATAACTGTCCCATAATTCTAGTCTCGTGAGTAGATGCAGCCGGCTCTGGCCTCAAAAGGAAGCGAGAGAGCGGCATATAGTTGCTGTAACTCTCACTTTCACTCTCTGTTTCAAACACACATACACAGGTTGGACTCTAATTCACCCTCTATGTCAGACAGGAAGGTTTCCGGAAGGAATTCCAAGCATCCCGGGAACTATCTTCCTGATTCCTAAAGGCTTAGTATTATGCTCATCCTGTCTAGATCCTCCGCCAAGAAACACACTAGCACACTCACAATCCAACAAGCCCAGAAATCCACTTGGACAAGCTGAATTTACGCCGTGACTGAGCAGCAGGGAATGCTTCTGTAATCCCGGCCGTGCTGAACAGCAAGTGATGGATTCCAGAGATGATGCTGCGCTGGCACACACACACACACCACACGTGGGAAATACCACAGAGGCAAGAGAATATGCACAATATGTTCATTAGGGATGAGAGGAAGAAAGACAGAAGGAGAGAGAAACAAGGAGAGAAAAGAGAGATAAAGATAGATAAGCTGTTGAAAGATGCCGTCTGACTTAACTCAAATACGTGCTTTGGAGATGAGAGCTGGGCTTTCACCACAGCTCCTCTTACACTCACGCTGCTCTCATGCCGATCCAGGTTGGACCCACAGGCTCTCAGGTTCATTTTTCCACAGTAAGGGTAAAGTGAGGGTCTGCACTCCACCGTGTTTAGACAACACAGAGCAAGCTGGTGAAGACACAAGGAACTCCATAGGTTTTTCTTTCAATAGGGGTGCACAGGTACATATAGCCTAAAGTATGTTGAGCATATACGTTCTAAAAGCACGGGCAGTAATATGCTGCAATAACAGCTTCTGCTTTTCTAGGAAGGCCAGATTTTGGAACCTGGCTGCCACAAGAACATCAAGCCCCATTTACACCTGGTGTTAACATGTGATCATTATATGGATGCATCATCTGGATAATGATGATCATGGATCTTTGCATATACACAGGTGTAATATTAAAATTCATTCCTGTTTTCTCAATTTTGCCCCCATTGTGATCAGATCTCGCTCTTGGCGGAGCTGACAGACTTGTCAAAGACATGGTTAAGGAGACTGCTGCTGTCGCTAATGAGGGGGGTGGGTTGGGTGTGTGTGTGGGTGGGGGTGGGGTGGGGGGATTCTTGCTCCGGTGCCCCAGTCTTGCCTTACCCTTCATTGCTGTATAAATGTAATGCTAATTATTATAATGGTTATTTTTACATTACATTATATTGTATTGTATATAATGATGATAATGATTATCTAATTATACTGTATAATTATCATATTATATTTCTATTATATTATTGTTATAATGATGTTTCATAATTTATTATCGCTATCGTTTTTTTTTCTGTCTGCCACACGTCATACTCTCCACACACCAACCTGTCCATGATCACTAAACATATACATTTGATATGTCACAGCCTCTTATACAAAAATCCAAACATGTACAGACACACTTCTCACATATACCCTACCTAATCTAATCTCTACTCCTTCTCATATCGTCACATTCATTTTTGCAACCACTTTATGTTGTCTGTCTGTCTATTATGTTTATCTTATTTATCTTCTCTTACTCTTTTTTTGTCACACTAAAAAATAAATACATTTTGAGAGCATTTACACTTTGCATTAACATACATTTTTCTTTATCCAGATAATGTATCCAGATACAGATCACATTTTAATGTCAGGTGCTAAATGGGGTATTAGTGAGGTGTCAGGTAGTGAAGAGGCCTGACTTGATTGTGTTCCAGCTTATCTCAAACGTGTTGAATGGTGTTGAGGTCAAGACTCTGCAGGCAGGTCAAGCTCTTCAATAACAAGTGTAGGAAACCTTCCTTGGGCCTCTGCTTTGCGCACTGGTTCATAATCATATTGAAACAGCAAAGGGCTTTCCTCAAATGGTTGCTACAAACCAGGGGTACAGACAATTCTGTATAGGAAAAGGAAAAAAAAAAGTACATTTGCGCACTCATGTCAGAGACTGCTGACTAAAAATAGGAAAAGCCTGACATAGTGAAGAAACATAACTGAAAACAACGCTGCATTACAAGCAATGGGGGGGGGGGGGGGGGGGGGGGGGGGGCATTTAGTATGGGCGTTGGTGAGATGAGTTATAGATCTGGTAGACTAAAGGCTTTTCAGAAATAAACCATTAAGTGATTTAAAATACTATGAGACACGATTACAATTACGATTTCAATTGTGGAAAGCTATTATAGTGACAATCATATCATTGTCTTTCTTACAGATCGCAAGGTAAACATGAGATGTTCATGTCACAAAGTAAGCCATAAGACAAGTGTCTTATATATACTTAATTTAACAATGCTGTGCATTGCCAGATGATATCACATTGAGTTGCAACAAAAGGTTAAACTTATTTGCTAAAGCTTGCTGTACCAATGCAGTGGTCTCATTGAAATAAAGGAGGCGGCTGCATTTTTCAACATTTTTCTTATGTCTGTCTGAACACAGCTTTAGATAGCGCTCTCCATCACCACTATCAAAAAACCTAGAGTTAGAGGACTGTTAGAGATTCTATGCATTGGATCTGTTCTGGAGGTTTGTGGTAGCTAGACACCTTAAGAAGAGACTTTGTTAGTTTTTCCATTAATTTGTTACCCATCTGTAGGTGTATTCTGAGCATTTTTTGGTGTGCTCATCCTGTTGTGGCAGCTAAGTTTTAACATTTTGAATGTGAGCCATCTGAATATAATCCGAAATATTTCACACTCATCGCCAATTTCCACTTGCTCGTTCACTCAAATTAGAGATCTGGCACTCCATAGTGGACGACGGGTGAGTGAGTGCTTTGGAGTGTGTGTGAGTGTGCAGCCGCTGGAGTGCTGTGTCCATGAAAGACTCTTCTTCCACCACTCGTCGGGAAGAGAAGAGTGGTGCTGCCGTGGAATTGAGAACCCTCATCCTCTTCACTACAGTGGGTGAAAGCCACCGGGTCCGCACTAAGTGCTGCTGGGCACTATTACTGTGAAAAGGACTCCTCTCTAGGGTGTCCTTTCAAGTGTCTGCTGAACGGGACACTACTGAGAGCCACGGCCAACTAGTGTGTGTGTTTGCATGTGTGGGCCAGTGTACTCGCTTGTATAATGTGTTGCCGGGAAGGTTTGTGCAGCTGAAACCAGATCAGGTATGTGTGACAGCCACCGCGTGAGTGTGCATTTATAGAGCAGTGCGTGTGTGTGCCAGGTTACAGTATTAATAGACAGCCGTGTGTTTGTACAGGCCACTAATAGCCACATGGCTGATATTAGTGGATCAGTTTCCATCACACTCTGTGGCGTAGAAGCGCCTGATTCAGCAGGTGTCCCCCCTGAATGTCCTCGCTGTTCTCTGGCTCCCTGGAAGGTGTCCGAGTGTCCTGAGGAGGGTTTGCCTTGTGATGTGGCCTGACCACTGACCTGCCTGGGGTCATGCACCCACCTAACATGTCAATATGGCACAGGAGGGGAATAATGGGGTATTAGAGTGAGGTGTCACTAATAGCCTTGAAAATGCTTCTAAAGCAATTTATTAATTGACATTTCTTCTGATTATTATATCAATGTATAGATCAATTAGAAAAGGGATCTAAACAATCAATAAATTGATTAAAATGTGTAATCTGTCAATGTAGAAGTTTTTAAGATGGAATTACATACCTATATTTGCATACTACTTTAAAAAAGGATATTTGCCTGAAAAACAGGAGAAGCCCCCCCAAACTGGGTCAACAAGAAATAAGAACAGAAAATGAAGAAGTAAAAATACATATACACAGATTGTTCTCTCTGTTTTCATTTTTACGCATTGGTTCCCTGTTTAATTCTACATTTGCCACTTCTATTATCATATATGCTGAACTTTAGGGCCTTGTTGTTGCAAACCTTTGCTAATACACTTTGGGATGTAACAAGAGCTCTCACTGGGTATCATCTGTGCTTGTTGGCAGAGCGCACCCTTGAAACCTTCAGGATGGCATTGATTCATTTGTGGCTGGGGTGTTTTTGGAGTAGAAGCTAATGGAGAAGAGAGGGGACTTGGGGTTATTAGACAAAGCTAATGAAGTGTATCTTGAATTATGCGTACAATGTTTATTAATCGGTAAAACACGGCACTTGAATCCCAGTGTGGGCATCCATGCTGAAAATATGAGTAATTGAGGTACTTTAAGAATAATTTGAATGGTTCGGGTAAAAAATTGCCAGAAGGCGAATCAGTGCTGTCGAGTGAAGACCTGCTGTTTATCGCTCAAGTCAAAAGCTTGTCTTTCAACTATTCTAAAGGGAACTTGGGCAGCTTGATGTTTTCTGAAGATGGTTATTTCATCATAATTCTTTACAGCTGAAGGGGGAGAACAACATGTTTTACCTTGTTAGGCCTACATTAGCATCAGTGTGGACCTCTTACTGGTGCATTAGTGCTGCCAGATTTCTATGTGCAGTGGATTTAGACAACAGCCCTGCCTTGTGTTTCAGCTTGATCTTCCTGCATTTTTGTGTTTATCTAATTGGATATGAAAAAAATAAAAGTGTGAAGGACAAGGTCAAAAATTTAAAACAACAAATAAAAACATTCAGGTGCCCAAATGAACACTGAAACATGTTAAGCTTGCTGTAGTCACTCCTCCTGTTCATACTGACGGTTGAAAGATCCCTTCAATAAGTGCTTTCAATGTAAGTGACAAAATCCTCAGTCCTTACTCTGTGAAAAAATGTATTTAGATTTTTGTCTGAAGTTAATATGAAACTTCAGTAGTCTGAATTAGTCAAATCAAGTGAATATCTTCCAGAGTTACAGACTTTAAAGTGTGAATTTTCCTCTTTTTGTTACTATCATCCATTGCAGCTCACCAGGAAAACACTTCATTTGACTTACTCAGACCGATACAATGTCATATTGGCTTCAGATAAACGTTTACATATGTTTTTGCATACCTAGTATGGACAGGTGATATGATTATAGCAGACAAAACCCATTTCAGTTTTCATACATACATATAACGAAATAAACTGTAAATCTATCCTTTAATGTCGTAAAATTTAGAAGCATTTAGTTAAGTTTTGATAAAACAAAAAATGTTATAATGTCACATTAATAAGTTACAAGTTATTATAATCATAATATCGCTGACAGTAATGACATGTTAGTGATTGGAGTTATGGTAAAACTGGAAAATCCTGATCTGGTACTTTCAGACACTGATCCGTGAGTGTTGGGGAGAGTCATAAAGTAACACTGTAAGAACAACGTCTTTGCAACTTATGAGGCGTTATGAAGAGTTGGACGAGTTTAATCTGGGTCCTGTAATTTGCGGAGGATCAAGTTTCTGTGCACAACAGTAAAATGGCAGGTGATCATGTTCGTGTGTGTGCTCATATAGACATGGGTGTTACACAAGCCCATAATTACACTGGCAGGAGGAGACTGAGTGGAATAATACACACATATATTGGAGAACACATACTGTATGCGAACACACACACACACACACACACACACACACACACACACACACACACACACACACACACACACACACACACACACACACACACACACACACACACACACACACACAGACACAGACACACTTTACTTAAACAGCATCATGAGTTGGCAGTGGGCTCCTTTTCCACCTCGGGTCAGGCTTAGTTCATGCACAAAGAGTGAGTGAGGGTGTGCATGTGTGTGTGAGAAAGTATGTGTGTGTACGTGTGTGTGTGTGTGTGTGTGTGTGTGTGTGTGTGGTAACCCTGCTCTCGTTTTATTTTTAAAGTGAGCTCAGACAAAGGACTCCAGTCAGACTGCTCTGAGAACAGGACCTTGGGAACATGACCAGTGGCTGTTGCGTCACGTAGTGTGTGTCTGAGTGTGTATATGTGTGTGCATGTCCGTGTCTGTGTGTGAGAGAAAGAGAGAGAGAGAGGGAGTGTGTGTGTATCTGACTTTTTTCTTGCAAAGAGTCGCTTGTTCAAGCTGAAAAGGAACAAAGAGGAAAAAGCTCTTGAAAATCCTTGCCAGATGTGCAAGAGCACAACCGCACACACACACACAATCACACATACACACACACTTACGCTGCCCTTGAAAGCTGGCTTAGTGGACATTTGAATGTCAGTGGACGTCATTGTGTGATGTCATAGGAACGATTTTATATGCCATAGGAGCAAGTCACACACACACACACGCACGCACGCACGCACGCACACACACACACACACGCACATGCACACACACACGCACATGCACACACACACACACACACACACACACACACACACACACACACACACACACACACACACACACACACACACACACACACACACACACACACACACAAAGTGAGAGAGGAAAAGAAGAGAGGAGAGGAGTAAGAAGATGGGAGATAAAAAGGAGAGGTGAACAGAGAAGATGAGACAAAAGGAGAGGAGAATCACCTCCCTCGCACTACTTCTCCTCTCTTCAATTGTACTTTGGAGGCTTCCCAAACCTGCAGACACTGGAGGACTCGGGGAAGCCTGGCCTCAGTTACATTACATCACTCACACACACACACACACACACACACACACACACACACACACACACACACACACACACACACACACACACACACACACACACACACTCACAACTTGAGCGTAATCTGTCCCATAACTACACCGCTGCCAACCCCCCGTCTTTCCTTTCTTTCTTTCTCCCTTTCTTCCTGTGTTTTTCATTTCTTTTCCTTTCCAGCGCTCATGACGCACTCTGGCATAATGAAACCGTTAAAAGGAGTCCGGCAGAGGCTGGGGCTGAGACCAAGAGGGGGTGTAGGAGGAGGAGGAGGGTGGTGGGGGGGTGGGTTGGTAGGGGTGTAAAGTGACACTACACCAGGGCACTATATTTACAATGCGCCTCTTTAACACACGGCCTATTTATAGCTGCCAGATCTTTTCTCAGCGTCTGCCGCACACTGTTGCACCGTCACAAACACAGGCATCAGATGGCACCGGTGGATTTACACTGCACTGCGCTGCCAAAGGGAACACGCCTTATCCTCTAGCATGTTCCTGTGCAAACCCAGCCTCACCTCCCTCCATCTGCCGTTCACCCTTCATACAAGCACATTCAGGACATTCCCTTCCTCACCTCTCTATGCTTTCCATCTTTTCTTTCATTATCTTCTGTAGCCTAGATCTAAAGTTGAAAGGAGAGAAGAGGCACTTAAATCCTGTTTCTGTCGTGGCTTGACTCTGACAGAATGACAGAAAATACAGGTGAGATAAGTGGAGGTGTTTAAAGGTGATTAAGAATTACACACATTCATGTGCACACATTTTGTACTTGCACATATAAACATGCACACCTCAGGTAGTATGTGGATTAAGTATTCATGTTATTTACTAATATAAAAGTAGAAATGCTATGATATAAAAATACTCTGTTTTAATTGTTGAATTATTAGTGATGCATTAATGTGTAAGGAACATTTTTCTGCCGTAGTTGGTCAAGGTGGAGCTAATTTAAAATACTTCATGTACTATTCGCTAATTCAGTCTATGTTAACGCATCACAACATAATTAGTGGATTAGAAGTAAAAAGTAGTATATCATCCTGTTCCTGTCATGGCTTGATCTTGCTATTAGACAAGACAGGAAAAATATGAGATAAAAGGAAGGGTTTAAATGGAGTTAAGGATTTTTGTACTTGCACACACACACACACAAGAATGCACACCTGACTCTCAGGTTTCTGCTACGAAGGAGGAAATAATTTATAGTATCTTGACTGCCCCCTCTGGACTGTCCCAACATTTTCCTATTTCTGTCTGTTATTGAACTCAGTTGCACAAACATCCCTAACGCACACAGAAGTTCTCCGATTTTTTCAGAACAAACGCAATCACACATCTAATTCTCTCAGGCTCCTGGTAGGATGACGTCCCTGAGCTCTCTGTTTTGATCAGCTGGCAGCCTCAGGGGGAATCTCAAATTTAAGGTTCTTTCACACCACTACATAATCCCATGCCCCCCTTCGTGTGAGGATACTTAACATTTTGTCCTCCAAGTAAAATATATATTTTTCCCTCAATGGGCTGTTTTTCATTACATCCTTTGTTATCTCAATGCCTACGGCTCACGGCAGTTCATTTTTTGTAACTGGAACACCGGCTCTGTTTTGGAGTTTGTTGTGTGTTTGTGTGACTATAAGAGAGAATAAATATGGTGAATATATGCTTTGTATATTGAATGGGATAGATTAGATTATTAAAGGCCCTTTCTCATCTAGAGTGATAAGCATAAAGATAACCAGAGCTGCAACAGAAAGAAAGTCTGTGTTCTTACTTGTCTAGTGATAGCTGTAAGATAGACAAAAAGACCTAAGGATGATTTACATGCTCAGATATTCAAACAGTGTCAATCATTTAAATAGTTGAAGAGTTCGACACATGAACAACATGGCAGAATGGGCAGACTCCCAGTGGAAACTAAAAACCAAGGTTCACTGTATGTCAGTTGTCCTCAAAGCAGCAGTGAAACACAGTTAAATTCTGAATAAAATATCAAATCTTAAAATATTTAGAATTTGGGTCCCACCTCATGCCACCTATTCAGAGCGACCCCATGTTTTAATTTGGCCATGGCTTTCATTGTTTTCTTAACATAATTATATAATTAACATTATAGGCCTTGAATGCGAGAGAAGAAAAATGAGAGGCAGTGATATTTTTTTTCATGTGACCTGTGTCTCTCTGTTTCTTTCCCTGCGGGGCATGACACTGAGCTGTGTTGACAACTGGAGGAAAGTAAACCATAATACAGGTATGTGATGTTGTGTTTAGTGGCTGTATGTGTGGGAGAGCTGTAGTGAAGCAGCCCTGAACCCTGAACTGGCGCTGTTTGTTGGGCCTGTCGCAGTAAAACCAGACGGCTATAGACACGGCTGGGGTGCTTGTAGGCATCTGAGTGTACAGGGGCCGCTCTATGTCACTGCTGTGGTGTGAGTTAAGGTGTGTGTTTACTCAACAGGGTGTTAACGTCAGTCAAGGAAATCGATGTTTATCCTCACATGTGTCAAGAGAGAAGCATGTGTGTACCCCCCTTTGCTTTGCCATCATGTCTCTATTGTCCCCAAACACACACAGACACACACTTACAGAGACTAATGTGTCCTGACTCAGCCTTTATTGAGCCAGTGTTGGAGAATACATACCACCAGCTGGCTAGTACAACCATAGGAGAGCTCTATGGTATTTTTCCATGTGTGTTTGAGGGCAGAAATTGGGGGTGGGAGTATTGGATGCAGTTGCTCAGTAGCTTAGGCTTTCCATTGTAATATCTACGGTGGGCGGTGTAAGAGCATCACCACTGCTTCCTCTGTGTAATACTACACACACACACACACACACACACATACACACACATACAATTATATGGCACAAAATGATTTTAGTGACTATACAACAAAGTGGCAAAGAGAGAGAGGGAACAGCATCACAATACATCTACTAATAACATGCTGCAGCGATGGGCGTCCCATATCTGTCTGTTGGTGAGTCCTCCGGGGCAGCTTTGTGGCCAGTTTCCCAGCGCTCTCCTGGGAGTCATTTCCAGCTGCTGCAGCTCCATGCGGTCCCAAACCTCAACTGGCCACGGCCGCAGCCTGTGTGCTTACATCACTGCCCAGGCGTCCACGCACAGGCGTACGCGCCGCAGCTCAGACCAGAACGTACGCATCTCCTCCTGAGACGTCACAGGCAAGACGACTGACACGCAGATACACTGTCTGTTGTAGAAGTTGTAGTTCCCAGGGTCTTTAAGTTGTAGTTCTCAGGAGTGAGACATTTTAGATGCAGGAATTTAAAAATATTTCTGAGTCGCTATGAAACAGAGCACACAGAGCGACACACAGGAAGAAAAGATATCTCTGGATAAGTCTGCAAACATTTTCATTTTAGAGTGAAAAAGTAGGGCGTGATGTAGTGAGAAGAAAATGTAAACATGTGCACAGAATGTGTCATTAGTAGCATTTTAATTTTCATGTTTTATAGCATGTGTGGCACACATGGTTTGGGCTGATAAGAAATATACATTGATGTACAATACAAGAAAAGAACTGGATGTTCAACTTTTATACTGTACTGGCAGAAATGTGTATATATAGCAGAGAGTCATGCACCATCAAATGCTTGGTCACATTTTTTGCATTTGCTTATTTAAAAAAAAAAAATCTAAATCGGAAAACCAGGAAACTTATCTCATTATTCAGGCATTAAGTATTTTTTTTACTGCTTGTTATTAAAGTCCATGGTCTACCCAAACAGGTGTTTTCACATACTTGCCCTAATTACACCCTCTTCTTAAGACTGTCTGGGCATGCACACACTGCATTTGAGCGACATCTCCCTCCTGTTAATTTTGTGGCACTTTTACCATTCTTAGAAGGCCTTACACAGAAGACATTTTGACATGTGACAATAGGAAAAGCACAGGTGTAAATCATAAAAATCTAAATGGCTGAATTCCATTTAGATGCTTCAGTTTCAGGGTCCTGGCTGGTACTCTACTTTTTGGCACACTGTCATGGCTGACTGGAACCATTGTTAATATTATTAGTAACATCTGTGCTTTTCCTGCTTTGACAAGTCAAAATGTCTGCTGTGAAAAAAAGTCTTGGATTGTAATTCCAGGGTTTGTGTGTGGTCCTGTATATATACAGATTATGGTTGTTGTGCTGTAAAGAGTGCATATTTGATGCACCTGGAGGCATCAAGCAGCATGCATGAATAGTCCCTCCTTTCCTTGCCGCTTCAGCTCCCAGCATACCAGTCATGTTTTTCACATGGAAGAATACAAATGTGTATATTTGCGTATTTGTGTAGGTGTACATGTTGCATGTTAAGAGGTGGTGTGGAAAGAGTTATCAGGATTGACTCATATTCCTATTTTTTTCCCCTTGCATATGAATGACTGTACTCTTTTTTTTTCTTCTTCTCTTGTTGGACATTTCACCTGAATGCATTCTGACTGTTGTTCTGGTACAATTCAAGGACTATAATTAACATCAGCTCTGTTAAAAATCACTTCCCAGTTTTTACCTAGGGAACTATATTTACTCTTGCCATTTTAATCTGTAAATGTTCATTAGGTATAATATTTATGCACTACATACAGTGCAGTAGTCTAATCAAAAAGCATCAGTTTTCAATCATGTTACACCTCATCTGTCAGTGGAGATGCAAAAAGAGGGAAATTAATAGGTGTCCCAAGCCTTGATTTACTGATCACCATGGAGTACTCTGTTAAGTGTTCATTACAAAGGGAATTGTGAATGAGTGACAGAGAGAGAGAGAGAGAGAGAGAGAGAGAGAGAGAGAGAGAGAGAGAGAGAGAGAGAGAGAGAGAGAGAGAGAGAGAGAGAGAGAGAGAGAGAGAAAGAGAGGGAGAGATTTATTTTAGACACAAGGAATTGTGAGAAATGTAGCACAAGTTCACAGCTCCCTGGTCATTTGTTGGGTGTCTGACACCCACCCACCGTTACGCCCCTACATTCTATCACCTTGTTTGCCTCTCATTTCTTACACCTTTTCCCCTTCTCCTCTCCCATTTCTCCTCAGGCTTTACAGCCCTGGCAGTCGAGGTGTACACCTCGCTGTCTCTCACTGGCTGCCATCCCTTGAGGTGAACACTCTCACTTTTCATGTTCACAACTCTCACAACTCAATCTCAGCAGAAAAGAGTAAGTTGAAGGGAAAATAATCTCCTGTGAAATATCACAGAGGAAGAACGGCAATATGGACAGAAAGAGCCTGAGGGTGGCAGGTTGTCCTGCATCAGGCCTGGCTGAATCTAAGCATTGATCTCATGAATAATAGAGCTTCAGTGGCCATTGGATGATATTAAACATGACATGTGACAACAAGCTGGATCCACCATCCCACAGAACCACGCACACACACTTCTGTGTGTAACCTTGTTAATCTGTGACTAATCCAGTCTAAAGTGTGTAACCGTGAAAGCATTTTAATTGAAAGTAATCCGAAAAGGTCATTGTTTTGTTCCCAAAATGTGAAGTTGAATCAAAGTTATTTGTTCAGTTACAAATCAGTGACTCACAAAAGAGTCATTAATATGAAACACCTCATAAAAGAATTACAAGTTGCCTGCTAAACAGACAAGCTCCTGTGTTTCCTTGTATTTCTCAGCTTCTTAATAATACATAGAGAAACAGCTAAAGTCCAATGCTCAAAAGATAAAACACACACACACACGCTCCAACTGTCATATTTACTTGTGTTTACTGTCTGTCCCCGCTCATCAGTCATTCACCGTGACAAATCTCTATGAGAAAAATTTTGCAATTCTGCATTTTTCTCCCCCAGCAGATTATGTCTTTGGGTATGTTTTACCTATTCGTCCTGTCATCCATTTATTCATGGGAGCAACTGGTGAGTGTTTGGAGAGAAATAGGAGCCCAGAGCTGGTGAAGTGAAAAGACAAGGAAGAAGACACCAGTGTGTTACATTTAGTCAAGCACTGCATTCTATGGTGTGTATGTAAAAGTATGATTTTGAGGTCCTTGTTCTGTACTTTACTGAGTTTTTTTTAAGATTTATTTTTGGGCATTTTTGCCTTTATTTGACAGTAGATGGCAGATGGCATAGAGGACGACAGGAAACGGAGAGAGAGAGGGGAATGACTTGCAGCAAAGGTCCCTTGCCAGAATTGAACCAAGGACGCTGCCATTAAGTGGCATGCGCAGTAACCACATGGCTACCAATGCGCTACCAAAGTATTTCTAGTTAATGTTACTTTATAGTTCTTTCATTTACTTCAGAGAGAAATAATTCGAATTTTACTATGTTGTGTTTACTGTATGTGAAAGCTGTAGTTACTGGTTTCTTTTCAGTTAAAGTTTTTATGTGGGGTCTTGGTGGAATATCTGCATGTTTTAAAGTTCAAAAACCTCCTTTATGCAGCCCCTCAGTTCAGCCTCTGTGTGAAGCAGGCCGTTTTAGCTCATCTCTCTTTAAAGCCCCCTCCTGAGGAGCTCACTCTCTTCTGATTAGCCATCTCTTAGAAAGTGTATATAGGCATATACAATGAGCTGACATCAAATAGTCATTGCCTTAAAGCTGTAAATCCAGGATTCAGTGTTTCACAAAAAATGTAGTAGCAGTATTGAGTAGTCATAAAACTGAATACTCATTTGTATTGCAAAACTTTCTTACTGTTCTCAAACTTACTTTTCTTCTCTTCTCTTTTACATTAATCATCTTGTCTGGTGACCCTTACAGTAGGTTGGGAACTATAGACCAAACTACTTAACAACATATAAAATAATTCAAACTAGTTCTTACCAGCTACCAGTGTCAGTAACAATCTAATAATGTCATATATAATACTATATCAGTTACAGGGGCCACATTTCTGCATAAAGAGTACTCTTACTTTTGATACATTTGTACATTTGCTGAAAATACTTCTGAACCTTATATAAGTACAGTTTTGATTTGTGAGTGTTTAACAAATCTGTCAGTACCTGAATACTGAATACAGAAGAAAGGGAGCGAGGAGAGCTATGGAGAAAGCAAGGAGGAAGGGAGAGGGTTAAGATAGGTCAAAATAACACACACAAGCACACGTGCACACACCTCACCCTGAGGCTATCGGAGAATTATGACTTGAGGACTGACCTGTCACTATGTTATTATTCTGTCGCTTTGGGCTTTGACGTGTATGATCACACCCACCCTGACACACATGCACAAATTCACAAGTCCGACAAAAAAAATAATATCCTGATTAACAAACCAGGGGGATTCCCCTTGCTCAGACCTGTAGCAGTTAGGCAGCTGGGAGAGGGAGAGAGAGAGAGAGAGAGAGAGAGAGAGAGAGAGAGAGAGAGAGAGAGAGAGAGAGAGAGAGAGATGGAGGGTGAGAGGGAGGGAGGGAGATGGAGACACCTCCCACGAGGGTAGTGTGCCCATTCATAAGACAAAATGGCACCAATATGCAAATTCTCGTATTCCGTAAGCAGAGAGATGAGCTTACGTAATAATGTTGGAGGGTTTGTAAGGGCAGTGTGTCAGGACTGCAGCTGCTGCATGCCAGGTCACAGCAACACACTGGGTCAGAGGTTAGATGAGCACTCACTAAATGAGAATATATATTAAAGTATGTTTTGAACAAACATTCCTCACATCCACATACATTAGTCTGACCCCAGGCTCACAAAAAAATACATAAATGCACGAAGCACTTGTGGAAGCACATCTATTACATGTAAAAAGATGCAAGCACAGGAGCTATAAAATCAAGAGATTCATCCACAAACAGCTCTGTTGGCTGGAATTGGTATCTTAAGCTGGGGGTATGCCCAATATGTGAAACCATCCCCACTCCTTGAACACTTCCACTCCCTGAACACAAGATTGAGTAATACGCCTTCACTTGGCTCGACTACAAACACATGCAATAACCTGCCCTGGCAGACCTGTTGAGAAGGAATGAACATGCAGAAAGAGCAGATACAATATGCAAATCAGGCAGTCCCTATATGCAAAACAAGTGGGCTGAAAGAAATTAAGGAGGCTTTCTCGTATGTTTCAGTATGTTTGGAATAAGGCCAAAGAAGTTTTTGTGAGTATAATATATGGAATTTATACGTGAGGTACATATGCACAATAAGGATGATTACTGTTGGCATTAGAGAAGAATAAAATGAACCTGACTTGGCCCAACTCTTTTAACTTCAAATCATCTCTTGTCAGTATTATCACTTGATTATATAACTCCTGTCAATTCTTTGAAGATTTAAGGGACTTAAAGCTCAGTGTTATCTTTACTATACTGTTTTGGTTGACTCTCACCGCTCTCATCTGCCTTGTTTTTGGGCTGCAGCAGGCACACTTTGCACGCTTTGCACAACTTGCAAGCATCAAAAAAACCTGATTAAAAAAAACAAATCATACAAAGTAAGCGACTAGCTGGTGAGCATACATAATACATACAGAAGAGGAAATAGACTGTATCCCATAGATGTCACTCACTGGTTTGCATTGGAGCCAGTTTGAGGCCCAGAGTTGCTGTTCATGGTGAGTGCCATCTTCTCGTTTGGACGCCCACATGGAACACGTGGAAATCAAAACCTACAATAAGACAGAGCAATAACTTCCAGAAAGATCTCTGGCACTCTTATTAAAGGCTTGAATTAAGCGTTTGAGACCATAATTACTTTAACAAATTGAAAAAAAAGGTTAACGTTGTATTTTCACAGAGAAGAAGACGCTTTTTGAATGGGAGAAAGTTGCAACCAGAATCTAGCAGCAGTCGGTTGCATTGTATTTTAAGATTTTTTTTGCTGTATGTGTGAAACCTTTGGCAACAACTTGGCTGTATCAGCTTTATAAAGTGATAATATGTCAATGTTGTGTTCCCAACTTGTTTCTGTTGGTCCTGAGTGGCCAAAAAATCAAGTATTTAAATCAAAAGGAAGCTCACTGAGTGTTGAATTACAACCCTCTAGGTAACTTGAATGGTAAGCACAGCAGCTGAGGTAGAAGGTGATAAATCATTTATAACTTTATTCAGTAGTCAACAGTGAGAGATGTTATTAATCAGTTTATTTATTTTTTAAAAGCATCATGTTCTCTGTCTGTCTAGCAGGCATTTGACTGAAGGCTGCGCTCACTGTACTCTATGTGAGGGCCTTCATTCATCAGCACTGCAGCTCTGCAGCTCATCATGTGGAAGGCTTGCGAAATCATAAACCACAAAACCGCCACCTCTGTAGTCTACATGCCGATTGGCCCAGTGCCGAGACACACACACACACACACACACGCACGCACGCACGCACACACACACACACACACACACACACACACACACACACACACATGCGCACACACACACACACACACACACACACACACACACACACACACATGCGCGCGCGCACACACACACACACACACACACACACACACACACACACACACACACACACACACACACACACACACACACACACACACACACACACACACACAGTAGTTCCAGCAGGTAAACTAAACATTTAAACTGAAAGAAAAAATGTTCTCACCACACAGACTATATTCTGCATCTCTTCAGCTATTAAGCTATTATATAGTCAAATCTAAAAATATTTTGGTTTTTTTCTTTCTTTTTTTTCTTTTCTTTTTTACATTTTAGCAGCACCTGAGTTAGACCAGTAATTACAGATAATTTTGCCCTTTGACATCCACAATATTGTTTTATCTGATTTTTCATATAATTCAGGAAGTTGTAGATTTAGGAGTGTGGCACACATGCACAAGTTAATGTAAAACCATTTGTCTTTATATTTAATAAAACCATAAAAAGAGAGACCGTTTATATACGTCATTATTTGGACTGTTAATGCTGTTAATGTGGGCTTAGCTGTACAATATTTTTGACTGAGGAAGAAAGGCCAGCTCTAATGTAGGAATGTAATAAATATTGTACTATTTATTATAATGTGTTATATCATCATATCATGTGCCTTGTAACCTATTTGTAGAGAAGTACATGATGATGTAAACTGAGAGCAAATTCCATTCATATATTTTAATCAGGAACACAATTTAAAAAGAGCCAGGTGATTCCCAGATTCACTGTACAAATCCCCCCTTGCCTCCCTCCCTCCCTCCCTCCCTCCCTCCCTCCCTCCCTCCCTCCCTCCCTCCCTCCCTCCCTCCCTCCCTCCCTCCTTCCTTCCTTCCCTCCGTCTGCCTCACCTCTCCTCTCTGTCACTGCCCTGGAGCGCTGCACAAGGAGTGGAAAATACAGTCACCTAAAAATACACTACACATAAACAACACACACTTACAAACACATGGGCACACACACCCATCCAGGCCAAGTGTCTTTAATATTAGAAAGCACAAGGCTGACACCTGAGACACTCAGCACGGCGGTGTCGCCCTCCTCACCCTCCACCTCCTAAATTAGTCCAGCCGTGGCCAATGTGTCCCTGATGGTCCAGTCTGATCCGCTCTGCTGCAGGCTGGCAGAGGGGGTGGGGCGTGTTAGCTGGTGAAGTGGGGGACACACATGGTTATGACATCACAGCCCAGTTGGCCCTGCATGCCTGCGGCAGTCACACGGGGCATCACCAGGCCTGACGTGGCACTGATGGGAGGGGAGATGTATGTGTGGGAAAAGGTCACAGAGACTAATGTGGCCTCCATACCGGGATTCTCCTTATCGTAGCCCCCCACTCCATCCCCACCACACACACACACACACACACACACACACACACACACACACACACACACACACACACACACACACACACACACACACACACACACACACACACACACACACACACACACACACACACAAACACACACACACACACACACAAAGGTTAGGTTAGACATGCACAGTATATTTTTCTACACATGTGACATATTCTGTTTTTTGTGTTTTTTAACGGATCCTCTGCCCCGTCTTTTAATCAACAAGATAAATCAATCAAGATAAATTGTGCGTCTTTTGTATATCAGTTTCTCTTTCTGCTCCTTTAAGTTTTGTTCAGCTCTCCTTTGTGTCTTTAGTTGAGCCTCCACATTGTTCCATTCTGTTAAAGTCTGCACACGTGTCACTAACAGACCCGTTCAATTTCTTCTGGTTTTCTCCCACCATCGACCGTCTCCACTTGTTTCCATCTTCCTGTAGTTATTCATAGCTTTCTCTCTCCAGTGCCTTCTGTTCTTTTTACTTTCTACTCCTCTCTTTTATTTCCCTTTTGCTCTGAAGTCTTTCAACTCCTCTCATTATGTTTTCTTTTCTTTTGTCTTTTTAAAATAAACCGTTGCAGCCTTACCTTCTTTAATTTCCGTTTCTATTTTTAACAACTCTATCTGTTTTTGGTTTTTTTATACTTTAATCTTTTACTTCCTGTCTGTTTGGATGTTTATTTTTCTTTTACATGGCTAATCTGATCATATCTATTATCAATTTTTGTATCTAGAGCTGGAACAATTAGTTGATTAATAGAATTGAGAACTATTTTGATAATCAATCATTATGGTAATTTTTTAAGCAAATATGCTAAAACTTTTGGGGGTTATAGCTTCTCAGATGTGATGATGATGGTGAATATCTTTGGTTTTGCATTGTTGTACGGACAAAATCCAACATTTGAACAGGAATTTTCAGTAGTTTATATTTTCTTTTCTGAAGATTAATCAATAATGAAAATAGTTAGGCCCTCTTCAGCTGAATATTTTTCTAAAGGATTAGTATTGGAATATATACCAGATGCATACAATAGAGCTAGATGGAAATATACACTCTTACTAACCCTATCATAATAACGGCTCTTTGCAGGGTCAGCAGGGTTCATTCTGCTTGTCTTTCATACATGAAGCATGAGATGAGTGAGTGTCACACAGAGGATTTGAGATACGATGTACGGATTGATGCAGACTTAGCCTTGGCTCTGACTCTGACTCTCTTATTTCTGTCTGAGGGAGAATCCAATCCCAGAAACAGCATGAAGGCTACACACAAACACACATTCACAAATTCCCTGTCTAAGGCCCTCCCACTGGCCCACATAAAGCACACATGACTGGGGCCGTGTTACCTAGATGGCAGAAAATGGAATCGTATTATTTTACAGTGAACAAGCTTTCACCTCTCAGCAGACCCGGCTGTGCAACTGATCACTGGACATTTACAACATAGTGTCACACCAATTGGCTGTTCTTCTACTGAGTAATCACTGCCCGATCACTGGTCTCATGATCACAGCGACCAAAACAACATTCATGGAACACATTAATCATTTAAACATGAATAATAATCAAGGGTGAGGTGGGAAATAAACGTATATCTAAGTAGATTTAATTATAAGTGTACTTTGGCAGATTTTTTTAGTGATGGGTTTAAACAACAATAATAATAATAATATACAAAGATAATTTATAGAGCACTTTTTAAGCAAGTGGTACAAAGTGCTCCAGAGTTAGGAAGCTAAACACAGTGAGCTGACAGTGACAGTGACAGGACTTAAGCAGTTTTACAGGTAAAAGTGCAGTAAAATCAGAGACCTTTTGATTATTACTACATTTATCTGTGAGCTGCAGTCACTTTTATCTTTGCAGGTTAAGATTTTACATGAAAAACATTCAATAAACTCACAAAACACAATTCATGCCCTTATAGATTAAGATTCCCAACAGTATACTGGCCAGTCTCAGTACCACCTCAAACACTGTGATTACTAAAATGCTTCTTGAACCTTAGTGCAGCAGTAACGTGATGCTCTGACTAGGATCATTGAGTACTTCCATTTTGAGACTATTAAAGAAGGTGATGTGTACTTAAATAGGTAAAAGATGTGAATTTGGTTGCTGGATATCGTTAACATTAATGGACCTTTCTGTGTTATGGTAGTGGGATAATTTCTTAAATACCTGAATAATGTTTTTTTCCATCTGTTTGTGGCTATACATGTTAGTAGATTATCAACACAGGTTATCATTATATTTGAAACTTAATAACAGATGTATTTCTAATTCATAACAGATGCATACAATAGAGCTAGATGGAAATGTTAATGCTTTTTTCCCCCCTATCATAATTACGGCTCTTTGCTGGGTCAGCAGACATGAAGCATGAGGTGAGTGAGTGTCACACAGAGGATTTGAGATACGATGTACTGATTGATGCAGACTTAGCCTTGGCTCTGACTCTGACAATCTTATTTCTGTCTGGGGGAGAATCCAAGTCCAGAAACAGCAGGAAGGCTACACACAAACACACAAACACACATTCACAAATTCTTTCTCAGGCCCTCCCATTGGCCCACATAAAACACACATGACTGGGGCCGTGTTACCTAGATGGCAGAAAATGGAATCGTATTATTTTACAGTGAACAAGCTTTCACCTCTCAGCAGACCAGACTGTGCAACCGATCACTGGACATTTACAACATAGTGTCACACCAATTGGCTGTTCTTCTACTGAGTAATCACTACCTGATCCAGGGGCGATTTTAGACCCTTTTTAGGGGGGCTCTAGCACCCCTAAATTTGATCTCAGCACCCCTAAAAATGAATAAATTCCTATTGTATTTTTAAAAATACTTGCAGGGCATTGTATGTCAAATTCTCATTAGGAGCTGAGCCCCCCCTAAAGGTCTGATCCTACAATCGCCCCTGGCCTGATCACTGGTCTCATGATCACAGCGACCAAAACAACATGAGCACACATTCATGGAAAACATAAATCATTTAAACATAAATAATAATGAATATTCTGATACTTAAAGGTGGGAAATAACAGTTAATCTATGTATTTAATTATTTATTTATTTATTATTTATTGGTATAAATAATAATAATATGTTTATTCATAGAGCACTTCTTAAACTGGATTTATGGAACAGCTAAAAAGCCTGACCTGGCAGCCTTTTGTGACAGTAAGGAATTAAAAATTCACCAATATTTTAAAAAGCATTATGTTAATGCTAATTGGTGAAGCCAAAGATCCATTTTTACAATGTTGGTAATAATGTTCCTAACTAACTAACTAACTAATGATCTCTGGTGCTTTGTAGTTATGACTCATACCATTTCACACTGAAGCTCCTGTCACCTGTCCCCACATCAACTCTACCAGCTATCAATTTTTGGGACATCCCTCAAGATTCACTTGGTCAGCGAGCATGAATCGATTTCACCCGCCTGTCCATTTCACGCTTTGCCAACCTTGTGATCTGTTCAAAAATATAAGCGCACATACTTGGCACATGTGCATGAATGACTTGCTGCTCAGCTGGCTTTTGTTGACCATATAAGACATCTATGCAAAAACCTCTTTTCTACCAACTCAAAAACATTTCTAAACAGTCAGAGAAACTTGTCCATGCCTGTGTCTCCTCAATACTGTGCTACTGCCATGCAGCTCTTCACAGGGATCCCTGGCAGGAGGATCCAAAAGCTCCAGTACCTTCCGAACAGCACTGCCAGGATCCTGATGAGAGTGAAAAAACATGTTACACCAATTCTGTTGTCATTACACAGGCTCCCCATCTGCTTCAGGACTAACTACAAAGTCCTGCAACTCACATACAAACCCATCAACGGACGTGCACCTCCCCACTTACAGGAACTGATCATACCGCAAACCTCCACCTGCACCCATTGACCTGCCAGCAGCTTGCTCTTCTGGACCCCCAGTACAAAGCTATGCAACATGGGGGATCGAGTGTTCTGCTCTGCTGCACCACGCTTGTGAAACTGCCTTCATAACCAACTGAGGGCCGCACAGACCCTAGACCCTAGACCCTTTTTACAAAAAGGCTTAAAAGCCTTTCTATTCAGGAAGGCTTTTTCATCTTAACTCAGTGTTATTAATACTGTAGCACTTTGAGTTCAACTATGAATGAAAAGTGTGTTACAAATGAAATATATTATTAAATGTATTTATTATCTAAAGAAGGAATATTCTGCATAGTCTCTGAAAGGAAAGCAGGTGCTTTACTGCACCTGATAGCTGTGTTTACCTGCAAGATGGAACATCTCTGGGCATAAAAATGTGTGTGATGGATGAGTGAGAGAGTGCCATAGCAATAGAAAGAGAGACTTAAACAGTCTCTCCTACCTCCATGTTAAACAGGGCTGCGTGTGTCATATAGAACAGAAAATACATGTGACCTATTTTACAGGTCCCCTCCAGTGTGTGTGTGTGTGTGTGTGTGTGTGTGTGTGTGTGTGTGTGTGTGTGTGTGTGTGTGTGTGTGTGTGTGTGCGTGCTTATCTCTATGTAAGGGGCCATCCCTTGTAAAAGCGTGAGGTTTCTGCACAGGATATGGGTTTCTGATGAAAAAGACACAGAGAGGAAGTGCTCTAAAGAAAGCTTCTCTTCCTTTCTTTCTCTCTCCTCTTATCTTTCTCTCCTCTCTTTCTTTTCCACAAGACACACATTTCCATTTGCATGTTCAGGATTATTTCTGTGCTGTAGGCTTAAGATGCACGCTGATTATATCTCTTTTGAAACAAATATGTATTCAGACACTTATGGCTAATGGCTGTCGTGCAGAGGAAATAAATCACTCTTGTCAATTCAAGTTTAAACAAAGACAAACTGTTCATGAACCAGCTTCAACATCAGGTTGCAGTTTTAATGGATGCACACAGTTAACCTCCTGTGCTTTTTTAATGTCTTATTTGATTTTTTTTTTTTAAATAAGTAATTTAATGTTAGAGATGTTTTAACTATACATGACAGCCATGATTTCTCTGTATCACCTTGTATGACAAATATTAATAGAATGATTGCTTAGGAAATGAAGGAATAAACACACACACTGATGTATTTTAGTGAGGTACTGGCTCACATCAAAGAAACTGCGCTCATAATTCTGATGCAGTCATTTATTACACCTTCTAAAGATCAACTTTTGTGCAATCTGCCTTCTTCAGGATCAAACCTACCAGTCACATGACTAACTTTTAAACTAACTAGAACAGGAGCTCCCAGGACTTAAAGGACTTGGAGTCCCTGAAGAAGCCAATCTTTTCCAAGGTGGGCCTGTAACAAAAACATTTCCATATATCTAAAAACCAACAAATGCAAATTAGAGTATAAATCCAATTTAAAATAATTTTAGTGCTCATACACTGATTGATAGTTAACTGCTCAGAGCACAGTTGATGTGTCTCTCTGTCCAAAACACAAGAACATAGGATATAATAATTCTACCTCATTTTTAGCCGCTGATGAAACATTGAGCTGACTTGTATAGACGGTGTCAAGAAGAGTTTAGAACTACAGGTTGCAGCAGTATGGACGGTCACAGCGCTGCACATGCTGCCTGGGCCTGTTTGAGCTCTGAGCACTGAGGGACAGCTTCGCCACGGCTCCTTCATATTTAATTGTTGTGTTGAATTATTCTGGCTCACTGCCGTGTTGTGCCACCGTGAATTGGGCCGTGAGTGTATCTGAGTGTGAGTGTGTTTGTGTGTGTTTGTGTGTAGGACAGGGACAAGAGGGAAGGGAGAGTGATGTGGCAGTAGTGCCTGAGTTTGCCACGAACACTGGAAGCCTTTGGGAAAGCAGAGCCATAGCAACAGAATGAATTAATGATCAGGACCCAAATGCTGCGTTTATCACAACCAACACACATACACACACGCATGCACACACACATACAAAAGCACAAGCCATGACAGCTGGTGGTTTCATATTCAACACTGATAACCTGGTGATGCAGGTTCGGCCTGAACTACTTTTACAACTACAAAACATGCATCTCACAGCAGCAGTCAACATACTGAACATTATATCATTCGTTCTTCTAAAGTTTCCTGTTTAGCTGAAAATTTCTCAGCATTTACTTTTATCTTAGTTGCTGTCTAAAAAGAAAATGAGTTCAATATCATGAAGTGTCGTTACAAAACACGTGAGTATCAACCAGTTTATCACATGAGATCATTATATGAGAATGATTATATAAACATGTCACACCACATATTAATATAATTACTTAAGTAGGTATAAAAAAAAAAATTAGTCACCACACACCTTCATACCATTCCTCAGTTGAGGATAGGTTCATATCTTAAGATCTTCTGAGCCAGTGATATTCAGAAAATAGTCTGCAGTGCCCCCCTCAGGAGAAGAAAGAAAAAAACCTGGGCAAGATTCACGAGGAACATTTAAGAGTGATGATAAGAGGAAAACCTAAAAATTCATAATATAAATTGTATTATGCAAATTACAATTCATTTTTCTGTCACATTTGACTCTGATTTTAACAAAAACTATTATTGTGCTTTCTTAAAACCTGTTGAAAGTCTGTCAAACACAGGTTCAGTATTGGGGTCATTACCAGACAAAATCATAATACTTTATGATATTGTGTGTTTTTTTACGTCTTTTGGTGTTACTCGGACAATGTTGAGTTACTTTTCAAAAACAGTCTCCTGTGCAGGAGAAAAAAAAGTTTCAGAGATGACAAAACCCTGAGGCACACTGTTGCCTCTGAACCCCTACAAAGGTATGCGTACTGAAAAGCTTTCATCTAGTCAAAGTAGCTGGTATAGATACTGTATGTATAGACAAGTCTGGGCTTTTCTGCACATCCTGGTAAGACACTATTCATGTGTGCGCGCGCTGTGTAATCTTGTTGAGGCCAACATGCAGAGAAATAGCATGACATGATTACATTAGACAGTTGTTGTGGCCAACTATTAGGTGTCATTCCTGGTCCTTGAATACATTTACAAAGCTGAGGATTAATGAGTGATTTATGGCCAAAATCTTCAGATAAGTTGCTAAGAGTTGTCATTTGTTTTTACCCTCATGGACAGCTCAGATATCTTCAGGTGAACTATCAATCACACTGAAACCTCGACCATCAAAAACAAAATTGTCAGGACTAAGATTTATAAATACCTCTCGGTAGTCCTGTAGTGGTTACAGAAGGTTAAAATTGACTATCACTCCACTATTTCACTTTTCACTAAAAAGATATGAGTGAAAAATATGTGAACACTGACTCCAAACTACAAAATCTTAACAGGAAAACGTTCTGATCCTTTTAGACCTGACAAGGATCTGACTACAATCGAAACACATCGAAATTTTGTGGCTTAATAAGTGTGTGGGCGTTACTGCACCTACACAATACGTGGATAATTATTCTCATTCAACTGAGAAAATTTGAACACACAAAAAAGACCGGTTAAACTTGAAATGTATAAAAACAACAGTCATTACTTACTGAGAATGAGGTACATTTCAAAACGCACACACAGTTTGGTTTTTACTCTTTTTATTGTACAATATTACAATTAGATTTTGTACAAATGCCGTTAACAAAAAACAAAAAAAAAGAAATTCAGGCAATAAGGATAAATGTTTGCTGGGGGCCTGAAAACAACAATGTCCTTGAGCACTGCACTGAACCTTCAGGCAGCAGTGAGGTGAACACATGCTGCTTCTGCTTGGAGGGACGGCCACAGATGCGCACACAGACATCGCATCTGAGGTGGGCTAGCAAGACCTCCTCCCTGTTCCCCCTTCACCGCATCAGATCTTAAAAACACAGGATGGGCACAAGCAAGTAGGTGGATAACCAACATCAGTACGGATGAAGATCATGTAAGGAAAAGATCTTTCATAAAAATCCAGTTTGTGTGTTGTAGTGATGTGGGAGGGGGGGAAAATTGGGGGGTAAGGTTGTTCATTTGTTGTTTGGTCCAGGTCCAATATTTTAAGAAGCCGAGGCGCAGGGTCAGAGGTCATCAGGCAGGGCTTAAGAACGAGTGTACTTCCCCCAGATGTGCAGCATGAAGACCGAAGCAATGAAGAGCAAACTCATCACCAGCACTGGCACCGGGCCGCTGTCACAAAAGAGACACTGATTAACATCCAAAAACACACACACAAAATCCCATCATTTGCTGCAACCCCAACCATAGCAAGAGTCTTAGCGGAGTGGCTGATTTTATTGATGAGCTTCGGAAAGAAGGAGGGGCTCTCATCTCTCAAGGAGGGACTGAGTAGGGTGGGTTGGGGTGGAGGGACGCATCTCTAGTAGCAGCATTGCCATGCCAACCATCTCCTCCGCTGCCCCCTCCTCCTCCTCCTGTCAGAAGGCTGTAATTGAGTTGACCTTTCAGAGTGGATCCTTTAATGAAGCTTTGAGGCCGGCATCTAACACAGGAACAAACATGCACTCGATATACAGCACTGTATAGCGAGTCTGCCCTCCTTCGACTGGAGAGACACACTCAATAACCACCACAGCACCATCGATCAACCACGGCCTGCTACGGCCAGGAGACAGGACGCTTTCTCTAATATTAGGGGGGGGAGGTTGTAGCAGAATAGAAGTTTGAGGTTGAAAGTTTTCTAAGCGCGTGGTCACGTAATGTGTGTGTGTGTGCATGCGTGCGCGCAAAGACACACACTCAAATCAAGCAGATATTATTTGTTGGACCACAGAAGCACGTCTGCCTAATTTCCTGCCTTTAAACATTCCTCCCATTTTATCTCATAAACAACACTAATGTGATAAAGTGTCGGAAATCCTGAGAATTAAGTGTTTATTTATGAGAGGATGCGAGTTTAAATGTCAAAGGCTAAATGTGTTTATATTCACCGGTGAGTGTGCATTTTCGAGTGTGTCTGTGTGTGAAAAACAGCTTGACAGGGGCTGCTTTTATAAACTACACTTACACTTTGAGGCCTGGCGAGTCCTCAGTGTAGAAGCGCCACATGCCCCCTGTACCCGCCGATCCTGTGGTCCTGCCACCACTGCGTGTACCGCTGCTGGTGGCTTTCCTGTGCAACACACAAAACACAAGAATATGTAGACCCTGCCGAATAACACTGTTTATACCAACATAATATTTGGATTAAGAAATGTCTCATTATCAATACCTTTCTGTGGCAACTTTTTTTTAGCCTCATACTGTCAAATTCCACTTTATGATATACTTTTTTTTTTTTTTATTTATTTATTAAAGAGCAATTGCTTAAAATATACTTTATGGGGAAAAAAGTTAATGAACCTAAAACAAAGACAATTTAAAGAAGCACACCCCAAATTTGTGAAAAAATATTTTTTTCTCAATTACAAACTGAAGCATTTAAACCCATTTAATAGAAGCTTGAAACCATTTAAGTTACATTTGAGTGAAGCATTTAGAACACATCCCAGTGAAGGAAAAAATAAATCTATCTTATTATATTAACACTGTAACTCCAACTACAGTATCCGGTGATGAAAGAGCAAAATGTTTCATGGCTGCCTCTCATCATGTGATGAGATTAAACAGAGGTTAATGAGGTAATGAAGAGGGTGATAGTAATGGGTAATAATGAGTAATAATGAGCGAGGTAACAGCGAGCCTCTGATTACACACTGATTAAGCCCAGAGCACAACATCTATCTGCCGCTCTAATCTATGGAGGGCACACAAAAATGCAGAGAAGGTTTTATCTGAAAGTCATCAATCACTCTTCACAGTGTGATGACATGAAGAGGGGGGGACAAAATCGTGGGTGTCTGAAATAAATTTAAAAAATATCATATGGAGGTGTGTGCAGGCCAAGGGGGCTGCAGAGAGTTTCTTTCATGTTTAACGTAAAGATTGAATCAATAGCTACCTTTTCATATTAGTGGCAACTATACATATGTGACAAATTGAACAAAGTTTTGGACTGCCACAAGCTGACAGAACAGTTTCTTGGTAAAGAGTCTCTTGACTCTGGTGAGGGATTCTTACAAAATATATCCTCTCATTTAGTTTTTTGATGTTAGTGGTGGAGAGCAACATCTAAACCTGCATTTCTTTGTTTAGGATCCTTTTGTCTTCTTGCCGTTTGTCGATCTTTTCTTATTTTGTGTTAGTTAACTACTTTCTGGTTAGAATATTCAGTATGAATTGTAACTGTTCTATGATTTCTTACTATTTGTTACCTGTATTTGTATTGTTTTGGAGGAGTCTGAGGGGAGAGTTGGTGAGGTTGGTGTTTAGGGGAAAATGTGATACGATTTGGGCTGCACTGTTCTTATTTTCCTTTTACAATTCCTTTTTTTGTCCCATGTCTATTTATGTTTAAAAAAAAACTAAGTGTATGACTGGGTTGGGATCTGTTGAATGCAAAACCCATAAAATGATTTTAATCATTTTCACTCTTATCGAATCATTCAGTGCCCTGTTTGGAAATATCAATTTCTCCGATCTCTTATTCAGTCGTCTCCTTTTCTTTGCCACCAGTCTGTGAGCAGTGTTTACCTGTGGAAAGTTTAGAGAATTTAAAGTTTAGTGGTCAGATTGTGAGTATGTGTACCTCTGTCTGACTGTGGAGCCTGCTGCACGGGGAGCCACTGTCTTGCTGGGGGAACGGCTAGACGCCCCCACATTGGTTGCACTTGCTGCTGGTCCAGGCTGAAAGAAAGAGACCAGATTAAAAGAAATACGTGCACAGTATTCAAATCCGTTACTCCTTTTTTGTCTGTCTGAATGAGACTCTCTCTTACACACACACACACACACACACACACACACACACACACACACACACACACACACACACACACACACACACACACACACACACACACACACAAAAATATGATTACAACTGAAACTAAGTTAACCTATAACACTGAAATAAAGAAGCTTTTATAATTCTTGAACAGCCAACTTACATTTAAAGCTGAACTGTACAGTGTATGTCAGACAGTGAAGGCCTTTATTGTATATTGATTGCTTTTAACTTCCAGTGGTAACTGACACGGAGAGTCTCAACCAAATGTTGCAAGCATGTATATAAGTCGTTACTTGAGTGCTGGAGCAGTTTAAAACATTAATTTTGGAGGATTAGAGCTTTTAAAAAAAACCAGCCACGTCCACATATGACAAGCTAACATTAGCACGCCTGCTAACACATAGCAAAACGATAGCTAGCTCTTTTAATCCAACATGGCTCGTTTCAGCTTTAACATGACACTTTTAGAGGTAGCTAATGAATCTTACCATTTTGTTTTTCTTTGTCCCGATGCAAGGTGAATCCCTGAGCCTCTCTTGTAGCCGGTGTCCACGTCAAATGGGCAACAGCAGACAGTAGGTGTGTGAAGTGGTCAACACTTGAGTAGAGATGACGCTTGTCTAAAAAGGACACGACTGCAAAACGCAGGACCAGCGTAGGAGACCGAGCAGAAGCCTGACCGGCTAATCGCATTCAACATAAAAAGAATGAAATACAAATCACATGTTAGGATAATATTTTCATACTACACCATCAAAACTTATTTTTAAAACAGTATTCTGTAATTCTTGTACTGAATTAGGATATTATTTTGTATTTTATTTCAAAGGCAATTTAAAGATCGTCCTTGACTCGCAAGAAGACGTGTCTGTTCTACTGCGGGGAAACTGGTGCCATTGTGGCTCAAACTACAATGCAAGCTGCCTGATTCACGAGTAGAAGTTGAGCCAACATGGCGTCCCAGTGGTAGAGTTTCATGATAGCATTCAGCCATTGGTGGCAGCTAGACGAGCATAATCACAGGTTTCCAAACTTGGATAAGGTCGACGTCAAAAGGTAAACATAAGTGTAGTTAATTGAATTATACGGTGATGCTGTTGTAGAGTTTAGTCACAGCTGTCCACTAAATTAATCTAAAACGGGTTGTAATTTTTGTAGTAACTATAACATTAGTATCTATCATCCTGTCACTGTAGCTAAATACATTTACCTATACTAAAGCAGACAGGTATCGAGCTAAAATAAGTCTAATTTGTCTTCTAGCTGTCAGTTTGACTTCTTACTCAAAACCCAACACTTTTAGAGTATTTGGGGACACTGACAGCAGTGGTGGTTTTCAGTAGACGTAGGCACATTTTCTGTCAAACAAACATGACATTAAACACCTTAAGAGGAAAAAAATTGATTTAACTATTAAACTACAAACCCCACAAGGACAGATTCTTCACGTTTGTCAACAATGCTGCTCTGAAAAGTTTTTCTTTGTGGCATAAAGCGAATAGATTAATTAGTCTGTGTGAGGATGTTGTGTGTTTCCACCAACACGTTTTCTCTGTGATGTATCTCACACAGGTTAAAGCAATCATTCTTATAAACTTTAACAATGTTGAGAATATAAGTTTATGTGTATTTATTTGTAGAGCACACTTCATATAGTAGTTGTAACTCAAAGTGCTTTACACATATGAAAAAATACTTAAAATACACTCCACATTATAGAACATTAAGATATATAAGAAAGAAATAAGAGAATAAAAAAATGAAAATACATTTTAAAAATACATAAAATAAGCCTTGTATGTTTGATTTTGTGATTATTTACACTGTCAGTTTATTTTATATATTTCTACTAAGACTGCAACTCAAAGTATTTTCATTATTGATTAACCTTTCTCAATCAATCGATCAGCTGTTTGGACAATGAAATGTTGATCATGAATTGACGATTAAATTTAGTAGTTGGCAACTAATCGATTAATCATTGCAGCTTTACATACTACATGATAATGTGTCATGAGTTGTTACTGTTTTTCAGACTGCTGTTCTCTCATTTGGAAATATTTGCAGAGACAGTTTGTACTTATTTCAGCTCTGTTGGGGTGTGTCCAGGATGGCACGGGTGGTGTTTCTCCATCCAGATTTGGGCATAGGTGGAGCCGAGCGCCTGGTGGTCGATGCTGCTGTCGCTCTGAAATCTCGGGGGTGTAGCGTCCAGATATGGACGGCCCATTACGACTCAACACACTGCTTCTCTGAGACCCTGAACCCAGACCTGCCTGTGGTGCGTGAACATACACACATACACTATCCTATATATTGCCCTTCAAAGATACACAAAAAAAAACGGACAACGGGGTATGTAAAATGCAGTTTATTAGGAACACATGCATGATTTGACTTTGCTTTGCTTTTTTACAGATATGTGTGGGTGACTGGCTACCCACCAGTGTGTTTGGCTACCTGCACGCACTATGTGCTTATCTGAGGATGATTTTTGTTGCCCTCTACCTGGTCTTTCTCAGCGGGGTGGAGTATGACGTCGTCTTCTGTGATCAGGTGAATTGTGTCGGGCGGTAACTGTTATTCTATTTGTTTGATCATCTCAGTTGAGTTTGTCTATTTGGTGTGACTGACTCAGAGAATAGCTTCATTGTTAACACTTACCTGTCTTTGTGTCTCTGTTTCCTGCCACACCCTTTTTCTATACCTTGTCGCAAAGCACACACACCTTTCCTTATTTTTTTTTATATCTTTCACACAAATACACACAGATATGACTGTTCTCATTCACACATCACTAATGTGACACTAGAATAAGCCTTACATGCTAAATCACATAACGTTTGTGCAATACTTGTCTTGTTGTGTAAGTGGTGAAGTACATTGTTTAGCATTAACATAGTGTTTGTTTTATATTTAGTGTTTGTTTCTATTGTTGTACTCCGTCGCCATATGCATAAAGGGTGCTCGATATTAATGTGGCATCTTCAAATTTACACTGATTGTTGTATGAGGAGCATTATTTCATATGCCAAAACAAGCTGCCATATTTGTCTCTGATTAGTCAGGAGGGAGGAAAGTCTTTTAGGGAAGACCTGAATACTATTGCCTTTGCTTGCCAGTTGCAGACAGGGTTTTAGTTATTTGTTTGCTTTTTAGTTGTTTTTCTTTCTTTCAGCAGCCTAGGCGTATAGTGTAGAAAAGTTAGCGGGGTACGGGCTGTTTTTTTTTATATTTGTAAAATCCTGGTTGCAGTTCTTAGTTGCGATTTTGTTGCATGCAGAGTCTTTGTTCTTTGTATGAGTGCATTCAATCCCTTTTGTGTTATGTGCCCTGTACCTTTATCAAACTACGTGGGAAGAAACAATTAAAAAAAAAAAAAGTTGGTCACCAAAAATGAATACTATACCTCGCATTCCTCCTCAGGTATCCGTGTGTATCCCGGTGCTGAGATTGTCTCGTTATAGAAAGAAGGTTTTGTTCTACTGTCACTTTCCCGACCAGCTGTTGACACAGAGAAAATCAGCCCTGAAGAAGCTTTACCGCGCTCCCATCGACTTGCTGGAGGAACGCACCACTGGTATGGCTGATATGGTACGTAACCGCTTAGGGTTGTAGGCTCGATTACACATGTTGCGATGATCTGATTACAGAACAAGACTGTGTCAATGGGCTTATTTTATAAAAAAAAACCTTTTATAGCATGGTGGAAAGAATGCTCTTCAATCTGTTAAAAAAACACATAAGTTCAGTACCAAAATGCCAGACATTTATTAAGATCATGTTTAAAATGAACAAAAATAATTGTAAGTATTTTCAAAATATGCTTATGATGCTTATCAGAGTACCTCAGGTGGAGCATGATCAAACATTTTCTGATAGAAAATGTGGAGTGGTCTTAGGCAGAGAGGGAGTAGCCAGAAAGTCTTACCTGAGGATTTCAGGAGAGCAAGTGGCTAAAACTAAAAATGTCTTCCAATATTAACCTGATAATCTAAATTAATAATGTGATTTAGTTCCTCCGTTTGAAAGTTTCTCAATTTTTTCACAGGAGAGTGATTTGTGGCTTAAACAGTAATAATAGTAAACTAGAATATTGAATTTTCTGAAGATGTATACATTGAGAGACGAATAAAAAGTTATCCTCAGTAGGGCCCGACTAATACTGGATTTTTGGGGCCAATGCCGATATCAATATTGGGAATAAAACATTTCTGATATTGACATAACTACCATGTCCTTTTATAAGCAGTTTCTGAAAAGAACAGAAAAACTCAGAAACATTTTTTGTTCGCTTTTTCACTGCCCAGGAGTTGAAACTTTGACATTCTTTATGCAAGTTATGCACGTGGCATCAGATATTCCCCAAATAATGTCTCAGTGTTTTTGTACACCTCCTTTGCATCAATCTGTTCATGGAAACCTGTAATTAATAACCTGTTGTCATCTGAAATTGTTTGCAAACAAATTAGAAATGAATTAAATAGTGCTCCTTTTGAAACAGAGTTGATTTCAGTGTGGCTCTTCAAGACCACCTTGCCACCCAGCCATGGTTTAAAACTGTATTGAAATGGAATAAATCAAAATACAGGGAATATTATTTTGACTTAAACTGCCAAAGTGATTATTTAAAAACCAAAGTGATTATTTAAAATGTGATATGGCATGATCTCTACAGGCAAGCTGTTGTAAAAGCTCAGGGCCCTGATAGAAATGAAATGACATTTGGATTTCAGTCTAGACTTCAGGAAAATCAAGGACCTCAGGCTGCCATCCAACTCATAGAGAATTCCGACGCCTGTGATATATGTGAGATCCTTATGAACTAATCTTTCTGTACTTGCTCTTAGATTCTGGTAAACAGCCAGTTCACCGCGGGCATCTTCAGGGACACCTTTCATAGTCTAAGAGGACTCCAGACAGATGTCCTCTATCCCTCCCTCAACATGCGTAGCTTTGACCAGCCATCTACTGAAGCACAAGGCCTGGAAGGGCTGCTCCCTGAGGGAACCTCCTGCCTGTTTCTCTCTCTGAACCGATATGAGCGAAAGAAGAATCTGGGCCTGGCTCTGGAGGCTCTGGCAGCCCTGAGGAGCAGCCTCCCTCCAGGCCAAAGAGCGGGCATTCACCTGGTGGTGGCGGGGGGCTACGATGACCGCGTAACTGAGAATGTTGAACATTATGCTGAACTGAAAGAGCTAACAGCGCAGCTCCACTTGGACGACTGTGTCACTTTCCTGCGTTCCCCCTCTGATTCACTAAAGGTGGCGCTGCTGCGGGACAGCGCCGCGGTGCTGTACACCCCGAGCAGAGAGCATTTTGGTATAGTTCCCGTAGAGGCCATGTACTGCTGCTGTCCTGTTATCGCGGTGAACTCCGGGGGCCCCCTGGAGAGCGTGGCAGACGGGGAGACGGGGTTTCTATGCGAGCCCACGGCGGAGGCCTTCTCTAAGGCAATGGAGAGGCTTGTCAGGGAACGGCAGCTCCGCAGGGACATGGGGCAAGCTGGGAGGAGGAGGGTACAAGATAAGTTCTCTCTTCAGGCCTTCTCAGACCAGCTGTATGGGTACATTGTCAGGCTGAGCCAATGATGTGAAAACTGGGTAAAAGCAAAAGAAAGCCAGAGGAATAGCAGGAACAACATTTTCTTACCAAACTATGAAACTGATGGTGGATGGGGGTCTGCAGAGTGGAAGTCTTCTATCAGAGAATGTATGTGTATATGTGCAGAGAGGTGGGGGTGGAGGGGGGGACTTAAGAGGACAATTAATCAGCATTCCCCTGGAGGGGTTGCTGAGAGGAAAAACAGGGCGGAATTTCTATACCAATTAAGAAAAGAGTAACGAGTTTACCTACCCTATCTCTGAAAAAATACCACCTCTGCAAGTGTGTATGTGCTTGTGTGTAAGCGTGCGTGTGTAGCGGCACAGCAACCAAGAGCCTAGGAAATGAGCATACCAAAAGGATTGATTGTTAGAATGAAATGTTTTGCACTGTGTATGTTTTTCATGTCCTCTCTACAGTAGTCTTTGTCTTTGTGTGTTTGAGGCTGAAGAAGAAGAATGTAGTTACCACCATGTGCCATCAGGCAGTGCACAGTCCCAGATCGATAAACAGGATGCTTTCCGCTACTTCCTGTCCGCTCAGAGCTTTGTTCCCCTTCTAGCATTCAGAAGACGCTGGCCTGTCCATGACTCTTGCTGCCACGTGGAGGTTATTAGCAGATGATAGAGAGTGTTTGGCTTCATTAGAAGGTCTGGCTGATGGGCAGTGTGCCTGTGTCTGGGTCATTATCAACAAGGAGAATAGCTGAAGGTCAGTGTGTCTGCGTACTGGCCTCCTCAGCCCTCCTACTGTATAGAAATGCTCTTATTGACATTCCTGAAGTCTTAATAAACAAGAGGACACATAGTTTCCTGACTCTTATAGGGTTTGCTTTGTTGTTAAGTTTTTTTGGCCTTTAATAGAGTTTGCTAAGAACTTTGTGTGGGAGCGTAGAGGCACAGAAACATTGTTAATGTTGTTCAGTCTTTTTTTTCTCCTTTACATTGAACAGATGTGATGCGTTGAGATGTTAAATGAAACATTCTCGAGACTCTTCTGCAGTGAAACATTTTTATTTTGCTCATTAACAAAGTTTTTGTGACAGATGTACATAGGAGATACTACAGAAGATCTCAAGTTTCTGTCTCCATCCGTTGCTGTACTGTCATTTGCAGAATTGTGTCCTTGTGGGCTTCATTTTTTTTATTGAAATCTAAAAAAAATAAAGAAATAATAATTGCAATATTAAATTACAAACTGATTGTTTTCAGACCTAATATTTACCACATCACTCAATCAGTCATTCACCCAAATGTTGTTTAACCCACCTGGTTTTACACAGCTTGGCCATATCTAACGAACGTGGCGAAGTGCTCACTGTTGAAGTTCATATACATAGTCGTATTTGCACCCCTGGTGCAGAAAAGTGTCATAGCGATGTCTCATCACCTCCTGTGGAGACAGAACCAGATTGTGCTTGTTGTTGTTGACCCTGAGGCAAGAAATCAGGAAATTAGTCAAACTGCAGCATTAATGAAGATCTTACCTCATGTTGGAAATAACACATAGTTGAGGTTTTCTTAGCTCCAAAATTACTAATCACAAATGTTTATACTTGTACAATTCTTAAAAGTTAAGCCAGTAAACATAAATATGCACAAATCCCACCAGGCAGGTATACTGCTGCATCAAGATAAAACATTTTTCAGAATATTAATAAAAGCTCACCTGTCGGCATATCATCTCGGAGAGACTGCTGTTCCAGTTTCTTAAAAGATCCGTTGTTTCTACGAGCTGAAGTCAACAGATGAACTAAATTGTTATTGGAAATTATTAGGACGCTGGTTATGTAAAAGCTAAGACGCTTTCATTTGTGGCAGATAGCCTTGACTGTAACTGTTTCAAGATGATAGGCAGCCTGATATGTTACTAATTATTAAACTATTATTATTCTAATACATGCTCTATTATTCTACCAAGTTCAGACAGACACTGTGAATCATAGCCTTTTAAAAAATATTTTATTCTGTTTTTTGTTTCATATAGTTTAAAATGTGTGGTCCACCTACTTTGAGTTCTCAATTCCCACACCTCGTATTGATCACATGTCTTCAGAGTCAATTTCAAACGCTGAAACGCAAAGAAACCAACAGCAATACCTCTTGTTTTTCAGAACTGCAAATTATTTGTCCCAGTTGGTCCAATTAGTGCCTGTAGCCTTGGTTTAATTTAAAATAAATATTGAGGTCTAGCATTTGAAATATCACAGCGATATGTCTCAGTCAATTTATGTATGTGATCTTGTGAGTAACATTTTTGTCATTAATGTCAGTCCTGCATATTAAAACATTTGGTTAGAAACTGTTGAAAAATGTTAGAAAATACAAACAGTAATAATGTAATCATTTAATATTCAGAATCGGTCTAGAAAAAATGTCTCAAGAGCTGTAGACATTAAATAAAAGAGATTAATTGTTAACATTCTATCATATATTATATGAGTTTAAAAATGTGATAGTTTATTGCCATTTTAAGGTAATCTATAAGAATTTGCTTTGGTGAGCACATATAAAATCAAACCTGGGGACATAATCCTGTTTAAGACATAAAACACAGTAAAAACCTAAAATTGACATTGTGAAACAGTAAAATACTTGCGGCAAAAACCTATTTTGATGTTATATACAAGGGTAACATTAGTAATTTAGTTGTTATGACCGAGCTCTGAGGTCATACAGTTAATTAAAAACAGCAAAAGCACCAAATTTGGTGTTTCCTTCATGCTTTAATGGGATCCACATTGCCATTGTGTGAAACTGGTAAGGCCAATTTTCGTATTCAAACTTGGTTTTAAAAGTTATTGGATTACATGAGTCTTTATGGTTGAGAAATCCAACTGAGCTTTTGGCGTCGGATTAATTAAAAAATACATGTTGCTCAGATTAAAACAAGCTGTTTCCGATGTACAAAATACACAGAGTATACATTTCTTGAATATAAATAAGGCACACAAAATGTTTATAGACATTTTCAGGGACGCAAAATACTGGTAGAAAACAAGAAGCAAGAATCAAAGAGCAGATGTGTGTTTGTGTGTGTGTCTGTGTTTTCCACATGCAGAGATCTTAAGAGTAGATGATGAGGAGGGTGTTGCAGCAGTGATTTAGGGGCCCTGCTAGGCCAGATGATAAAAAGGCCCCGTGGAGCCTGTAAGGGAGGCAAAGACACATAAACAAAAACATGCAGCAGTAAACACTCATCACGCTCTGCTGTATTGGCTCAGTGTAAAGGTGTCCCACTTTACTCCCTGCACAGAAAGATGATGTCTGAAGTCTCTTTTCTGTCTCTTCCTGTTTAAAAAAACTGTCTTTACCTCAAAGTTGTGAAAGAAGAATCAATGTCCCTTCCCTCCACCTTTGCCTCCCCTCTCCTGTGCCCTGTGGTGGGTTGGTTATTGAGATCACGGTGTGTCTGAGTGGCAGTGATAACCAGTACCCAGGTGCCACTGGCACATGGTGTTTAATTAATTAATGAGACCGCGGGGTTGGTTTTCTAATTCCACCTAGCCAGCACCGGGGTGAGGGGGAGATAGCCGTGAAATGTTTAGGTGTGTGTTTTCAGGCGAGGAAAGGAGAGATGTATGTGGGAGTGTGTGCGGGTTACGGGTGTATATCTATTTTGTTGGCAGTTTGGGAGCTGGTTTCCTTGTTAGTGGAGTATTAAATATGTATGGAATATTTTTACTCCGACTTTTAATCACATGTTACGATTGGGTGTTAATCATGGGCTAAATGAAGCTGATGAGAGAAATACAGTGTTAATACATCAATCTGAACTCTCTCCTCCTGCACACTAACCAGGTCATGGGCTCGTTGCCCTGAAAACCAAGAATCGAGATGTAAACACAATACAAAGACTGGATGGTGTACAGAGCAGCACATGATGTGTGTTATTAAGGTTTACGGATAATGAATGAGTCCTTGTTTTTATTTTTTATATAAACAAAATGGGAACAAAATAATCTCTAATAATTCAATCATGTGCCAAAAATTGGGGCGCAGTTGTAACATCAAAAATAAATAAATATAGTTCTATGATTTAAACAAAAGGTTGCTGTCTTCTCTGATTCTCCATTCAACTTAAAGGTTAAAACAGGAAGTTCAAGAAAATCCCTATGTATAAAAACTGATAACATAGAAATGATAACATTTTACAATAAGAGTCTGTTGTGCAGAAAAATGTATGACATGTGACACTATACCATAAGAGTGTGGGTGTGTTTTGTAGTTTTTATAGTACAATTTACAATTTAAAAAAAAGTATACTCAAACCAACTTAAAGGTTCTATATGTATTCTGTGATGCAATTTACATGTGTGAATCATTTTTTATTGCCAACAAGTGAACTGGTTGTAACGGAACTTAAAAAGTGAGACCTTTCCTGACTTTAGCTGTAACAGCTTGTGGACTAATTTGTAAGTGAACGACCATGGCTAAATTTTCCAGGAAAATCCAAAGGATACAATGTTTTTACGTGCTCCCAAGTGCCTTGCCTTTCTCCCGCTGATGTCGACAAACGACCGGCATAATCACACAATACAACAACACAACAAAAACAGTGCTGTCTGAGCAAAAATATCTGCAGTACAAACCCTGCAGATATTAGCTCTCCAGTTAATGAGTCAGCTAGCTGCCTCCGTTGACCACAACACATTGTAACAAACAAAACACCCCCACAATGACAAGTCGCCCACTGCTGAGCACACAAACTGAAAATAACATTATTTCCTCCACAAAGGAGCAGAAAACAAGCTCCAGAGCAACAGCAGAACATAGTTTACCCCTTTTGTTTCTTCTGCTGGTAGTCCAAAGACGTTGCTCCCCGGCCACAGCCTGTTGAGCTGAGTTTTATAAACACAGTTGGTAAAAAAATAATAAAAAAAGTTGGTGGTTTGTGGGTCGAGTCAAGTTTGGGTGGTTGATTAATGCATTTTTGGGGGTTGACTGATTGGGAGTGAGAGATGCTTTGCTGAAACACGGAAAACATTAGAGATGTCTTTGTAAGTATAAAGTGTAAGTGAGGAAAAAGGCAGAACCCGCAATAGTCTTGCACCGCTACTTGCTGCATGGGGGAGACATATTATTTGTCCTTACTTGAAATATTTTCACTTTCTGTACAATTGACAGGAGGAGTTTTACTGTTAGTGATGGTACAGAGAAAGAGAAAGAGAGAGAGAAAAAAAGAGCGTCTCTGGTCACGAATGTGCTTAAACAATAGAGAATCTGCATTTGTATTCACAGCTCATCTTTAAGAGCCGTTTTACATGGTACATGGTAGCAAATTATGTATTTTACACTTTACTGCTTCCATAAACTATTCAAATATATTAGCTTATACCTCATAAATGTTAACACTGCACAACTCTTACAGTCTTAGAAGCTGATATAACGGAGGAAAAGAATGATTTACTGAAGCTACATAAAACTCTACTCTCTGTGGGAGATCACAATAAAACTTCTATAATCTCTGATAGTGGAATATTATAGATAGCCTCTATAAAAATAGCTTTATGGCTCAGGAAAGAGAAGCATTACGACTTGTTCTACCCTGTGTGTTATGGATTAAGTTACCTTATAGCTTAAAGATAAACTCGTCCATAGATTTCACACACCAGACATCATCTAATTCACTGTAGGTTTATAAATAAAAATGTTGGCAGTCTTGTTTCAGAAGTTATGAGGAAATGTCCACCAACATTGATGGAGTGCAGTCAGATATGAAACAATACAAGATAACAAGATGGAAAAAACAAAAGAAATATAAATATCTAACTCACTGATTAGATTAAATAGTCAATAATGTTTGCAGAGCAAAGATATGCTTCCAATGTTTATTGTAAAAGCTTAATTTAAACTGAGACTGCACACATACAGATTTTTTTATGTTTAAGCCAGATCCCTTGCATACAAAAACACAGTTTTTCATTTAACTTTAAAGGGTAAATAAGAGACTGGAGGGGGGAAACAAGCTATTACTTGGCAAGCACACAGCCAGGAGCAGTGACTTCATGTAGTTGTGTTGTATCAGTGAGGTTGAAATGCTTCACAGAAGTTGTTGCGGTTGATAAATTGAGTTCATTAAGAAATAGTTCAAGCACATAATTCCCCCTAAATCCAGGTTGTCATTTATATATTTCCGTTCATGTATTGATTAAACAAACACAATACAGTGTATTAATTATGAAGCTTTAGAGGTGTTGAACTGCAGAAAGCGCCAAGCTAGCTGTTTTCACCTGCTTCCAGTCGTTATGCTGAGCTAAGCTTAACTAGCACGGCTACAGACCTCAAATCGCTTCTCGAATTTTAGATTTACTCAGATAGGTCTAGTGTTGTGCCAGATAATGTCTGTTTACGCTGGTTGGAGAAACAATCAACTTATCAGAACTTTGTAGGTGAAATTATAAATAATATTACTACATAGAGCAAGCTTCTTGAAAAAAAGAGGCAAGCATGGATGACATTTTACTGCAAGCCACTGCTACTAAAACCTCCATGTCAACTGAAAATGACAGATTTGTCACTCGCTACTGATTAGTTAGACCAAAACAAAACAGAATACCCCACCCAACAAGTAATGGGCTAACATGTGAGACATAATCACAATTCATTCAGACTGTTAGGCTAAAGCTAATTGCCTCCTGCCTCCAATATTCATATTTAACTCTAGGGACGAATGTGAATAAGCTGTTGAACTATTCCTTTTAGACAGGCCAATAGGCTATATGGCATTGAGTTCAATCAACAATGGGACTGTAGTAGTGAACAACGGTACATTTTGGACTCATTTGAATATTCTTTCATTTATGTGCGACTGTATGTTAAGTGTCTTAACACACACATATACCGACATGCATGCACACACAGATATCCTGTCTCCCTGGTTTCTCTTCCTGGAGAAGCAGGATGATGCAGGATGAGGAGGGGGAGAAGAGAGTGAAGAGAAAGGAAGAGGCAACAGGAGAACAGACCTCCCATTGAACTTGGCTTGCTTCCAGCACTCATTCACCCAGTAATCAACTGTGAGTCAGTCAGTCATACTGGCTTTAAACAAACACATTAACATTTGAGAGCACATTACATGAGCACTCACGCACACACGCACAAACACATGCTGTCATCACATGAAACACACACAACCAGGCACAGTTTAGCACCCTGGCTCTTTCTGCTCCCCCCTTTACTGCTGCATTTTTCTGATTCTAATGTTTTTTCCTCTCGTAAGGAGTGTTTGTTTCTTTACAGATGTTGGCCTGAGGGGTGTGTTTGGTGTAGGGGCTGGTGGGGACTGGCTATTGCAACCTCAGGATGGGGTCTATATTGATGAGAGTGGAGGGCTGGGATACACATCATTGCATTTCTGGAACAGAGGAAGGCTGGCTTGGTACACCCTGATCAAGGGGCACCATTGCCCACCTATGGCACAGAAGGAGCTTGCATCCCGCGGGATATGATGCCACAGTGCTGCACTGGAGAAGCTGAGCAGACCCCCACACAGCTAGGGAAGATAACCTCCGGTGATTACACTCACAGGGGTGAATGTCAATCACGCTGTCTGTCTGAATGTGTGTGTGTGTCTGCATGTGTGAGACAATGCCCCTCGATTGTTGATGCAAGTATGCTTTATGTACAACTATGCATTCTTAGTGTGTGTGTGTGTGTGTGTGTGTGTGTGTGTGTGTATATGTGTGTGTATATGTGTGTGCCCCAGTGCCCAGTGATGGCCTGTTAGATTGAGCTGTCAGCCGGCAGGCAGCAGATGAAGATTAATGGAGCGCACAAACAATAAGAGGCTGGCAATGATAATAAATATGCTAATGGCCATTATCAATACACACTCGCTGACATGCATAGGAGTGTGTGTGTGTGTTTGCTTGTATTCATGCAGCAAAGATTTGGGATATGAGGTGATTCAGGTTACTGAGTTGAAATCATTTTTCCTCCCCTCGGGATCCACATTAGAAAGCCATGCACACACACTTACACACATGTTTTTAGACCGGCAGTGTGTCGGCAGGCTGATGGACGGGAGAGACGGGCGTCCATGTGTTATGTTTGGGCTGTGGGCTACAGAGGGAGAGGGGAGGAGGGCTCATTGAGTAGATGACATGATTGGTGTCGCATTAAAATGTGTTTATTTAGTGTTTGTGCGCGTGTGAGAAGGGCAGTGGATAGCGATGATGTCTGTGCCAACCCTCTGATTAAGACTACAGGTTCAGGTAATGACACAATGAGAGGCTGATTAACAGGGGAAGACATGCTGGGGAAAAAACGAGAGCAGGGGGCGATAAAAGGGATAGATAGACAGATCTATTCACTAAACTGATGATGGGGCTCTTTGTTGTCTAATCCCATTCTGTGGTTCTCTGGGGTCCTTCCTGTGTCTGCAGCCTACACTCATATTTTAAATGAAAAACCTCTTTCTTTATCTCTTTCTCTCCCCACACCCTCCTTCCTCTTTCTCTCCCTCGCTGCTCATCTGGGTCACACAGCACAAAAGAGCAGCACAGGAGCCCCGAACTGAAACCTGGTTGTCCACTTCAAAACACATTTCTTAACCTCATTCTACCTACTTTTCACCCTCAGTCGTCTCTTCTCCTACATCCCATTTCCCGCCCACTCCTCTATGCTCTACTAGGGTCTGCAAAGTCTGCTGGGAAATGTTGGGGTCTCACAGGGATTTGTGACCTTCCTTGTCCTTTAAACACACATACACTCTTGCAGTTACAGACACACACACACCATCCGTCCGATGCTGATGGAGAGTGTAATTTGTGTGTGGCACTGTGGCGATGGATGGAGCGTGTAAAGTAGACATAGGGAAGTGGTTATGATTGGGGCTAATGAGCTCACAGGGGACGCTGGATAGAGGAGGCTGGCCAATGGCAGAAGAGACTCTCTGGAGGGTCCCTGCTGAGCTGAGGCCATTCTGTCCTCATGGGAATTTGTTTGTAAATGAGTGTGTGTGTGTGTGTGTGTGTGTGTGTGTGTGTGTGTGTGTGTGTGTGTTTGTGTGTGTGTTTAGATGGTTCCTGTTTGAAAACCCAACAGTCCCTGTGGTCATTATACACTCATTGTGCTGAGCTGGTTCTTACCACACCCCATGGACAGAGGTAGTTAAGCATTTAGATGTCGAATCACATCGGTCATTAAGTCAAGGTCACTGCTAACTGGTAGTACACAGTATCACTCTCTTGTTTTTGGAGAGATATTGAAGCCAGCCTGAGCAAATTCATAGAAACTCAGTGATGATAGTTAACCTTCGTGTCGTCTTTCCGGGTCTAATTGACCCCGCCTGTTTTGACTGTTCCTTCTTTCCTCCATTTCTTCCTTCCTTCCGTATGTCCTTCCTCCTTTCCTTCCTTCCTCCCTCCCTTCCTTCCTTCTTCATCCCTTCCTTCTTCCTTTCCTTCCTTCTTCCTCCCTCCCTCCCTCCCCCCTTCCTTCTTTCCTCCCTCTGTCCTACCCTCTTTCCTTCCTTCTTTCCTCCGTCCTTCATTCCTTCCTTTCCTTCCTCCCTTCCTTCCTTCCTCCTTCCCTCCCTCCCTCCCTCCTTTCCTTCCCTTTCATTCTTCCTCCCTTCCATCCTTCTTCCTCCCTTCCTTCTTTCCTTTCTTCCCTCCTTTCCTTCCTCCCTCCTTTCCTTCCTTCTTCCTCCCTCCCTCCCTTTCCTTCCTTCTTCCTCCCTTCCATCCTTCTTCCTCCCTTCCTTCTTTCCTTTCCTCCCTCCTTTCCTTCCTTCCTTCCTTCCTCCCTCCTTTCCTTCCTTCTTCCTCCCTCCCTTTCCTTCCTTCCTTCTTCCTCACTTCCTTCCTTGACTCGAGGACAACAGGAGGGTTAACACTGCATCAGTGGGAAGTGTGGGTGTGTGCGAACAGGTGTGTGTGTGACAGTGTGTCATTTTGTGTGTTTCTCATTACCATGCATCATGTGTCAGTGTTGTCCAGGAGGCTGAGCCTCCGTGTGGCGCTCCAGGGGAGAGTTATAGATTACTGGCTGGAGCAGGCAGGGGCCAGGGGAGCTGCTGGAGCCCAGACCCAGGAACTGTAAGCTGGGCACGGCTCTTAGCTCATCAGCCTGTCTCTTGAGGCTGCGGAGCTTAACCTGGAGCAAGGCTCTGATTAACCAGACTAATGACGGTGTGGCCCCCAGCTCCCACTGCCCAACACCATAATCACTGCTTAAGGCCCTGGTCAGTCAGAATGTCTATGGAGAGAGAACGGTGTCACAGCTTAATGGATAAGTCTACTGACAACAAGTATTTTAAGTCAGCTGTTAATACAAGCTTTGAGAGTTGCTCACATGGCAGGAGACCAATGTGTGAGAAGCTGGAATGAGATCAAATGCATTCAAAGCTTAAATACATTTTCCTGTGTTTGCCATCTGTATCCGTGCATGCAGTTGAACGCGTGCATGTGAATGACGATGTGTTTGTGTGCATGTGCCTCCACAGTTGAAGGTGTTTAATGAGTGCTGATCGATGTCTCATCTGTGCCTCCTTATCTCTAAAGCAAACATTTCACCAGCACAATGGAACTGTTCAGCCTTTGGTACACAGAGACCAGACAATGGAACTGTTCAGCCTTTGGTACACAGAGACCAGAGTAGAGGAACCGCACAAACCAAACAATGTATGCAAACAAGCAAGAGACAGACATACTTTTGTTCATACATTACTATTACATAGCGCTACCCAATTAGTGTACAGAGGTGTGCGTTTTAAGCGTCTTTGTGGGTGTGAAAGTGGGAGGGGTAGGGTGGGGGCACATTGGCTCTACTGACAGAAGAACATGCCAGTAGAGTTTACTGTCTTCTGTGAGTAAAGTGATTTCTGACAACTCCTAAATGAAGCCCTGAGGGTGGGTAGCCCTGCAGTTAGATCACACACCCACTTAATGACTGTTTGTGTGTGTGTGTGTGTGTGTGTGTGTGTGTGTGTGTGTGTGTGTGTGTGTGTGTGTGTGAGTGTGTGTGAGAGAGAGAGAGAGAGAGAGAGAGAGAGAGAGAGAGAGAGAGAGAGAGAGAGAGAGAGAGAGAGAGAGAGAGAGAGAGAGAGAGAGAGAGAGAGAGAGAGAGTCAGAGACAGAGGTAATAGCTTGGCGTTATAAGCAGAGTGGAGTCGATAAGTGATCTAGCTACTGTCCGATGTAGAATGAGGTGGTAGGTATCCAACACTGATGCCAAAAAAAAGAAAGGAAGACCCCCCCAGGGGTTTACTTCTGCAGCCTGTTGAGGGAATCAAACAATACCAAAAAGTGGTAATAAATAAGGAATGAGAAGAGATGAGATATTTTTAACTGCTAGAGATACAGAGGCAATCAAAAGGCAGACTTGGATTTAAGGAAAAGAATGGCCTTGTTCTATATTTGTCTTATGGTCAATGTAGAAAAACACTAAAATAAACAATATAATTTAATTTAAAAAAAGGAGAAGTTAAATAATGAAATAAAACAGATGGGTACTGTACTTTCAAACAAGCACTACTCAAAAGGTAAGGACTATTTTCAGATGCGGTAACTACATAACTGTTAGCATTTACAGCAGCAAGACAGACTATGTGGAATAGTCCTAGTTTGTGCCTCTCATATATTCAAGCATCAAATTTTCTGACAGATAAATAACTGAGGATCTTTGAACAATAATGACTGCCATTCTAAAGGCATTTTCAGTATCCTCTTATCATCTGGATAAAAACATTGTCTGCTAACTGAAAATAAAATATTTTTAGACTCAATTCCCAGTTACAATTGTGTCTTCTGTCCACGTAGGAGGAAATAGCATTTCTTCTTGTTTTGCACAACACAGCACAACTTTAAAGTTATTATTTTGTGTTAAAATCTTTGAGGATTTTGAGTCTTTGAAGATTGTGGGAAAACCTTCAGAGCAGTGGTAAGATTTGTGAACTGACCTTCTGGGTCTGACTCAAATGTAAAATGTGAAATACATCACCCAGTGCAACAGTGAGGCTCACTGATGTGTTATTAGAAGATTATGGACAATAGTGGAGGTCCGGACAGAGAAATAAGCTGTATCAGACAGTACTTGTTGGTAGGATCGATTCATTGTTGGTTTTGGTCTTTTTCAGTTGGGTTTGTGGACAAAGAGAAAAATATACAATATAGCCAGAGGTATCTTAAAAGGAAAAGAGGCATTGGCAAAGAGTAGATATGAATATGCAGGACTTATGTTCAATTGGCCAGTTTTCACATGTCTACAGGGGCTGTTATTGACTGACAGCCCTGACTAAGCCGTCCACATCACTGCTGATCCTTCATAACATCCAGGGCTTACCTTGTATGTCCAGCCGCACAATTATGTGTGGCTGAGTGTGCACAGGCATGCACTTATGTATTAGTGTGTATGTGTGTGTGCGTTTATGTATTTAGCTCTGCCTTTACAAGTGGCCTGTTGATGGCTAAGCAGAAGACAGGTCCAGGCATGCACTCATAGCAGCTGTGTTTCTGAATGGATCCAGCGGCCATTGTTCTCCTGTCACTAACTCGTCTCTCAGGCCCAGGAGACACACTGCTGACATTTACCAGACCCCCCCCCCCCCCCCCCCACCTCATCCTATCCTCATCGCATCTCTCCCGCTATCCCCTTCCTCTCTCCCGTCTTATTCTCTCTTTCTCTCTCTCTCCTCCTGTTTCCATCAAGCCCCTCGCTAATTCTCTCTTCCTGTCACTCCATCTCTCTCTATGGCATGATGTGCGGGGACAGATGTGTGTGTATATGTGTGTGTGTGTGTGTGTGGGACAGAGTGAGTGTTTGTGCTAATGAGTGGCCCTTTAAGGCTATTAAGATAAGATAGGTACGCCCAGAGTTCCTCATTACCCAGCAAGCATTGCCCCTACACAGAATGGTAATTGGGAAGGAGAGAGAGTGTAAGAGAGCGGGAAGGCTGGGGTAGAAGTGGAAATAATAGGAGGATAAACGAGGGATAATTAGGCGCATCAAGAACAAGAGGAGCGATTGATCAGGTTGATTTGTTTCTGCAGAGTGAAGAGAGGACGGGTTAAGGGTCAAACACTTGTACACACACGTATGTGCAGAGGCATGATACAAAAACATGCATGTTTTTCATGCATGAGTGGTTACTCTCGAAGACCTGGACACAGTCCAACATACGCCTTAAAGAACAGATTCACACACACGTGCACACAGACAATTGCTGGAACATATATGGAAACTCAGGATGTAAATGAGATCAAATGCTACAGGTTTTTGATTTAATAGGTGCTAATATTGAAATATTTTACACATCACTTTTCATGCAGACACCATCAGACTTGGATATGGATGTGTGTTCCAGTGTGTGTGTGCCTCTGTGTGCCTCTGTGTGTTTGTGATTATGGATGTCAGTCATCCTTTAATCTCTCTGACACTTTTTGTTGTCTGTTTACACTTTCACTGGGTTTCACACAGTGTAACACCAGCATCACCTACAGGATACAGACACGAACAGCAAAGTGGCCCTGCTCCCTCACCTGCTATCCATGCTTAAAAAATCATCACTCCCAGGATATTTGACTCAATTCTATATTTTGACCAAATATGCAAAACAATTTAGGTACTCTGCAATAATCTGAATTCAAACAATATAGATTAATTTATTCTCTTAACCAAATTCAGCTTAATTTTGTAGATGGAAGTGTGATACTTCACACTGCTTTTGGAACAGTTTGACACAGAACCAGTAAGATAATATGTATTATATTTTTTTCCAGGAATCTGTGTGTCGTTGCCTTTATGACTTGTATAGAGGATGAGACAGTGATGTTCATTACTTACTTCATTATCTCATTATGCAAATATTTAATGAATGTACCAATAGTTATTCATACAATATTGTTGCAATATCGATATTTAGGTATTTGATCAAAAGTAAGCAAATATAGGCACAACTTTACTCGTCACCAAGTTTAACTTGAAACTAAAAAGGTGATGCATCAAACAACATAATCTTGATGGTCCAATATTTAAGATAATGCATTGTATCAGTTAAAAAGTGGTTGTGTTTTCTGGTATAAAACAAAAAAAAGGTAAAAAGATAGACAGCAGCCTAAGCAGAGCCTCTGCGTGCCAACTGGAGCATAGAGTTCAACAATGTATATATATCACCATCAAGTGGCAGGACTGTGTACAACCACTGAGAAAGAGGGAGGACGGAGTTAGTTGAAATATATCAGAGACGATGTCAGACAATGTTTTTGAGGAGAATAACACTTTTGTTAAATTGAAACAGTTCACATTGATACATTTACAATGTATACATCAGCACACATGCATGAATTTCTTAAACATTTTGGGGATGAGAACCTTCCCATGGTGACATTATGAACCAAATTTACTAAGTTGTATAAAGCAGATTGCATTCAGAGACAATGCTTCACAATCATATAGATATTAATATACCACACCTGGATCTAGACTTGTATTAAAATACACGTATTATGACAGTTATGGGATACATGCTACAGTCTTTTTTTGTTTTGTTTTTTGATAGTGAAGTATTTTTTTTGAAGTAACAAAAACGAGGGATAATTTGAACAAAATGATATGCAGTAATGCAATAAACAGACCTGATTGATTGATTACACCGCGGTGAAGTCCTTTTAGCATTTGTTCTGGGAATTTGGGGCTTTTAGTAACTAACTTCACATTTTAGATTCAGAAATGATCACATGGTGGGTATTTTTAGGTTCACTTCAGTAAGGTATTTTGAGACACAGTATAATTAAATTAGACTACTATTAGGCCAACATTATCAAATAGCCAAATAATTTCTTCACCAGAGTTTTATTTCAGGCAGTGTGGAGAAGTCAGCATTGGACAATATTTAAAGTTGTGAAATTAAATGTATAGAAAATATGAAAATAGTCTAGTTTAGTAATTAAGGAGAGACTTATTTGTATGTCTAGGGGAAGGGGATGGGGATGCTGGTTACTAAAATCCTGCTGTGGCCCTGGCATTGACATTGATTTTATTTCTAGCTAACAGTACTGAAAACTGTTTGGTAGTTTGATAGACTATCATCTTTTTGGGTTAGGATTAGGGTTAGGGTGGCTTTTGAATCAGTTTTCTTTTGTTTTTGTTTGGCTCATCTTCATTGGGCTGTCTTTCTGAGCATTACAGTTAGTGCCTATATGAGGAATAATACCCAATTGATTGATCCCAATAACAGCACGTAGCTGCTCCTCATTGGCTGCTACTGTGACTGATTGAGGAGGAAGAGAGGAGTAAGGCCGGGCGAAACCATTTATCCAGCCAGTACAATCCTTCGACTGGAAATATGTTGAGATTAATGAGCACTGGTGAGCATCTAGATTCGGATTTCAAAAGAGGATTATTGGCGTGTATTTGAATTAGATGGTACGGTTACTAATCTGGGTAATTTTAGGATTAGATTAGCCTCTTAATCACACGGTCAGCGGCTCTGAATCCCCCTATATCCGCCTCATCTCTGAGAATAAACAGCCGGACTGGCGGTCAGGATGCGGAGATGGTTTTGGTGACGCTGAGGATGGAGACCTGCGAATATACCGAAATCCAAACGATAATGAGGATCCGGTTTGATTCAAGGCTAGTTTAGTCGGGGTTTTTTTATCGCTGATTTTTATATAAGTGGCTATGATTTCCCTGCGGATGTTTGTGCAGCTGTTGGTGTTGTCGATCCAAAGCGGATGGTGGGGAGTCGCGTCGAGCCCCACCGATGAAGGAGCACTCCGGGCCGGCCACGGGGAGCACGGAGAGCCGGGACACCAGGAGCCCCACAAAGACTCTTACAGCACATTCGCCTCCGAGTTCCTGGAGTCCAGATATCTGTCCGATGACGGTAAGGGTCTAGTTAGATTTACTACAGGTTTACGGTTGGTTGATTACATCTCGTGCACAATAAACAAACTGTGCATTTATAACAGAAAGACAAATAAACAGAGACTACAAGCAGAAACTGTACATGTGCCTTACATTTAGTCTTGCATTCAACCTTTCTGCACTGCACACGGCCTTTCAGCACCCAGGCCAGCTCCCCCGGTGGTAGCTGCCCACCCCCTCCTCACACACACACACACACACACGCACGCACGCACGCACGCACGCACGCACATACACACACACAGACACACACACACACAAATAGTGCAGAAACACCCCCCCTCCCTTAGTTGGCCCTTTGACCATCTTTTGTTATTAATAGAGTGCTGTTTCTGTATTTTTGCAGGTTATCCATTCCCCACCGCCCCACCAGTGGATCCCTTTGCAAAGATCAAAGTCATCGACTGTGGAGTAACCAAAGGATGCATAAGGTTAGAGAAGGATACATCTTTCCAGAAACAGATTCAGTGCAGATGTACTCCCCCGGGCTCCTTTATCCTAGATGCTGTGTCCTCACTTCAGAAAGCTGGAGCTAAACATGGGAACTCTCCCCACTGTCTAGCCTTTGTGCTCTGAAATCATGAAGGAATTCAGTTGTTATTTTATTGTTAATGTGGTGGATCACGGAGTTTTTCCAACTGTGATCTGTGGTCATTCAACCCTACTGAAAGTGAATCATGTTTCTTGAAAAGGGGCTTGTATTTGTCTCTGTGCAGATATGGGAAGCCAGGGTGTGATGCAGAGACGTGTGACTACTTTCTGAGTTATCGTCGCATTGGGACAGATGTGGAGTATGAAATGAGTGCAGATACTGATGGCTGGGTGGCCGTAGGTTTCTCCTCGGACAAGAAAATGGTGAGCAGCTACACAACCTCTCAGGCTAGACTGCTCAGATATTCCTGTGTCTAGTCTGATCTGGGGCAGTACAACACACTGATAAACTGTATGTGCTTTATGTTTAGGTGGAACCAGTGCTGGGCAGTTTCTCAGTATCTATGATTTATTATGATACTCACATAATAACGCAACTTCAATTTATATAGTTAACCAGTTGTAAGTTAGTACAAAGCAATTAACAGGCTATCCTCCAAGATGTCTTTTGATATTCTCACCAGCTGAAAATGACAGATCGAGTTTGACTTCCAGTTTACATGTAATGTACAATATATGTTAACTAGACCATTAAAAAAAATTAAAATGATAATCTCACACTCAACCTTAAATTATAATCAGGCCTTTTATCAAAAGTTTAGTGAAAGAGCGAAAATATGTCTCAGGTCTCGTGTGTGTGTGACAGTCCTTTACCAAAGAACACTGTGCCAACATCAGTTATAGTATCCATCATTTTTTGACATACTATGACTGAGGTTATATTTTGGAGCTACTGTGTAATTCAATTCAATTCATTTCAATTCAGTTTATTTATATGGCATTAGATCACAACAGAAGTTATCTCAGGGCACGTTTCTCATAGAGCAGGTCTAGATCGTACCTTTTATTTTACAGAGACCCAATATTCCCCCATGAGCAGCACTTGGCAACAGCAGGAAGGAATAACTCCCCTTTATCGGGTAGAAACCTCTAGCAGAACCAGGCTCTAGGTGGGCGGCCATCTGCCTTGACTGGCTGGGTTGAGAGAGAAAGAGGGAGGGTGAGGGCGGAAAGTCACAGAGAAGCAACAATAACAACAATGATAATCACAGCAATAATGATAATACAAATATGACTAGTAATAATAATACCAGGGATATACAGGGTGTCCATAAAGTCTCTTTACAATTTATGTTGTTATGTCATGTTCACTGTAGCATAGCCTCATCAATGGTGGAAATAGCATCAGTGATCTTTTGCTTCAGGTCATTGATGTCCCGTATCTTTGTTCGATACACGATACACAAATGCAATGTGATTAAAAACTTTGATAACCACTGAGCACATAGAACAAATCTGATTAACATATCTCATCAATTGCTTTTGTAATGATTTTTTTAAATCGTAAAGAGACTTTGTGGACACCCTGTACATCAAGCAGGACCACAGCAGCACGAAAATTTATCTTTTCATAACAAATTAATATTTGGCATTTTGGAACACTGATTTTGATTTCTTGTTGTCTCCTGTTTCCTCAGGGAGGCGATGATGTCATGGGCTGTGTGCACGATGATAACGGACGCGTGCGGATTCATCACTTCTACAATGTCGGCCAGTGGGCCAAGGAGATCAAGCGGAACCCAGCCAGAGACGAAGAGGGCATTTTTGAAAACAACCGTGTGACCTGTCGCTTCAAGCGGCCGTTATACGTTCCCAGAGAGGAAACACTTGTGGACTTACACCTGTCATGGTATTACCTGTTTGCATGGGGACCGGCCATACAAGGTGAGTAACAGAGTCATCAAGTCAACAATCTTTTTTTTCTGACATTTTACATCATCTAACTTTTTCCAACTTCTTCCAGGTTCCATCACAAGGCATGACATCGACAATCCACCAGTCAGCGACCATATGATCAGCATCTATAAGTACGAGGACCTCTTCATGCCTTCTACAGCCTACCAGACCTTCAACTCTCCCCTCTGCTTACTGCTCATAGTAGCCCTCACCTTCTACTTACTAATGGGAACGCCGTAATGAAGATCAGCAGAGCACAGTGGGCAAAAAGAAGGAAGAGAAGATGAAGCAGCTATAAAACAAGTTGCCATTTTTATTTGATGCCACATTCAAGTGTGCACTTTGCAAAGAGAGACACTGTATTAGATATATTAAACAAGATAGAGAAAATATATTCATTACTCTAGCAAAGATTTGACAAATTGTTAAACTTACAGTATATTGTAGTGCTGTCATGTACTGGTGTCAGCACAAAACAAGAGGTCTAATAAAAGTATTATAGTTTAAAATAGGCCATTTATTTCCAATATTTATGATAGCTTCTGCACATTTAAAAATATGAGGACTACACATGCCAAAATTAATAAATCTTACAAGTCTCTGGAATACTGCATGCACTGGGAAATCACTGCTGAGAAGAATAAAGGACCTGTAAATGTGAAGCACCCACTGTCGACTGGTGATGAGAAGGCAGCCCCTCATGTTGAACTTGGCTGAAACACACAAAATGTTTCTGAGGACAAAAATAAACCCAGCAGCCCACATGTTTTTGCAAACATTCGTCCTCATATTTTTTGGATATGCCTCTTTGCTAAAAAAAAAAGAAGGTAAAAGACACTTAAGTTACTTTTTTGTTTACATTTTCCAGTTTTAGGATCTGCTCACAGTCTGCATTTACTAAAAGAAAGATTTCATTAACTTTTTGTAATGTTCATGTTTGGCACATTCAAACAAAATTTCCTTTCAAGAGATTTGTTCCCCCTTTCTCAACTTCATTGGCTGTTGGGTTTGTTTATTAGTCCTGTGGCACTATGACTGTGTGTTTACCAGAGAGAGACTGCAACATGAGTTACTATTGCCTAGGCAAGCAATAACACACTGAACAGGAGCCAACTGTGACCCATGGATTTAAGGACATTTTGCTTGAACATGGACTATTTTTCCCCAGGCTGTAATTGTAGCCTTTTGACCTGTATTAAAAATGCCTGGGTATGTTAAACAGTTCACAATGCCTGCATATATTATCAATAAACCGTTTAAGTACATTATAAATTAAGTATTAATTATACAATATTTACAAGAAAATACAGACTCTGCACTCTGTGAACAGACAGCTCTGTTCGTCAAAAACTATAAAGTCATTTAACATGAACTGTTACATTCCTTCAGGGACCTTTATGTGTCATTATTACATAAATAACATAATATACTCTAGGCTACTAGGGCCCAACCGATACTGGATTTTTGGGGCTGATGATGGTACTGATGTTACGGAGTAAAAAAAAAATCAGATATGGATATATAATATGTACAGAATATACACATAAACACACTTCTTTTTTTTGCAATGATTAGTGTACTGAAACAGTAAACTTCACTGGGAATTTAATATCAGACAACATACACGCAGATACCAATATATCTGTGATAGGCAGATAATAACAGCTGACTGATATATTGGTTGGGTACTGTAATGTACAGTATATTATGCTTCACTATTGACATTATTTTAAGGGACCTACTTCCTTTGCTTACATGCAATAACATTTACATTAAAAAAATATACTTTTATAACAATGTGTTTGGTAATGATCAGCTAGTAACTATAACCATGACTCTACTGGTGAATCACTAACCAAATCAGATATTAACACTTCTTATATATAAAAGTTATATGCAGGACTCTTGGCATTTTTTCATTTTTCTCAAGACCATGATCACTTGGTATGGACCTCAAACAGAACATAGGTTCATTTCTCTGTAATTCATTATGCTTTTATTCTTACATTCAAACTAAATATGACATTTGTCTCCCAGATGGTTGTCATTACAAAGGCTGCAGATCCTCTGGTTTCTATTCAGCTCTTTATATCTTCCCGTTGGGAATTTTGATGTTTTGAACTCTAAAGTTACAAATAGCCATTCTGTATTTTGGGTTATCATACAACAGATACTTTCACCATTAAAGCTCTTGTTTAAATTCTACATAAAGACCATAAGCGGCTATCATACTTTTGAGCTCATTTTGTCATAGTTCAACAGTTAATTACTGACACCGAGGCTGCAGAGCCTTCTCAGAAGATAGAGTCATAGTGAACATTTTTTAAGAATATTTTCTGTATTAACATTGTGTTTCGTTACCGTAGAATGAGCCCTTTATATCTAGACAGGGAGCGGGTCCTCTTTACCATGTTGCACCACCACAGTTTCTACAGTAGCCCAGAACGGACAAACCACACACAGGTTCAAGAGAGGGCCTTTTGAATTTTTGAGTTTCACGGCCACTGTAGGTTCTACAGGCTTGGAGGGAGGGCTAGGGTAAGGTTATTCAGGTGGTTGCAGTCTACAACTTCACCACTAGATACCACTAAATCCTTCACACTGCACCCTTAATACTACAGTAAGTAACATGACGCCTAAAAATAATTAAAAAATTTTTTTAAGATGGAATTAAAAAAAAAAAAAAAAAAATCTATAATAAATAGTAATACCAATAAATAAATGAATGGACAAATAAAATGTACATGAAATCAACTAGGCTATATATTATAATAAATAAATAAAAGACTAAAATACTTTGTTTTTTCCCATTTACACTACATTTCCCTTGGTGCCCTTGGGTATTTCGTCAGGGTTACGTCATATGTTTTCCTCCCTCACGCGGTGGCACTCGTCAGACTACCCAAGCGGAATCGGTGAAGATGGCAGACGAGGAGGACTCTGCACCGGAGCCTGCCGCTGTCTCTCCCCCGGGGAGCCCTCACGTTGGGCGGCCTCACTTTGTGTCTTTCTCCGAGAGCGTGCAACCAGCCGTCGGGATGATGAGCCAGCTGCTGACTCAGCCGTCGTCCCTAAAGTTCGACAAGAATATTAAACAGGCCTTTTATAACACCGGGGCGATGATCTTCGTAGCTATCTGCTGCGGGGCGGCTGTCCTGGTCTACTTCATCCTGGAGGCCTTCCTCCGCCCGCTGCTCTGGGCGGTGCTCTGCGGCACCTTCTTACACCCCTTCAAGTACTCTCTAGCCCGGCTCGGCCGCTCGTGGCTCAGCGGCCTGCAGGATACCGGGACGCCCATCGTGGTGGGGACCCTGCTGGTTCCGGTGTGGTGTGTGAACTACGGGGTGGAGGCGATGGGCAGGCTGGTGCTGGAGAGGCTCACCATCCTGCTGGTGATCGGGGCCGGGGTTCCGCTGGTTTACTTCATCTACCTGACTTGGAGCGTCATCGGCATGCAGGTGATGCTCGGACACGTCTGTGGGATCATCGGGGCTGCGCTGGACTGTTTCCACACTGTGTGGGTAAGTGAATGGACAGTGACACCCACCTCGCCCCCCCCAATAGTAATGACAAAAGACTCCCTGTCTGAGTGGGCGAGGTCAGTCCACTGGGTCACTGAACAGTCTGCAGCTCAGGCTGGACCATGTGACTCTATTTAATACCAAAATGTTTATAATTATCAGTAATGTTTCATAATCATCAGTAATCTTCAAATACTGTGTTTAAATATCAATTAATAGATTAGTCAGTAGACAGAAAAGTAACAACAAATTAGATTCTTTTGATTTTTATTAACCAAACATTCCCCAAACTCGGTGATTACAGCCTCTCAAATGTGAATATATGCTGGTTTCTAAAGTCTAATATGGTTGTGAATTATATATATTTTGGTAAAACCATGGGGAATTGTTTGAGACAGACATTCCTCATAATTTTCGGACACTTTATGGATTAATTGAGTAAATAATCTGAAGATTAATTTGAATATGAAAAAGAGGGATTAGTTACAGAATCATTCATTTGAATAGTAGAAGTTGATGAGTGATATAATATGATCATATTATCATAACAATTCCATAAATGGTTAGTAATTAATAAACGAATAACAAGCTTTGCACACTGACTTACAGCTGCAATTTGTTTGTCTTTGATTTGTTCTTTTCTAATAAGTGTTATCCTGTTAACCTCAGCAAAGAAAAAGTGATTTTCTTGGAATATATGCCTAAATTTGTATGTCATCTGATCTAATTTGCTGCAGTTTTAGTGTCTGATCGATCAATATCTTATTAATCCAAAAACAGCTCCAGGGCCCTGAACCCAGCTGCGCTTTTACTAGAGACTGATTTCATTAAATGTATTTTCTCAGACAGTCTGTCCCTTTTCCAAACACAGAGGATGACCGACACAGGGTCCTTGTCTATAAATAGGTTGGAAGACACTGTATTCAATTACATCGAAAGGTGTCTTTGTGTGCTGTGAAACCAGCGAAGACCTTTGTGGTGACCAGTTAATTTCAGACTGGAGCATCGTATTACAGGATTTCACTAACAAACAACAAACGACCGATTGTTTGCTGCAGACTGTTTGCCGAGGTCGGAAAAAGTTCAGCATGACAAATGAGTCTGATTGGTCAAGGCCCTAAAATGTGCAGCAGACACAGGATAAAAAAAAACATCCTGTCATGACAGGCTGTACCTACACAGTCAGAGAAACACGTTTTATATTTATTGTCATAATATGATGCCACTGAAAGTTGATAAACAGTAATATAAAAATTATTGTCCTGCCTCACATTCTCAGTATACACCATAAACAATAATTGAATACTGTAAATGAGACCGAAAGTTCAGGAATACTACAGAAGATGCTGGAGATTTAAAAACAAATGAGTTTTTGTGAAGAAGCACCAACAGATCGGAAGTTGTTATCTTTTTGTCATTGTGGCTTTCCTTGTTTCCTCTCAGGTGTGCACTGTGGTGGTGGGCTACATGTTTGCAGTTTGCTTCAAGTGGAGTCCTCACACCGAGCGCTACCTGAGGGCTCTGGCTCTTCCTGTCTGGGCCATCCTGCTCTTCTACATTGGTGAGTGTGTGTGTGGGGGGGGGGGGGGGACCTGCTGGGACACGTCTCATGCTAAATCCTACTTTTATGCAAACTCTTTTTTTTTGCCCCAGGGAAGATTTTTTTCACATTTTGTCTACTTGAGTGCAGCAGGTTCAGAAAATGAAGCCAAACACCATATTTTCCCCAAAGGCAAAGGTGTAAACTAGTTTTCTAGTTGAGACAAGGAAATGCTTCCACAGGTCTAGAAGTTCATCTGACAGATCACATGCAGTGCTGTATTGTAAGATGAGGAAGTCTACTGTATTTTTAGTAGCTTACAGCGAGCTGAAAAGTGGTGTTGACCTTCAGACGTTAAATGTTAAAGGTGATTTGAAGCTATTAAGCAGAGGTGCTAGTGTGCCATGTTTGGCATGACTCTGTATAAAAATACTGCAGCATGACTGGACGAAATGATTAGAGCCCGACAGATACTGGACTTTTGGGGCCGATATTGATATTAGGGAGTAAAGAAAGTTCCGATACTGACTTCTGAAAAAGATATGTAATGAAGGCAGTTAAACAGTAAACTCTATTGTCCAAAATGACATCAGTGCACTCAAACTGTAAACTGGGGAAAAAACTGGGAATTGAATAATTATAAATAGCTATGAATAAAAAACACAACTAAAAAACAAACAAAACCTTGAATTAAGAAAAAAATAATTCAAATAATTGATCAAAATCTAATATACATAAAATGCTATTTATATAACGTAATATAATAAAATAAAATAAAATATTTCCAGATTTGAGACCACATATATTTTGATACTGATATGTCTGGGATGGGCCAATATAGGCAGTATTTTCTGCTGACCAATGTATCAATATGATTATGTAAATCCCTGACTGTTTTGTTATAAAGTATATTTAGTCCCAATGCACCACACAGTTGACATGTTTTCTTGTGTGTTAAAACAGGTCATTAATTAATAAGTTCAACATAACGTCGACATTTAAGAGAGAGAGACAATACATTGGTTCCCATGAATACAAAAAACAAAGATAGTGATAAAATGATGAAAGTGTTGTTTTGGATATTCTCAGCAGCTGCCACTTACATATCCTTGGACAGATCACTTGATGCAGTCATGTTGTTAATATCTAATGAAATAGATGTAATAGATGATGAAATAGATAGATAATGGTCTCTTTAAAACATGGCATTTTTACTTTCCTTCTTGCTTTCCATGTTCCAAAGTACAGTGTCTGTAGGTCGGCATGTCCTGATGTTATATAGGATAACAGAGTATTCCACACAAGTTTCTGTTTGCAAAGTGTTAGATGAACATTTCTCCACAAGAAATAGAGTTTAAAGTTTTAAAATTGCGCTCTCTGAACATTCCTGGGTCTGCACCTGAGGCCCTGATCGACTTTGTTAGGTCAGTTAAAACAATAAACTAGATTAGAAGTTCACTCAAATCTATATGTGGGCATTTTTCAACACTTCTTCACTCCCATTTCTCCCTTCTTTAGTGTCTCTGGCTGGCTCGTGGAGAGTGCCCATATTTATGGTTGTTGTTATACTGCTCATCGTGGGCTCTCAAGAGAAACCACCTGTCCCTGGCAGAGGTGGGTGTTAATGGACACGAACATACAAACACACGCACACACACACACACACACACACACACACACACACACACACACACACACACACACACACATATTCACTTGAATTTATTCTACAATACACTTATTTTAATGTCGTCTATTGTAATTTGTCTACCATGGTTGTCAAGCTCAACCACCACTTAGATTACATCATATCTAGTCTAGAAGTGTGTTGCTTTTTCTCCGCAGCTACGTTGGCTCTGTGTGTGACTGTTATTTTCTGTCCTTCTTCGTCTCCCCAGGAGAGCTGTCAGGACAGGTGTTGTCATTTGCTGCTAACACTTTTTACATGGCGATTTCCTGTAGCAACATCCAGCCTAAAACGGAGCCCGGTGAAAACTCAGGTGAGGTCACAGGAACTTTATTACAGGTTACATGGGAAGAAAATGTGAGAAAACCATATACTAAAATGAGAAAAAAGTACTGTTAATAGAGAAGTTTGAATTTTGTAACTTTCATTTAATATAAGATTTTAGTTTTTTAAACTTTTTTTAGAGGAATTGCAACTCAAGACACTTTTGGTTTCACTTGGTTCAACTAATCCTGGTCTTTCTTCCTCTTTCTAACATGTGTGTTTCCCTCATCTCCTCAAAGATGGCGTAGACTCTGTGGGTTCTGGATCCATCCCCGCCACACCTGGCTTCCCTCGAGGCTCTCGTACATTACCGGCCGGCCTCTTCTCGAGAGAGAGGAGCTCCCAAAGAGCCAGTGATATCTACTTTATTCTGCTGGTCTGGGCCATAGTCCTGGTTCAGATCTGGCTCAACCTGTGGATCCTACAGCTGCTTCCTATCCCAGTGGCTGGTAATACACATATGAATGCACACTCCCTGTCACATGCTACTTCTCAGATCTGCTGCACTCACACGAACATTGCATTGATACTTTAGTGTGGGTGCTGAAGAAGCTGGTGGTCCACTTTGGGATGAAGAGCTTTATTAAGCAGACTCTCACCGCATGGTGGGCGGTGCTGGAGAAGTTTGGACGTGAGCGAGAGGAGGCCCTGCTGCCCGGACCAATCAAAGGCCTAACTCAGTTCCTGCTGCGTACTGACACTAAGGTAACACCAGCGGCTACTGTCCTTATTCCTTCTGTCTTTGATTTTAAACACTTAGGGCCCCATCTTGCGGTCGGCGCACAGCGGATGGCGGGCACGAAGCATGTGTCTTTGTTAGTTTCAGACCGACGGAGTTGTCATTTTCTCGCCCTGCGCCCACGTTGTCTAAATAGCAAATGTACTTTTCTCCTGTCCGTGCTCCCGTGGGCCTGTTGATCTCAAAATAAGGTTTTTAAGGCGATTGCGCAAAAAAAAACCCGGTCTGAAGTCACTGCCATATATTTCACTGTTATTTTAAGGGCGCATTATCAAGATTTGAATAGGCGGGCGCACAATGAATATATACTCTGCCTGTTACACACACAGGGATAGGCAGCGGCACAGAAACATACAAACAAATAGAAATAAAAGTATTACATCAACATATATAAGAAAATACATGTTATACATTGGATATACAATACATTGGTTAGTCATAATATTTATCAGATTTAATTAATTGTAAAAATAACAGATTAAATGAGAATGAGCCTTCCACTACTGTGTATGTTTGTTAGTGGGGGGGTCAGCACCTTGGAGAGTGCTGCTGCGGACAGTCCTAACAACTGTATGAAAGGTTAACATGATTAAAACAGGTTTTGAACAATATTTAACACATATTCTTGAGATGACACTGATCAGGTTTAGATACTTTCAACAATTAAAACCCTGCTGAGTTTACCTGTTATTCCATGATTGAACAAAACCATTTAAAAGAGAACTAAAACTGTAATTAAAAGATAAACAAATAAAAACAAAGCGCCACGATGTCTGTGTGGTGTGCAGCTGCATGCACGGCGACAAGACGGGAGGAGACTCGAAAATATGCAGCACAAAGTGAGTTGTTGGTGTTTTTGTGGAAAATGGGTCTCAGAACCACGCCTGCTTCTGGAGGAAAGAGCTCCGCTTCCACTTAGTGATTTTACCAACAAGAAAAGTATCTGAACATCTGTGGTTAAAACATCTGTATTGATCTGTCAATGAATGTGGGAGAATATCTGTTATCCACAGTTGTTTATACTGTAGGACTGATGTGTTAATAAGTCTGCAGCCTCTGAGATGCTGGACAGAGCGCAGTGCCATTACGCACAGCCACTCACTGTTTATTAAATCAGCTGATGAAACCAGGCTGCTGCAGTGTAACCACACACACCTCTACACTCATCACGCTGGTCAGTTATAACTTTCTTTTCAGCAAAAAGTAAGTTATGTTTTATTCTTGAAACGCATTGCTTGGCAAATGCGCCGTTATAATAGCAATCCGCCAAAGTGACAGTGCTCCTGGCTTTTATATAGGGAATGGGAGATGACACTCTGATTGGTTTACCGCATGTTACGCCCAAAACACACCTATGATTAATGAGGGGATTTAAGTCCAACCCTTTTGGACCATGCGCCTGGCGCATTGACCATTTTTCCGCCGTTAAAATAGCAAAGGTGGATTTGGACTCGCCCTAAAGGTACTTGCGCCACGTGCTTTACGGCATTTGCTATAGATCGTTAAAATGGGGCCCTTAGTCACCACACACACATATTTACTCCATCACTGGTGTATGTTTTTAGTGTTCACGGTGTTCACTGTCCTCATTCAAGGCCCTCAGTGACTATTAGGTTCTGTCTGTTTGATTTACACTGATCATTAAGGATTCTGTAAAAGTACTAAAATAATTTAGCAAAATTATTCCTTGAATTGAATGCAAACACGTCTGTTTTTAGTGCTGTGAAATACATGAGCTTCTATTAAAATATGATGAGGATCATACTGGGACTGTTAAACGCTATTAAATGGAACAGTATCGAAAGACAAACAGACATTACTTATTGGATCAGTTTCAGATACTGTGCAGGATCTTTTCTCTATTGGACATCCTGTATGTGTCTCACGTATGATTTAAAAAATGTATTTGCGCTCATGTTTTCAGATTTTGAAAACTACTGCTCTCCAAGAAACGGTGAGAAAGGAAGTTTTTATACATTTTAGGATCATAACCACATAACCAGTAAGATTTTGGTAGAATTTCTTTTCACTACAAAATCACAATAAGAAGGCCTCAAAAATAAATAAGTACATTTTTGTTGATGCCAGTGTTGTGTACTGAAGTACATCTGAACATCTATAATGTGAAGATGTAACATGGTTATGTGTAGAATTATATACAAGCATTATAGCCAGTTACCCCAGGCTGAACGTAGAAAAGACACAAAAACAGCTATAAAGTTGTGTTTTTGTTGTGTTTGCATTTATTAAAACCCCTTTTCACACCTGATTTGACATCGTTTTCATTCAGCTTAAACTCCTGAGTCTAGAAAATACTGAGGTGGATCTTAGAGTGATGAATCTGGTGCCATATAAAATTAGTTTTTTCAGTTTAAGGTCATGTAGCTGATGAACCCTCCATAATGTTTAATATTTTTCCAGTTGTATGACGCTAATGGCCTTATTGCTGACACCTTTTACATGAAAAGGTTTTGAGATGTAGTTATGTTGAGTGTTTGTAATCACAATGATTTGCACCTCACTGCACTGTATAGTTAGTCCACACTCCCTGTATGTGGTCCCTTAAAACCTGCCTGCCACTCTCCTCTTCCTGATCCCCCCTTACTGTCTGCAACCAAACACAAGCTGTGTTCACGGGTATGTGTGATGACTGCTGCGTACATCTTTCCAGTAATAATCTTCCCAATGTCTCTTTGTCTCCTCCCCAAGCTCTGGCATTGGCTTAACAAGCAGGTAATGATCTGGAGGAACAGAGTGCTGAGAGACCGAGAGACTGACAGAAAGTGTGTGTTTGTGAGAGAGAGAGAGAAGAAAAAAGGGAAATAACCTGTGTAGTTATGTGTGAAGGTGTGAGCACACCTTGCAGTAGCTTGGATTGGCGCTTTACCCATCCATTTTATCACTGTCTCATGTTGTCTAAATGTTTGTCCTCTCACTGCTGCTTCCCTGCTTCCTGCTTTTAAGCTACTTTCGGGGAAGGGGGGGCTCCTGTCGGACCCTCAGCCCCGTCTGTATCTTCCCTGCTGCGATGTAACCGGCAGATTTGGCTTGAGAGTGTGTGAGGTGCATGGAGAGATGGGTGATGTAGACAGAGCAGTGCAGAGTGGGAGGAGAGGGGCAGTGTTTCTATAATTTCCTGAAAAATAAGCTTGTTAAGTTTTTAATGAAGATTGTGGAGAAACGCTGCCCATGGTCTCCCAGAAAGAACCTGCAGAGAGATGTGATTATGCTTCAGGAGCTTTTATGGGTGGGAATGAGGCTGGACACAGACAAAACAATGGAAACACCAAACAGATTGTGAACATCTACTAAAAAAAAGAGCCAACTTTTATCTATTCAAAAACTTCACAGTCTGAACTGTATGTAGTAGGATAGTCTGAAGATACTTGAGTGATACTAAAGTGACCATTTTGTTTAGCTTTGCTTTAACTTTGCTTAAATATTCAACTAAGTCTAGATCTTGAACTCAGAGTCATGGTGAACCATTTAGACATAATCACGAGATGATCATGCTGGTACAAGTTCACCACTGTGTTGAAACAGTCAGCCGCAGGGTTGCATTGAAGGTGTCATCTGGCTTCCTTAAAGTATGAACTGATCTGGGTGCCAAAAAAAAAAGGTGACACTTTTTGTCTGAGGTTTGTGCTTCTTACACTAGTTTGTTTATATTTGTGGACTGACTTTGGAGACGTGAATACCAATTTATGAAACTTAGAGTTGTCTGTGTGTAATGCTAATTATGTATTCATAATTTTTCAAGACTTTCCCTGCGCCGCATTAAGAAAATATACATTTTGTAATTAATGTACTGACCGTGTTTGCCATATAAAACTTAATTAGTAGTTTCATGTTGAATTAAGTGGTGGTGGTTGACCTCTTAAAAGCTGATATTTGTTGCTAATTCGTACTCAATACACTAAGTTGCCAGTTTAATTGCCTGAATTGCTTCATTCAAAATTTAAATCTCTTCTTTATGTGGTGTTTCCATTTTTTTGTTTACCAATGGTTTTTTTCTGTACTGGATTTAATCCACATCAGTCAGCTTGTAATTTATAATCTTTATATCTTTCTGTAAGGCAGGTTTAATCTTATAGGTTTTTTATTCTTATAGAGGGTAAGAAACTGAATATAGAAAGGCATTCACTAAGAAGATTACGCATATTTTTTGTTGGATGTTTTCTGTAGTGTCATGTCACCATTAATATATTGACAAACCATCAGGTCATGGCTTCATAGGAAAGAGGCATCCACTCTTCCAGTAACTTGTGGCATCTGTGACATTAACATGTGGGCACATACACATGTAGACTAAAGCTGTTATAAGTTTGCTGTTGATGCAGATTTGGAGCATTGAGAAACCTGAGTTTGACTTAGGAAGACAGTTGGACACCGTTACGACACATTTAAGCTTGGATAAGTCACTTGTACAGCAGCACACAGCCTAAATTTTTCCATGCTGAAGTGCAATGATATGTGTGCGTGTATGTGTGTAGGACGTCCTCGCTGTTGGTTCATTAAGTCAACAATTGTCCTGAGGGCTCAAACTGGCAGCTTCTTGACAGGAAGGACGCAGGTTTCTCCATGTGCCTGATCACTGTATGTTTTTTACTCGTTCCCAACAGCATTGACTTTCTGTCTGCTTCTCACTCTTCTGGTCCTCCCTTTCCTCTCTCTTCCTTGTTGTCTGTATCTTCCTTCTCTCTCTCAGATGATCGTGTGGTTGGAGCGCTCTCTGGATAAAATCATCAGCATCTTCATCATCATCCTGCTGGTCACAGGGACACTGCTCATGGCCCTGTTGCTCACTGCCATGGTACTTTTAGTGACTTCACATCATTATGGAAACACTGATGGTGTCCAGGATAATACATTCAAATAATTCATCTTTCTAGGTTCATCATGAAAGTGTTCACATTATTAATGTAACCAGTAACCTCATCAACGAGACTGTCTCCAACCACCCAGAATGGGCAAGGTACTTTTTTACTAAAATTTTTTCTCTTTTGCATTTGAGGTCATGATCTCTCTTCCTCTAACCACCTGAATGTCCTTTTCTTTTCTTTTCTTTTCTTACTCTGCTCTCATATAGTTGGCTCCCAGAGGCTTGTGTGGTCCAGAAGGCCCTGAATTCAGCTGCGACAAATGTCTATCAGCACGGGAGAGAATGGATAACACACCGGGTAAGAATAACAGAATTCTATGTTTCTTAATGATTTATGTGACTTTGAATATGGAGGAATGAAAAAAGTGACCACTTGCCTCTTATGCAGTGAATCTTTGTTCTTTTTCTTTGTGTGCAGCTTCATAAGATTTTAGGAGACCGGGCAAACCACACAGCCGTGATTGAAAAGCAGGTTTTAGAGCTTTGGGACAGACTCTACCAATCCTGGTTTGTGAAGGTAGCATTAGAGGGACGACATTTACAATCTCCTGAAATCTTATACTCAGTATACAATTGTACAGTTTTACATAAAATACTATCCACATATGTCCAGAACGTCACACACACCGGACGGCATCGTGGTCAGAAGATACTGGGGAGGCAGAACAGCTGGTTAGTGGACATCCTGGACTGGAAGGACATTGCCTCCTTTCTGCAGGAGAATATTGAGACTCTCCTGTCTGTAAGTATGGGTGTGTTTGTTTCAACACTATCTGCTTTATGAGGTGAGGTGAGGAGAATTTGCATGTATTTTGATTTCATGTATCTGTCAGTCTATTATCACATGTAATATTTCTGTCGCTTCATTTGAAAAAACGTTGCCTAAAAAGCCAGCAGGTGCTACATCATTTGTTTGTCTGAGTGTTAAGTCATATTTCAGTGAGAGTTTACTCTGTATTTGTTGTTTCGTAGATCCTGGAGTCTCTGTGGGTGGTAATGAGTAGGAATGTCGGCCTCCTCATCTCCACGACGACCACTCTTTTCACTGTCTTGTTCCACAGTGGCACGGCTCTGCTCAACTTTGCCCTCAGTCTGGTATGAAACATGACATGACCTGATATAAACTTGAGATAGAGAAAACATGTTGATTAGGTCTGTAACAAAATAACCAATCTATTGGTTATTAGGAAATTAGGATGTTGTTCATATTGCAATTGAATGACAATTAGTTTAAAAAAAAAAGGTAATTAATCAATAAGCCTAGTCTACTTAACCTTGCAAGGTAGTTGGATTCGCAACATCAAGAAATCAGGCCTCAAGTTATGCACTTATGTCAGAACCACAGTGGATCGGACCAATCAGTGTTGCGAATCCAGCTGCCTTGCCAGGGACGATAAGATGAACGATAACAGACTGATGGTTCATCCAATCACCTGGAAAGGATTATGGTTTTTTTGGAAGTGCCCTTTTCCAAACAGTTTCCAGGGACTGCTCAGATGGTTCTGTGTAACAAGCCATCTGGTGCGTCAGCCAGGTTACAATTTACTCTCTTAGCAGATTGGGTTTTTTCTAGTTTGTGTGTATATGTTTGGTTTTATTATATCTGTGTAAAACTCAATGAAATATTAATAACCTATGTAAATAAATAAACACAAACTTAAAAACTCAAACCAGGTCGCTCAAATTGACGTGAGATCATAGCGTCACAGATTTCCATCATGTGTTTGTATCTTACATTTGTTCCATCATGTATGTGTTTGCATGCAGGTGATCTTCCTGACTACTCTCTTCTACCTGCTGAGCTCCAGCGGAGAATACTACAAACCTGTCAAATGGGTGATCAGCCTGACTCCCCTCTCCCAGCCGGGACCTTCCTCTAATATCATAGGCCAGTCTGTAGAGGAGGCTATCAGGTAGTCACACACATACACACACACACACAAACATAACATGTGCATAGGTGATAGCCAAAGAGTCTAAAAATATATCTCATGGACATTATTTTTGACCTTGTGTGTTTGTTGCACAGAGGAGTGTTTGACGCCTCTCTGAAAATGGCCGGCTTCTATGGCCTCTACACTTGGCTCACACACACAATCTTTGGCATCAACATTGTTTTCATTCCTTCTGGTGAGTCTGCATGTTCACAGCAGATCATGCTGTCACTATACCTGCGCCTGCCAAGCCGCAGTCGCTATTTTCTCACTTTTTGAATCCTTCTCCCCTGCCTCTGAAGCTCTGGCTGCCATCCTGGGTGCGGTGCCCTTCCTGGGGACCTACTGGGCCGCAGTGCCGGCTGTGTGTGACTTGTGGCTGGCTCAGGGCGAAGGCGTCAAGGCCGTGCTGCTGCTCATCTTCCATCTACTTCCAACATATTTTGTAGACACTGCCATCTACTCTGACATCTCTGGGTATGTTTGTTCAGCACCGTTCTTACAAGCTTGTCTTGTGTTTACCTTGACCAACAAGTTTCAACACACAACCCGTGACTGTGTAATGCTCACAAGCTCACAATAATATGGCTTTGAGAGGAAACCAAGCAGTTGGGGAAGTCTATAAACAGTGTGTTCATTTGCCTCAGTCAGTTTCATAAACGGTCAGCTGTTTGAGATAAAGCTGATAAAAACATCACCAGACAGCAGGCAAGATAGTGATCTATCTCAGCTGCTGAAGTCTGTTGAAAAAATGTTTCTCATAGCGCTGGCCTGCATGGTTGGTGTTAGACCAGTGTTAGTTTAATGCAACACCAAACCAATGTTTTGGTTAGGTGTTGCAAAAGTGACTGTTAGACTGACAGTAAGAGGAAATCTTTCATTGGAGATACAGACTTCAACACACCAGCTTTATATAGTGAAGGTGGTGTACTGTTCAAAACAAAATACACACATTTTGTAAAAATGTTCATATTTATCTGGAAGTTTTAGCCAAACTATTTTCAAAAGCATACATTACATTTTATGGATTGACTTCATTTCAGCAAACATTTAGTTGGAGAATAACAATAATGTACTTTTGACAAGACTGATAATCTAGGTAAACATGTAAAAAACAGTGTGGTCTGTCTTTGTTTGTCTCAGGGGTGGACACCCTTATCTGACAGGCCTGGCAGTGGCCGGAGGAGCATACTATCTGGGTCTGGAGGGAGCCATCATCGGGCCCATCCTCCTCTGTATCCTGGTGGTTGCAGCCAATATCTACAGCGCCATGCTGATGAGTCCCAGCTCTGCACTGCCCACACCGGTGCAGAGCAGCCGGCCTCTGCACCCCCTCAGGTAACACAACACAAAGGAGGCTGGAAATAACTTCTGCAAAATGCAAACAAAACGCCATCATTTTGCTCTTGTTTGTCTCCTTCAGGACATTCACAGAATCCACCCCGTCTGTCCCGAAGAAGACCAGTGAGTGAGAGCAAGAGGGTGTGTCCTTGTCTGGCTTCCTATTGGCTGATTCCGCAGGGGTAAGGCTCCCCTCCCTATCCTGCCCTGCTCCACAGGGTCGGCCCCCTGACCAAGAAGAGATGACGGCGTAATGACTGGCTACCCACGATGCCGTATGCTCACCAGAGCTGTTACTCTGAGCAATATGGCACCCGCTGCTCTCATTTAACCTAAAATCACAAATGTGAGCGTACATCCTAAACCTAAACTTGGACCAATGACATGACATTGGGCTTAACGATTAACGTGTAAACATGGGAGACATTGATGCTAATCACATCATCTCTCAGAACTCAGTGCCTAAATTAATTTTATAATGTTGACAAATGCCTATAAATTATTGTGTAATTTGTGGCAAATTGTGAGATAATGTATTTTATCTACGAAGCCCCTGATTTCCACTCTGCACACCCTGGCTGTTTGGAAGCTGCAGTATCTGGTCGTGCAGCATTTGTACTCCCTACCTCTCTCCTCACGGAGGCTTACATAGAGTTTGTAGTGACGATAAAGATGAACTGAGCACTTCTTGCCATAAAAGTTCTCATGTCTGGCTCAATAGAAGGAGTAAATAACTGTTTTTAGTTTCAATGTTATTCACGTTCTCACTCTCCTGGACCAGGCTTTGATCCAGGATCACTCTACTGCTTTTTCACTTTTTTAAAGAATCTGCGCGGTTGTTATTTTTAATGGATACATGCCTCTAACATGGCAGGGTCAGGTTTGGATTGATAAGAGCTACTTTAATGGATCAGATTGGTCTTGAGTCTAACACTAGACTATTACTGAGAATTCTTTTACATTTAATTTATCTCAAACTTAACTTTATTCCTTAAAACACTGTGAGTGCATATACACACATCAGCGCAACCTCACCTTTTTTAGTTTTTACATGCTTATTCTGCACATCTCTCAGTATTGATGTACGTTTACACTCAGAATATCTTGATATTGACAAGGCTGACTGAGTATTTTTTTGAGTACTCTCAAGTTTGATAACTGTGACTCTGCGTCGTCTCTGTCACGACTAATTGTTACTCCAAATACATTAGAAATGTCTTTATTTTTTCTACTCAGCTCATCCGTTCTTGCACTTGCATACTCCACACTTTTCAATACAGAAAGCACTTTTCTGAAAGCAGAGTAGTTTATGTCACTTGAAGCTTTAATAAACAAGCTGTTCAGATGAATTGTGTTTGTAAAGCGACACATTGATCATACATGGCTACTGTGTTAGCTGACTGAGGGTGGGAGGGTTGGATGTGGTCTGGGTCGGGTTTGAACAAGTGTGTAGTTTCACTGTTTAACCAAACGATTGTAGTTTTTATTTGATACTGTGCTGGTTTTCTTTTCTTTTTTTTTTAGTACTGGTTATGCACTGACCCAATAAACATTACCATTTAAACAGCAGTGGCTTTGTTGGTCTGCCTTTGTGTGGAAGTAGGATTGCAGTTAATCATTATTGTCATTGCTGATTAATCTTAGGGTTGATAATCATTGTTGATTTTATTTAATTTCTTTGATGAATATAGGACTATAAAATATCAGAAAATAGTGAAAATGCACATCACATTTTCCAGAGGCCAAGATTCAAATAATTTGCTTTGGTTCACCAACCATTTCAAACTTAAATATATTAAATCTTCCCCAAAAATGTTGTGACTAAACTTTTTTTATTGATCTTGCGATTTATGAGGGTTTATGATTTTAACTGCAACAGTTAAAATTGACAAAGCAAATATTAACAGAAAAATGAATTGACTAAAACTGACATATCGTTGACATTTTTTATAAAGCTAAAGTTTAGATTGTTTTTGTTCCATATAACAGAAAAATGAACACTTTTGAAAAAATGTTGCTTTGGAAATAATCTATTTTGTTAATTAAGATTTCAGTCAATTAATTTTCTGTCAAATATTTGTCCATTTTCATTGTTGCAGTCAAAAATCATGTCCATATGAAGACTGAAGGAGATTTGCACAATGTGTTTGTTCAATAATATGGAAATAAAATAATGAGAAATTAATGACAAATAACTAAGACACACAAGAAAACATCTACAGCTAAACTACTAATATACTTGCAAACATACACTCAGTAGACAGACAACATGGGATAGAGAGGGGGGTGTGACATGCAGCAAAGGACCTCTGGCTGGGATTTGAACTGGGGTCAGCTACGTATGAGCCATGCACTCTAACCACTCGACCACCTGCGCGGGCTGTGGGCTGTGGTAGAGGACTGAGACTGCCAGGTAGCTCCCAGGATAGATTTTGTAGAATTGTACAAATATACAGCAGGTCATAAATAAGGAAATAAAAACACCCAACATCTAATTTTCCCCTGGATAAAAAGAAGTAAAAGCTTCCCTCTGTGTTTGGGTGAGTCAGACTGTGTCATCTGGTCTGTGAAGACTTTACAGATTGTCAATGTGTCAGCGAGGCTCTGGACAGATGGACAGAATAAATATCAAATCCTTGGAAAGCTGAAGTGTGGTTGCTGGTAATTTAAGTCTAATGTAAACTGAGGCATAAACACAGACACCACAGCATGACATTCAACTACCGAACCTAAACTCAAATAACTGTTGTGAAGTCACTAAAAAATCTGAGCTTCATAAATGTTTTTATAAGAAATGGCTGAGGAGGAAGAAGTGCTCAGTAAACTGGCATTAAAGTATTTAGGTACTTTTTACACAACAGTGTGTTTAGGCAGTTTAGGCTTGATGACACTGCAGTTTTAGGTCTTTTGGGAACAGGAGGATTCTCTGTAATTTTCAGATGGTGGTCGCAGTCAGACAAAGTATAAATCTCATGTAATGAAGTCTTTGTGTTGTGTTGTGAGTTCTGAAAACCTGCAAATCATAGTAATCTTCCCACCTGAGAGCTGACACAAGATCATTAACTTCCAGGTGACTTCACACACTGACAATCTGCAAAAACAGCAACAGATATTTTATTGTTAGAAAGACCTCAAAGCGACATAAGAGACTGTATTCAATCCAGTGAATGGATGAAGAATACAGAGGAAATGGACCAGAAAATAAAACATTTTATTACCCTCAGTTGAAGCTCCACATGGACTATTTTTGAATGAGCACTGTGGCTTGTAAAAGTTGGTAGTTTAAAATCTGATGGTTAAAAACACCTTTGAAACATGATAAAATCTCTCTATTCATTAAAAAAAAGTCATTAATTCAGTCAAAGCCATAAATTCCAAGATAATTAATAAACAATTGAGGTTGTCAACAACTGCTGGCTGTTGTGATCAGTTATTACAATATCTGTAACAATAATAAAAAGAAACGACAGGTGTCAGGTGATGATTGGAGTCTAAGTGTGTTACATCATCTTTTCAGTCCAAAACTGCAACAAACCCTGCACCAGTTTCACTAAACCAGTAATGATGTGGAGTCTAAATTAATGAGACTTAGTGTCTTAGTAATACAATATGAAGCTGATTTCACAAACAAGGATCAATAATACTCTCAAAACAAATTAATTAGACAGAGTTCATAAATTCACTCTGTTCTCCTGAAAATGCTTAAATATTCTGTCTTTTCTTGGAGTTTCCCCTCTGGGCTACGGTCCAATTCGTCTTTGATCCATTTCTCCAGATCAAAGACTCCACACAGTTCTTGTGAAGCCGGCAGTGAATTTAAACAAGTCTTCCTGAACTCACCCCAACTCTAAAACTCCTTAACGGCAGAATCATTCATCTCAGTCGCACAGAACAGAGCGACAGTGTCTCCTTGAAGAGGACTTTTCTTGGATGTACACGGTAGATTCATTTTCACAGAGGACCAGAAGGGAGCAGAGGAACAGATTCAGGTTCTGCACATTTACTTTCACATCTGAGGTTCTCTGCTTTTCTAAAATGTTAAAAGCATGAAACGTGAGTCTGATGCATACATATTTAGCCCTATTGGGGACAAAGTTTCAACTGAAATGAGAAGCTGTTGCATTAAAATATCAAACCTCATTTTATTTTTGAGTATATTTTGTGTCTTACAGGAGATGCAGTCTGAACAAAAAATGCAGAGAATCAACATGTAATATAAAAGGTGTGTATGCAAAACACTGCTGTCTAAACAATATATCTTCCTGGTGGCTCTCGGTGGGCCTAATCCTGACAAATGAATAATTCAGCAGATCAAGTCGAGCACTGAATAATCTACTCTCCCCAAAACATGCATTAAGTCCGCTGCCCGACTCGATTATCTTCACACTGCACCGCCGTGTTTATTAAGAGGAACAGAGAACAGTCTCACTCCCAAACAGGACTTACCTCGTTTCTGCACAGACTCACCTCTGCTGCAGCACTGTACGTCTCCTCTCACTGTGTGGATATAACAGATTATCATCTTTTAGCATTTAGGGGTGCCTCATGCATGCCATCCCCATGACCATGTGGTTCAAACTCTGCCCTACTCTTTCTCTTTCTGCTAAAACTGATGTAAGCAGTTGGGCAACATTTAAATGACATATTACTAATTCATTACTTTAGATTATCAGCACATATGTCAGCTGATAAGTAGCAAGACACTGCAGGAAAGAAATGCCAAAGATATGTTTGAGGTACTTAAAAAACTGCCTCCATTACATCGTCTCTCCTCCACAGAGAACTATAAAATGTGAAGGTAAAAAAACAACTTGTAAAATGTCCACAGCACATATCTTGGGTTATACAAATTTTACCATTGACCAAACAATTTCTACTTTGACCATATTGCATGAGACAAAATAGCCCTTGAGTAGATTGCTTGATGACAGTGTAATATGATTGAAAGCTCCAGGACAAGCATGTAAGAAGACCTTGAGTGCAGATTAAAGAACCAACTGTGAAGCTCCTACTTAATTCTTGTTTATTAAAAAAAAAAAAAAAAAAAAAAAAAAAAAAAAGCATATCGACAGATAAATTATCTAATATTTCAAACTCATCTGTATCAGCCTTGAATACATATATTTATAAATGAGTCGATTTAATTAATCACCAGGCAAAAACATCTCATTTAAACCTTTGACTGCTATTCGTGTGCAAATGAAATAGCGTTGATGTCAGTCACCTGCTGTTAGTGTTTGTGAGGAGAGAAAGGTGTGTGTGTGTGTGTGTGTGTGTGTGTGGGTGTGTGTGTTAGCAGACAAAAGGAGGCAGAAATCAACATTCTCCTTGTCATGTTCTGTAAACTTTTTCACCTTTATTTGTCTACATTTGGATCAGCTCAGTGTGGAACCCTGGACATGTCAATTAACTTCAAACCCCACCCCTGCCCACCCCCCAAAAAAATCTGAACAATCGATACACTCCCTCTATGTCACAGTCAAAACACTCGCATCTTCACCACACAGTCACTCACGCTCAGACATGAAATCAGTTGACGGCCTCCTCTCGCTACTGTGTCCACAACAAAAATGAATCAATGACGTGTCCTATGTGTAAACCCTTCCTCCACTGGAGGAAGCCCAAATAGTTAAATCCATTATGAAATCACCTCTCCTGCCCTGGCTTGCAGTGGCAGGAGTGATACATAAAAAAAGGAAGAAAAAAAGCATGATGATTGAAATGAGAATGAGGCATTGATGTTACTGTGGAGCCGTCTGGCTCGCTCAGATATGATTAAACCATTGTGAAATACTGCAGGTGAGCTTGCAGAGTGAGATATGTAGTCATGGATTAAGATATGTCTGCTGCTGCTGCTTGCTGTGCTATTTGTAATCCACAGTACGACCCTTTTCGCTCCTTATTCTGTCCCTGATTAAGTCTCCAAACACACCTCAGTGACATTTGCTATTCTAACAGCTGCAGTCTCTTTCCTACTGTATACATGTCCTCAGGAGAGTGCAGGGACTTGGCTCTTGTTAGGAAATAAAAGCAGCTTTTTGCTCTTTTGTACAATGGAAGCAGGGATACGCTGATCTGCCGTCAGTCTACACTACGGGCTCTGGCTGTCCAACAGCGAGGAATCGGAGAGCTGTTTGTTTCTACGTACACAGGGAGGTTGATGGGACTGGGATTAGTATTGAAGACACATGCTCACATCCACATCCACACTGACGCACCCGCACACTCCACTGGAGGAAAGAAGCCCTTGGAGTGTATTTTTTTAAGAGGTCGTTGAGAAGAAGATATGACAAAATGGATTAAATTATCAGGCTAGCACAGCCTTTTTTCCTATATGTATACAGGAGGTGTGTGTGTGTGTGTGTGTGTGTGTGTGTGTGTGTGTGTGTGTGTGTGTGTGTGTGTGTGTGTGTGTGTGTGTGTGTGTGTGTGTGTGTGTGTGTGAGAGTGAGAGATTGTGTAGTGTATTATGGGAGAACTCCCTATGGTTTAACACTACATTAGGCAGTGAGCATCAATTACATATGCAGAGTTCTCTGTGTGTGTGTGTGCATGTGTGTATGTGTTAGCTCTATGTTAAACATCTTTAAAGACAACATAGACGGACAGACTACTGCTCTGTGGCACTCTCACAGGACTGTAGAAACACACAAAGCCATGTAAAAACTGGACATAGAAATCTCAAGATATCACAAACATCATATTTCTCTATCTCTAGATCTCTGCTGATGCAGACGTTGTGTTCAGTCCTCTCACTTTTTTTATGTGTCCCTTGGAATTCCTCGGCGAGGAGGCTTCAGTCTGTAGGATGAAATGTTGAGGAGTAACACCAGAGGGAGACATACACTGCTGCAAGACTGTAGGAGGAGCTCTGACACAGGCACACAGGATAGACTCTCTCACACACACACACACACACACACACACACACACACACACACACACACACACACACACACACACACACACACACACACACACACACACACACACACACACACACACACACACACACACACACACACACACTTCTTCATAGGAGTTCACCAGAGTTCATTTTTAAAATCCATTACAAAAAATTAAATAAAAAAAAAAGAAATCAACAAAGAATTCAGCCCCCTTCTCAAAGCATACATTCATCTCCATCCATTCAAACACAAATAAGTGCACACACACTCTCTTAACAGGCAGACAGTAAACGTTAAATGATGAGTTGAAGGGTGGACTGCTTTGTCCAGGGAAGCTGTGAGTGCAGGACCTCGCCTCTGTCAGTCTCATATTCACGCACACGAGGAGTCTTTAAAAAAAACAACAAAAAAACAAATGTAAAACAACAGCCATCGGCTCCTAGAGGGAGTCTTTCCTGTCTTCTCGCTCTGAGGAGGGTCAAACACACTCCTCCCTCTGATCTCCGGCAGAGGTAGTACCGTCCGATCTGTCCTCCTCCCTTCCCGAGTCCCCTCGTGGGAAGTCTTTCCTTTCTCGGTGCCCAATTTTAACAAACACGTCCTTTCCCCTGATTGCTTACTCTGGGCCGCTGTGTGTGTGAGTGTGTGTGTTTGTGAGTGTGCGGAGTGTGGTCAGAAGACCTCTGGTAGTGTGACGTTGCGGAGCAGCCACTGTTGGGAGCGTGTGTGTGTGCAGTCTCTGACGCTGGGCACCTGGCTGTCCTCCTCGCTGGCCTTGTCCAGACACTGGTTACTGTTTACGTGGATCAGGGTCAGCTTCTGCAAAGCAGGGACACAGAGAGAGAGAGAGCGTGTGTGACAGGATGCAAATCAGGTTTTTTACTGATTCACTGAAAATTCATATGATCATGAAAATAAATCTTGAAAATGTGTGTCTGTGTACTGGGTTATTAATAGTTTCAGTTTCAAAGCCACATTTTGTAGACTTTAATTTTGAAGTGAGGTATGTAGTACCACACTTAAAGTGAAGACAACAAATATCTTACTAACTCAAATGACAGCTTTTCTGAAATGAGTGTATCTGTATAAGAAATACATTACTGAAATCAGGATGAAGAAAATATTTTAGTTTAAACCTTTATAAATACTTATTCAAAGGGAGTCTGGTGTTGAATCAACTTCTCATTTTTTACTAAATTTTCATTACAAGATACATTTTCAGCACTCAGAAATGTTTGGATGAATCCTGGTGAAAATTAGTTTAAACCAATCTGCAAACTGAAACAGTTTTTTTGCACTTATGTTTCCATCATTGTTTTCATCTAATTTGTGGTTAGTTTGTTGTTAGTTTCTACAAATTGAAAATGCCACACTTTTCTGGTGTAACAAGACAATTTCTTCTGTTTTTATTGCTTTCTCACGTGAACATTCCCATCATGTCCACCACACACAGCTGCACTCACCACAGGGTCGTACTCCCACAGCTGGTTGCCTTTGAGGTGATGGCACTTTAGCATCATGACGGGTCCATTTAGCTTGGACACATCTAGACACAAGTCGTCCGTCCTGATCTCCTTATTAGCCGTGTAGGAGAAAACCTGAAAGTCACGCAAACAGACGCAATTTTAAAACAAATCTTTGTTCTTTTCCTTTTCACGTTTATGGTAGAACTTCTGTCTTTGATGATTTTTGTACGACTGGAATATCACAGTATCAACTTAATGAAGAGGGTCCTCAGAAAGAAAAATTTACATCTGAGGTCAACTTTGTTTGTTTCTTGCTTTTTTTAGTATTGATTTCTTTCTTTTATTTTTTCTTGGTTTTGAGTTACCTGGTTGCCCCCCATGCCGTGGCAGTTGAAAATGCCGACCTTCTCGTTCTCTTTGCGAGCCATGTTGTCCAGGCACTGGTTGGTCTCCACATTACGGATCTGAGCAGAATACATACAGATGTCAGTGTGAGCAGCAGTCTATTACCTGATCTTTACTTACCTGATCTTACAGTGAATGACTGTCAAAAATGTAGTGAGCCAGATAATAGTTTGTGTGCATGCGCGTGTGTGTGTACGTGAGTAAACAAGCGCACCTCTCCCAGCGAATAATAGTGCCTGGGGATCTGGGAGTCAGGGTAGACGCTCTCCAAGTACCAGCTGAAGGGTTTACATTGAAGCTTTTGCCTTAGAGCCGAGCGAGACGTGATGTCACCATAGTCCACTTTGGTCACACCTGGACAGACAGGCAGGCAGGCACACACACACACACACACACACACACACACACACACACACACACACACACACACACACACACACACACACACACACACACACACACACACACACACACACACACACACACACACACACACACACACACACACACACACAACATCAAAGTCAGTAACTGGTGAAGTAGAATGAGTGCACACAGTGTTATTGAAGCAAATCAGAACCCATATCATTGAATTGCAGAGCTCACTTGTCTGATGGTGAAGTACCTGAAAAAGCCAATGTTGAAGAACTACTCTAACAAACCTCTTTAGGTGGCTTTAAATAAAGGTGGTGCCTTCTCCTCCACAGAGGGCAGCAGCTGGCCTGAATTCATGACAGTTACAAAAGATTTCAATTGAGACTCAGTTTCAGGAGGAAAAGTCCATAAAAATGTTTCAGACCAATCCTGTAGGAATCTCAGTTTATCGGCAGCGAGCACATGTGCTGGTTTTTTCCAGTCTTGAGTACTAGCTACTCATGCTCCACTGAACTGCTCGCTCACTGAGTGGCAGTGAGGGAGTTCACTCCAATTTTTAAAACAAAGTGTAGGGGCAGACCAGTCACAGAGTGAATTAAAACATAACATTTCTCCTAACTAACTGAAGAGCATGTATCCTGGTTTTAGACCTTTGAATCACTGCTATTTCCTCCCACAATTTAAACATGTCTGGTGGTGTGCTCATTGGTGGCACAAAACCAGACATACATTTCCTGGAAAGACAACTTGATGCAACAGATCTTAGCAGGCAGAAGTGGAGATGTCATCTTCCTGTGCCAGAGCTAGAAAAATTGTGACAAATGTGAATGAGATTGCTGCAATTTTATAGGTTGCTGTGATTTGATTTACAATAATTATAAGTATAAGCATATTTTCTTCTATCAACAAGATTAACTGCTGCTATGAACCACATCTGTATTATGTAGATGGGACATTATGTATATGTCAGTCTGACTGGTTGGGCAACACCTGCTCCATTGAGAGAAGATGGTATGCTCAAAATGAACTATTTTGTACATCGTGCGCCACATTAAAAAAGTGCAGGGAACAGCTTGCTGTCATAGAGAGGAGAGACGTGCAATTATTATTTAAATATGGACATAAAGACACATTCAGACAGTATCTACTGCAGGATGTTCGTAGTCTAGCACTCCTTTATACACACAAAAACTGATGGAAGCAGTTGTGCAAAGAGAAGCTTGAGAGTACTTCAAACCCTGCTTACTTTCTCACCTCCACCCACCTGGCCAATCTCTGTGTGAAGTGGACATACTAGCTGTTAAGATGGTTTTGAAAAGTTACAGTATTGGTCAAATGCAGTCCCGACATCCAACAAGTTTAGAGGGGTGGGGGTTACCAGGCATTGTTATACAATCCGATAAACTCTTCATTTAGAGCATACTGATGGCTTAGCATGAACGTCAAGTTAGACTGAATAATGATGGATAAAAATCGAGCCTCAGCATCAAACTACATGTTGTAACACTGCATGCAGGTGGCAGGGTGTTAAAATCACAGCAGCGATTCCTTTGGTTGTCTGTAGGTGTTGACATCTGCAGGTTGCAACTGTTGCTGCTGTTACTTTCCTTCCCTGTAGGGGGCTTGTGTTCAGCATGCGTGAAACAGGTCGACAATCACAAAGCAGCTAAATCACACCAACTGCAGCCCGCTAAATGAAAGTGAGTTTGTGCGGGAGTTCAGTTCAATTCCATGAAGGGCTTCACATCTAAAAATATTCTTTATTTTGAAAGTTTTGCTTAACTTGTGGTCGTCTCTCCTTTGCAAGCTTGTGCAAGTGTGTGCGTGCTTGTGTGAGTTAAAAGATGCTCTGTTGCGTGAAATTACTCGTCGCCCACAGTCCCGCACTGTTGGGTCAACACTGCAATATCACACTTTCACAGGGTTAATGGATAGATCACACCTGCCACAGAGATTAACCTCCACACATGAGCACATACATGCACACTTCCACAAACGGACACACACACACACACAAATCTCAAACTCACCAGGTGAAATGATATAGAAGAAGTTTTTAAATTCATCCATCCAGACTTCTGCCAGCCTCCGGTTGTTTTTATTGATGATCTGTCCCGTTCCTCCGGGAAAGGTGTAGGGCGTCGCCTTTCTGAACACGTGACCCACGTGAGAGCATGTAACAATCTCTAGAGTTCCCCCGCACTGCCAGATCTGTGAAAAACAAATCTCATCAGCAGGCACACACACACAGCACTGTCTACTGTGTAAGGTGGGATCGCTGAATTATCAAAAGCTGACCAATGAACTCAGCTGGGAGATGGATGACGCAGATTGGTCCTGTCTGTGTTGTGACGGTCTGAATAAGTTTGAATGAGAGCCAATCAGAATGACGCCTTTACTAAATATTAGTCAAATCAACATTTTAGTGAAACTCACAGGTGTAATAGCTTGTGTTTGTGTGTTTCTAAACCCGAGTAGACACTCCTGAATGCCTGCCAGTGCATGGAAGAATATGGTCATGTTAACTGACTGTGGGTGTGAGTTCACTCACTCTGAAAGAGATTTCCAGGTTCTCTCCACCCCAGATGTCCATGCCGGCGTCATACGTGCCGATCTCCTGGAAATAATCTCTGTCTATGGAGAACAAGCCGCCTGCCATGGTGGGAGTCCTGGGAAGAGTCAGGAGAGCAGGGTGAATTAACTCAATTCTTTCAAGTCTCAGTTTCTAAAGGTCACACGGTATCTACAGATCCAGAGTGTTTTATATTTCACTGCACTTACCCCCCCTGTTCTTTGCTGTTTTCCTGTTATTTTTTTCATTCTCTGTTTTTCTGCTCACTTCTCTATTGCTGTGACGGTCGTGTCAAGCCTCTCCTATTTTCCCCCCTCACGGAGAGGTTTCCTCCTTTATAGATCGGCTTATTTTCCTTACTGCCTATTTTTGCTTTCGTTTAACTTCTAGGCTCGCTTACGAAAACACAATACCTTGCATACAAACGGACAAACACGGATGAAACATATCCTGAGAACACTGGGGGGGTAATGGCTTGTTTGCAGAGTGCAGCATTTGGCTGAAAAGTGGGAAATAATAAACGATGCAGATGTAGAGAAAAACAAATACTCTCTTGTTAAACAACACACACAGACATTGTTTAACAATCACAGATAACCATGGGACATGGGAAGAGTGGTGAAGTCTGATGGCAACATTAATTATAGATGATATTGTGCTTCTCTTTTTACTGTAAACATACGAACACTCTGTAAACTCTCCAGCTAACAATGAAATCCATTCTTTTTAGTCATCAAGCATCACAGCAAAGCAAACAAAACATACTGATTGTGGTAAATATTTGAATAAAGCCAATATCGTTTAGCAATGAATGTTTATCACTGAAAAAAGTGTTTTATTGCCTAAAATCCACTGTGGCAATAAAATAAATAAACGGTAGCCTAAAGGTTAGAGAAGCAAGCTTGTAACCATAAGGTGGTTGGGCTCTGTGTGGCAAGATAAATCTGGGTAAGGGATGTGAAAAAGCAGCACTACCCCCACCACTGAGGTGCCCTTGAGCAATGCCCTTAATCTCAACTGCTCCAGCGAAGCAGCTAGGTGGCCAGCAGGTCAGACTGTGGTTGTACTGGGCGGCTTCCAGGTGTGAATGTGTGTAACTATGTGAATGTCATCAGGGCGTTCCTGAAAAAGAAGAGGCTTCTTCTCAGTGAAACTTCCCAGAATAAATAATTGTTAAAACAAAACAAAACAAAACTGTAAATAAAGTGAAGTATTTGTACTCAGATTGTAAAACTGAAGTATTTATCTGTGGGGACTGTCAAGGATTAAGAGCATCTAATTGAAAAAGGCATTTAATATGTTCAGAGGATCTCCCCTAAGTCTGCTTTAGACGTTGACTGCTTGTTGTGTTTTCTCTGTCCAGTAACTATACAGAGACTCTTTCCAAGTGACCTAAGACGCTCTGTAAATTACAAGGTAGATGTACCCATAACAACCACGTTAGCTGTTGAGGTTTCCTGCTGTACTGTCATTCTGTGAGGCTCCTCAAAGTGTAACAGTAACACGTCTGCAGGCTCAAAGGGTAAAAGGCCTGTAGCATGCTGTGCAGTGGCTGATAAAAGGCAGCGCCCAAGGCCATCTATAAGCAGACATTTATCACCTGATACACATGTGGGATGTTAAAGTCACATTAATATAATACCTTATGATTCAGATCTTTACTTTACTACTGACTCACACTGGCAAAGTTTCTACTATGTGAACTTTATCAACGCTCAACTGAAAATCAACACACAGGCTTCATTCTGATAGCTGCTGTCTATGTGCAATAGCTTTTAAGTGGTCTGAATAATGCAGAACTGCTTCGTGACAAAACAGGCCTTATGTAAATCATGCTATTAGTGTGAAAGTACTTCTTAATTTCCTACTCTAACACTACAACCTATTTTTTTTGTTTTTTAGGGCACTTACAAGACACCCTTAGGAAAAATTTGTCACGCAGAACTCAGAAAACCCAACAACAACTGAAAACAGGGGCACAGTGTGTTACATAAGATATAATATGTGTGTGTGTGTGTGACCTTGAATAAACGTGTCAAGTCTGCTTAGAAACAAGAGCAGGAAGAAGAGATGATGGACAGGCAGAAAATACAGAAAGCTCTTGGTTTTATTTCCAAGCCTGGGCCATGAGAAATAAAACAGGCAACAACATTGCAGACTCTTACATAAACATCTTTTCTTCTACTACAGAGGAAGCTTCACTGTATTCTTTCAGTATTCCTGCCCTGAGAACATTTTATGATTATTGACTGTGGTAAATTAAATGGTGAAATATGATTACCCTGCACACATCAATTTTGAATGCCTATCAGCAACGCTAAAGCTCAAAGGATATAAGTTATTTTAACCAGCTGACTGACAGTGTACTGAGAGCGTACTGTGTTTATTATCATGTATGGCTTATCATGTATACTATTATTAATAATTTTCTCCTGCAGGGAAATTCTTTTCTTGCTTGCCCCAACAGGTCCTCTCTGGTCAGGGTCAGCTGCACAACAGCAGCCCTAGAGCTGGTAAGACTGAATATAACTGAAGGACACTTAAACAAGGCGAGTCAAACTCAAATCATTCAGCTGAAGGCTCATCCTGCTGTATCACCAACCTGACAGGCAGTGTGCGGTCTCCTTTGCGGCGGTCCATCTCTCTCTGGGGCACAGGGTACCAGCGGAAGTTGAGCTTCCAGTTGAAGCCTCCGTATGTCATGTCAGATCCTGCCATGTACTCGAAAGTATCATCACTGATCACGTCAATGATGGGGCATACCACTGTTCTCCTACAGCAAATGCACAGACAGACACAGATCAATAAACATAGAAAACAAACACCACCTCTAACACATACATCAGCCTGCTGTTTGTAACCTTGAGCGGGCATCAATCACAAGTAAGTGCTCATCTGCAAGGTGTGGCACCTCCAGAATTAAATGCATTTAAACAATGGACCATGCTGTGATTTCCCATCAGCCATCATTCATCACACATTATACAATTGTGAACCTTTTGTGTGTTTGTGTGAATATATGTTGGTGCCTGCTTGCAGGAAGCAGTAAACAGAGATTAGTAATTAAGCATCAAATAAACACAAGGGCAAGCCCCCTGCAGGTTCAACAATAGTTTATTGATTTTTTTTTAAATGCTTGCCAATGGTGTGTGTGCCTTTCAGTGTGCGTGTGGGTGTGCATGTCTTACTTGTCTTGCTTGATGCGGGCCAGCAGAGGCTCGAGCCACCCTGTCGTGCATTCACAATGAGCATCCAGAAAGGTTATGACCTAGAAACATGGAGAGAAAACATATGACAAACCACCACAGTGCATAACGCCATATGCAGAGCAGCTGACTATGTGCTGGATGTCATGTGTAAGCGTATGTGCGTACACACACCTGGCCAGTGGAGAAGGACGCTCCCTTGAGGCGAGCTCGGATGAGACCGGACCTCTGCTCCATCCTCACCACTTTGACAGGGACTTCCAGTCTCTTAACATACTGCTCTAATGGTCGCTTTAGGAAATCTAACACACGCAAAGAAACACATATATGCATTAAAGTATATGCAGTACAAAAACATAAACCCACTCAAAGACAGAGAGAGAGAGAGAGAGAGAGAGAGAGAGAGAGAGAGAGAGAGAGAGAGAGACACACACCCACACACTAGAAGCTGGGTCATAGGTTCCTACTTCCTTTTGCAGCGGCATACATCAAAAGGCAAACGTCTGCTTGTGTGCATGTGCCTTAGCATGCCTGCTGACACCAGTCATACCTGCAGAGAGCACCCCTCCCTTCACACACACACACACACACACACACACACACACACACACACACACACACACACACACACACACACACACACACACACACACACACACACACACACACACACACACACACACACACATCTAACCTGAGGTCCCATAGGGTGAAATGGTGCTGTGTGGTGGCGGCAGGGGGGGATTGAGGGTAATAACAGAGTGTAATCCCTGCGGCTGGCGAATTAAAGACCTAATCTCCCCCAAACAGGGATTAACAGTATTGCACAGGGTGGAGTGGCACACACAGAGCATATATGCTGACTGGCTGTAGGGCATCAGTGCAAACACACTCCTACACACACTCATGCACAAACACAGCTACACACACAAACCGAGTAAAATCATACAGTAGCTCTTTAAAAAAATAGGCTAAGCCTCAAACAAGAGGGACAAACATTGAAGGAATTATCTGTGTGTGTTGGTATTTGTGTATCTGTGTGTGTGTGTGTGTGTGTGTGTATACCTCTCTCACTGGCATCGTCCACCAGGACAATCTCCTCCAGCAGTGTGTGTGGAGAGCGGTCAATAACGGAGTGGACGGTTCGCAGCAGCGTGCTCCATGCCTCGTTGTGAAATACAATCACCACGCTGGTACGAGGAAGGTTATCAGGGTATAACTTGTTCTTGCACCTGTAGAGAGAAAACAAAACAATCAGAATATCATATTTAATTACACAAATGGTCTTTCAATGTTGTACTGTATTATAGAAAGATACTTAATGCAAGTACACATCGGGGTACAAAGCAAACATTAAATCATTCCAGCAATGAACAGACAAACAAAAAATACATCACACAGTACAACAAGCTGAGGTGTGTGACTGGCATCAAACACCACGTGTGGTTTAAGTGAAGTTGTACGCTCTACACACAAACAAAACTGAGCTGACGGAGACGGATCAAGAAAAGAAAACAACACTTTAGTCGAGGCATCACAAGCCAGCCTCTGTTTGATTGTAAGAGACTGTTGCTCAAGTGAGTCCACACAAGAGAGAGGTCTAAACAAGAGGGATCTGAGGGGACTGAAACATCAACTAAACCACATTAGTTAGTCATGGAATCACTGCAATAATCAGATCATCTTTTATGACCTCAAGAATAATCATATTTTTATCGAGTTCAAAGTTTCTCCTAAACAAATAAAAATAAGGGTGAATAATAAGTGAGCAAAAAAACGTAAATCCCTACATTAAGACAGTGAGAGACAGAAACACATGGAAATTGTGGGCCAGCATGATGACAGTTGATTAGTGATGCTAATTAGAAAGTGAGTCATTATCATAGCAGTGTGGAGCACATACATCAAACTCCCTTGCTGGAGACAGAGAAGGATGTAAAAGTCTGACAGAGGAGAGAGCGGGCATGAGCGGAGACAAGAGAAGATGGATATTAATGTAGTGGCGACTGGGTCACTGACTTATTAAAATAGTTCTCCAAAGTATTCCCTGAGAAATGCTGTCTGTTTACATGACATCACACTGTACTACTGGGTTTGAATATTTTATGGTACTAAGTACAAAGTTTGTGGCTTTTCTTGGTGTATTCAGACTTCGAGGCATGCTCTGGTTGTCCCCTCTGTTTATATTATCTATAAATGGTTCTGTTTTTTATGATTATATATTGCTTTCATGATATATCATATACAGTGAAAGCAGACCCTCCCTGGTTTGCAGCTTGTAAACACTTTTATTAGCTTGGTAAACAGAATGAGGCTGGAAAAAATATTTCCATCTGTGGTCCGTACAAAAGAAGCACTGATGACACTTTTATTCCAGTGTAGATGCTACATAGAATAACACACAAAACAAAAATAAATCAAATCAAACGTCTCACAAAGTACACTGCTGTTTTGCTTTATAGATGAAGTTGGTCACATCATATCCATCTTTAATTAAGACACATAAAGTATTTTTTAATCATCTCACCAATCAAAATGAACAATTATATTACTAGGAAACAGTTTTCAAAGCATGCTCTAATCATTGGGAATAAAACACATATTACAGATGGATTGATTTGTACAACAGATGGCAGAAAATATGGGCTCATCCAATTCCATGTTCATGTTAAATGTTTCTCTGCAATAAATAGAGAAAAAAAACATTTAAGCACACATAATTTTCACTGGACACACCAGGTAGAGTTACAGAGACAGACAGAGGGAGGAGCACATGTGGCTCACATCTAGGTCAAGAACCTAAGTAAAGCCTACATGCAGGCACTGAGATATTATCTTTATATTATAAAGATAAGTCTGCCAATTTTTTACATTTTTGTTATTGTCAACAAATCCCCAAACACCAGCAGTGCATTAGTTCATCTTTCCAACGTCCTCAGCCTGTCTGTGGCCCAGTCCCAAGAAATGTATTCTTAATGAAGATGTACATCTTTAAAAATAATTAATTTAAATAAAACGTTGATACTACAGTAGCTGCCTTTAAAAAACAAAAGGAGGTTTATAGCATACAGGAATAACCGACATCAGGTTATTGCTACACAGGCCGTACGGTGTTAAGGAGAAATACATCACCACACTTATCCTTTAAACTCTCTCATAGTCACTTTCACAAGTGTTATCTTGTTAAGGATCTCAGCAAGCAGCAACTGTATCTATTGATGAAAATGCCAAAACCAGCCTGACTTCCTTCCTCTGAAAGATTCAACTCTCATAAAAGGCAAATGGAATATGATCTCTCTTCCTCATCTTGTCCTGACTCCCTCCCTCCTCCTGATCAGCCAGAGTGGTGGAACATTTCCTCGCTCCTCACCTCCTCAGCTGCTTCTGACAGAGGGAATGTAACAGCGACGGAGGAGAGAAGAAGGTCAAGAGTATACTCCATCCTGCAGCAGCCTCTTGAGCATGCTAAGTAACACACACAATTCTCAGTCTGCGGTGTGCAAGTGTGCATGCACATACACTCTGTGAGGAGGCGATGTCTATGAGCATGCAAGATGATTCACTGTAAAAACAGAGACACCCTTGGAGTCTTTCAGATGTTTTACACGTCAATTCATTATTTCTCTCTCTCCTGGTTCCCACACCCAACACAAACAGAACAACTAAGACTTTCCGCTCTCCAGGCATCATGTTTACTATGTAAGTGATGGAAAAACAAGACATCTGTGTCTCCACCAAACCAACATGTGTGACACATACACATACACACATGACAGTGTCACATGATGTGGATTTTAAAAACTGGTGGTGAATGTTGTGTACTCAAACTGTCAGGGTGGTGGAGCAACATTTGGCAGCAGCAAAGCAGCGTAATGAGTTACAGGGCTGTTTCTCCAGCCAGTGGATTGTGGGGATAGTCAGGATGGGCGGGCAGACTGGTTCTAATTAAACAGCGTCACTCTTGCATCATTACACAAACCGACGCACACACACATTTATATATGCATTCTCATAAAACTGCTGCTGTCAGAACCTAAAAAAAGGAGTAAATGTCAAGTTTTCTGAAAGGTGTGGTCATGGAAAGTATTTTCATTTACTGCAGATCCACCCAATCACATATAAGCCACATATAAACACACACAGACTTGACTGTAATTTCAAAAGGACCTGTCCTCACATGTTTTTTTCACACCCGGAGACTGCACTGCTGACAGTAATGAAAATAAATCAGTGAGTTTCCGCTCCACAATTTCAGCTAATGACGACCTGCTTGGCTATGATGAATTCATTTACAGTTTCCATAAAACCCGTCGATCCAAACACACAAAAATAAAACACAAATGTAAGCATACCTACACACACAGGTACACATTCCCTTGCTCGATATTGACTTGTCTTATCTCCTAATTGGAAAAGCAGATAGACGGAGAGAAGCCTGAGTGAAAACACACCTAGTAATCAACTCTCGCTCAAAGACTAAAACCCATTTCACGGATCAATGTCCTCTTTCTTTCCTGCCTGACTGCTGTGCATGTGACCCTGCCTGTCAGTCTTGCATCTGTCAGTCAGTCTTTCTGTTTGTCCCACTGAAAACCTTCATTACGGATCCATGCATGGTCCCCAACTGAAGCAAAAAGAATGGGGAAAGGGGATAGCAGAACGAGTTGGTTTCCACCTGCTTTAAACTAACCTTGACATATCTTCCAAGCTGCTGACTGTACAATCTGGCACTGACGCACACTTAAATAATACTAAATTCCTCATTATGTAGAGGAAGGACTTGTGAATTGCACATATAACCTAGTATTATTTAAGCAAAATAGAAATGGGGCAGTAAAAATCACGATGCAATGAGCTCATGGCATGGTTCACCAGGGGCCAATGAGCTTTTAGCGTCAAGGTCTCACAGAAGTGTGTCATTACTTCCTTAATGTGATGTACTTCCTGTTATAAGAGGACTGTGGGGGATCAGTGTTTAGGGTGAACCAATGGACTATTAGCTATGGAGAGAAATGCGATTTGATTTAGCTGAACAGGCTTCATTGGTTGCACTTTTTAGTCACACCCACAAGTGCATCATAAGGTCACCACTGATACAGCAGGGTTTTCTCCAATTCAATACTAAGTGTAAGCAGGTTTTAAGTCTGCAGTGGGTTTGCATTGGAAAAGTGACAAAATAAACATAATTAAAACGGACATGCATACTACAGTGACAGCACTGTGAACAGGCCAAAAAAAAAAAAAAAACTTAAATAATTGGAAAACATTTTGTGGTCTATTTAATGAAGTTTAATTTGCAGTGGTAATCTGAGGTCGCAGTTGATTGACATTCATTGGCGCACACATTGTATAATATCCCAGTAATATAAAACAATAACATGTGTTTGCGTAGACTAAAAGCAAAATAGAGAGGACAAAGACAAGTAGTATTTAGCACATAATGTGTACGATCAGTATGTAGTATGGAACACAGACCAGGAGGTTCAAAAGTATGTTTCACTGGTTCTTTCAGGCCATTACAATCACAGTGTCTTATTCACTGGATAATTCATCCCATGCTAAATATTTTGTGGATCAGGTTATCCACCATGATTTACTTTATGTATGCGTACATCTGTATCCTTCCATGTAGTTATTACTAAGTAATCTTTGCTGACCAACAGTTAAGAGGCCACTTTACACTGCCAGAGGTGCTTGTTGGATGGTTGATTAGCTTTGCAAAGCCCCTCCCACCTACACCTTTCTACATTGACACCCACTTCACGCTGTCACTGACCAGCTGTGTGGAGCTGAGAAATGAGCCAGTGTTAGAGCATCTCTCTCTGGCTCTTTTTCCCCATCCTTGACACAACTATATCTGCCACTTTTCATGTGAACAACCTTGTTCAATAGTATAAATATCTGCGCAGGAGACTGCCAAAAATATGGACTGCTATCTCTGTATTTGAATAATATCATGCTTCCCTCTCCACGACAACTAGCGTTTCACTCTGCCTTCAAGTATAGCTCTTTGGAACAAATATAAACACGCTGATTTCTGATGGTTGGATGGATAGGTTCTGACAATAATATGACCCTTACTGTGTGTCTCTGCAGTTTTAAGGCCAGACATCTGGCTTGTGGTTTAAATTAGATAGCCGGTACGGACTCTCCCAACAATGGATGTCACTGACAGCCATTTTAAGGACATAGTTATGAGTTGAGTAAGTGACAGGACAGCTGATTAGCTGCAGGGAGGACGCTCACCCTTCCAGGCGGACGTCTGGCAGCGTACGATTGAGAGCAATCATCTCAGAGGCCATGAGGTTGAACTGGTTGATCTTAAACATCTCCTTCATCTTCTCCTGGTTCTCCTTAGGGATCACCACAGGCTTCCCCCCCTCACCGGGCCCGTCCCGCGGCCTGGTCAGGGTGTCTGTAGTAGATACACACATACAGAGATGTTAAGTAGTGGTGTCTCTGTGATCATGTGAGAGTGTGTATGTGTGCTTAAATGTACACTCACCGTCTCTACCGGGCAGTCCTCTCTCCTTCTTGTCGTCACACTTGTTGCACTCGCTGAAGTAGAGCAGAATGAACATGTCCAGCATGACCCAAACCAGAGAGGTGGCCAACACCACCTTACAGTAGGCGAACCTCCGCATCCTGGAAATGTGACGTGAGACAGAGAGAAACAGAGAGAAGATGAAGGAGACATATTAAAGATCTGGCTGAGGTGAGGAGTGATTGTGAGCTTTGAGCTGCAGACACAATCACAGGATTTTTCAAAGCTCCACCGAGGTGATCACTCTCTATTTCTTCTCATGTCTCCCTGCCTTTCTCCTCACTCCTCTCAACCTCCAACCCCCCTCCGCAGTACTACACCTGAGTATTTTCTCAGCACCTCCATTTGTCCTTCCGCCTGACTCTCTGTCTGTCTGTCCGACTCTCGGCTGTTATCAGCCAGCTGGTTATCAGTGCTCTCCAAATGGTCACAGGTCTGCACACTCAGTAAGAGCCTCACAATGAGCACAGTGCATTGTTGCCTTTCTGTCTTACGTCACTGCAGAAGAAAAAATGAAAATGTATGATGACATTTGTAAATGTTAATGGTTAGGTTAGTGTTTGGCGCTGTTATTAGCACGCTGAACACTGACATTTGTGTCATGAAGTGAATGTTTTATGGTATCTAAGCAATGCTTTGGCTGCTTTTAAGTGTCAGGCAAAGTAACTCGGAAACAGACATCTACTGTATCAGATTTCCTAAATACCCTGCAGTGTACAAGTCGATCTACTCTTTGTACATGTAACATACCAAATCCCTGTGTGCTGAAGTGCAGATACACACGCACCCACAGATAAGCACACACACACAGAGCAGAGAGAGAGGAGCTGTGATAGTAATTGCTTTTCTTTAGCAGGCAGCGAGAGACAGACACAGCCACATTAAAATTCTTCTGCTCTCCTTTCCTTCTCTCCTCCAGCACCTCCTCTCCCTCTTCGGCTGATTCTCTGCCTCAATGATCCCTCAGGTTGCAGCAGTACAAGCAGGAGGGAGAAAATTAATTTGGCCACGGTGATTTCTCTCATGCCCCTGGGAGAAAAAAAAGGTGTTTGTGCATAGTTAGCTTAGCTTGGCTTAGTATAGCTTTGCTTAGTAGCCATGGAGGATGGAGAACTGCACAGCAGCATTTCTAAATTCCACCTGATAGGATTCAAAGTGTCACAAAGTGCCGCACACAGCAGAAAACAAGAGTGAAGATCTTTCTGTTCTCAGAGTTGCCTGTGGAGCCAAAGAGTTCTAATGACGTACCTGTGGTCCGACCACTTTTACAAGGTTAAAGCTCTGTGCTGTATGTATTCATGTTTGTATCTACAGTAATGTTCTCCACAGCAGCAGAGTATTAAATACACACTATAATATCTGTTCATACAGGGCAGAGATGTCAGACATCCGTAAAAAAAGAAAAAAAGAAAAGGGGGTTCAGAAACATAATCTTACAAAACATAACAATGTTTGGGGCCTACAACTAAGATCAATTGCAATAAATAGTCAATATTAAGGAGAATAAACTGCCAAACTACTGCTCTCAGGTGCAAGAATAACCCTGATTGGACACTTTCAAATGTCACAGCTCTTATCATGTGCTTCAGAGTTTTGTAATCTTGCAAGATTTTCTCGCTCAGGTTGAACAAAGACAAACTGATGCAGACAAACCACCAGTAGATTAATGTAATGCAATGCTCTGTTTTCTATTCAGCAGAGAGGAAACAACCTTGACAACAGGGTTTTGATAAGGTTAATGAAGTCCACTATGCTACAGTGGATACATTAAAGTCCTAACACTGGCACTGTCAGCTATAAATTTAAATTCGAAACTCCGTTTGTAAGTATTTTAAAAGGCCTGACATCTACATGCAGAACCAATTATTTCAGATAATTTGACACCAACCTTCATTTAAATTTTACAAGCATTTAGCTTTCCTGCCCCAACCTCTTCAACTACCTCCTAGACCATCAGAGTCACTCTGAAACTTGAGACTGTTTACTTAAGAAGATTTTTTGCTTTTCTCTTTATTCAACTGCATATCTTTGGGTTTTGGACTGTTGGACAGGCAAACAAGTCATCTGAACTTTTCATCTTCTGGTTTCAAAAACTGTGATGTGCAATTTTCACTATTCGGACAAACAAAACCATTAATGAATTAATTCAGCAATAAAATAATTTGGTAGTTCCAGTCATACTGTTTATTACATATACTATTTAAACAAAAGTGGATTTTTGAGACTGGTTTAATGATTTATATCGGCCGATAGTATTTTTTTAAAACACAAGCACATAACATAATCTACAGTCTTGATACAAATCTCCTACAATTGTTTTTGACAGATAAAATCAATAGATGTTCAAACGGCTGTTTGAGGGTTTGGAATTGGGTTTAGGTTCAGGTCAGGGTTACATATTTCATTGTGATGGTTATGTTTAGGGACTGGGTTAGGGTTAGGAAATGCATAATGTCAGTGGGGGTCCTTGTGTGTATAGAAAGACAAATGTGAGTGTAGAGGACAGGAAAACGGCTCGCTAGGTTCAGTAGTGCCATCGCAGTATGTTCACACCATTGACTGTAGTTATGTTTCACACACACGCGCGCAGGTGTTACTCTCAGTGCAACGAGTATAAAGTGAGCACATGGGTGACAGCTGAGCGCTATAACAAGTTGTCATGCTATATGATAAGCTGCTGAATCTCTTCGTAGCTCTCACCCTGACTGTTTTATACGTTTATTTATTAATACCTACTTTCTTTGATATATTTCCTCGGTGTAAGCCACAATAAAGCATCTAGGTTTTCTCCATTTTTCAGGGTTCTCACCACATCCCTGATACACCTCAAAGACAGTTTAGTTTTACGCTACAGCCAGGACTATAGTGGGGAAAATAACCACAATAATCACATGACAGAAGTTTTAAAAACCCATATTGGTGTATTCCTGTAAAGTAACTGTTTCCCAAATTCTCCACGATATCCTGAAAGAATTGATCAAATTGCTTGTCTCCCTGTTTAGATTACTCCTCTGAAAATTCCTCAAATTCCTGCACCAGTGGGAAGCCTGAGGTTCATTCCTCACTCTCTGGTCTCCCTCTGACCGCCCCTCTCTGCTTCTCTGACTGCTGCTGGATCGTGCAGACCTCATTTAACCTCAAAGAAGTTACATGAAACAACCTGATAACACAGTAGAAATTCAGAAGACAACACCAGACACATAACAGTGCTCTCAGGCAGACGCAGACGGCTCAGCGGCTCCGTCATAGAGACACACACACATATTCTTCTCACATAGTTGTGTCAAAATGCTGTCAAGCGGTTTTGCTAAATACCATTTGATCACAGTAAATTGAAGAGAAATAGACAGAAACGCTCCGAACATCAGCAGAGAAGGATTTATATGCATGTACATTGACTAAAAACATGCACGCACACTTTCCAGTGCTGTCTCTCAGCCATGCCTCCCCACTCACTGCATTTCTAATCAGGCATGGCAGAGGACACCTCAGGTCTCCTCTGCACTCATGGCAGCCCTGGGGCCTGCTTCTGTGTGTGTGTGTGTGTGTGTGTGTGTGTGTGTGTGTGTGTGTGTGTGTGTGTGTGTGTGTGTGTGTGTGTGTGTGTGTGTGTGTGTGTGTGTGTGTGTGTGTGAGAGAGTGTGTGAGTGTCGGTTTGATTATGTTGGGCGCTAGTCTCTTTGAAGTCTCTTTTAAACAGCCTGGCTCTCTATGACATTAAACAGACGCACAATTCTCCATCCATCCACCTCCGCTCTTTCTCTCTTTAATCCATTAACATCACGTTCCCTCCATATTTCTTTTATACTTCCATCCTGGGTGTCTTGCTCTTTCTCTCTCTGCTGCTCTCTCAGCCACCCCAACCCCCACTCCCCTGTTCGTCTCTTAGTGATGTCGTCTCCTTTCAAGAGCGGTTGCCATCACTACTTCCCTACAAGAACACAATTTCCCCCTTCACATCCTTCTCTGTGTCTCTCTTCATATCCCCTCCTCTTCTCCACAGGCTTAATCCCCCTTTAGAGATTGCACAACTAGTGTTTGTCACAACCACTTGGAAAAACTCTTGAGCAAGAAGATCCAGGACTCGCCTCGCAATTTACAACTGGGATAGATGAGTCTCCCTTGTGGGGATTTTATGTTTTTAAGTGTAAATGAAAATTAAGAGGGAGGGAGATAGTATTTAAATGAGTGAGTGCTGATGAGAGATTGTGCCAGTGTGTGTTACTAATTAGCACAAAGTTTGTGCTGCTAATTCATATAATAAACTACTGACATAGTTTATTTGTTTGTTCTCTGTACAGTCTGTTTCATGTCTCTTTTTTTTAACCACTTGCTCAGTCATAAACAAGTGCGTTAAACTGCATGTTGCTCTTTGAAGTGCCTTCAATGAGAAAACCAGAGATGGTGCTACTATTCAAGTCTGCAAGCTGTCCTAAGATCATGTGAGCCAGATAAACTAAACGGTTCCTACGACAACAGTGATGGGAGTAGTGATTGAACAGCTGTAACGCCTCAACTGGAGCAGAACAAGGCACAGGCTAATATTAGGGACGTGAAACAGAACAAGGTGGCCTAACGCCCTGAGTCCATTGCTCTCTGTGGAGTAGCTGAAGTACACAGACACTCAGGGCAAAAGAAAATGGCTTGGGTCACTTCATTTCCAGGTCATAACCTTGACTGCAGAACACAGAGAAGTCCTAAAGAGGAAGGAGAGCGAGATCAGGACCAGGACAGCGAGAGGAAGAGAGAGAGAGTGCTATCATTAACACTGACCGAGAGAGGGAGAGAGACAGTATATAATAATACAGCATTGTGTGTGCTGTAAATCTACAATTTGTTAGTATATTCTTAAGGTGGATCCATTTCGCCTAAAACAGACTCAGCTAACAACATCACAAAAATGTCCACAATTTAACAAAAAAAAAAAAAAAACCTTAAGTGAAAAAGAGCAGATGCACTATTTAGCTGAGCAAGCAGGTATTTATTTAATGAGGATCTGTGTGCCTTAACAGCTTGGCCCTACATTTTAGGGGGACACTGATTTGTTACATTTTGGTGAAACCATAGGTTTCATCTTTTTATTTGACATTGTAATATATTGTGGATAAAATAGATTGTGTCAGATATTTTAACTTTCCTTTTTAGCCCCTAACCATTTCCCTCAATAGGCTTTGTCTTTTGCCAGGCTACCATTGTAAAAACTAATTTGTTCTTAATTCCCTGGTTAAATAAAGGTTAAAAAAGATATAGATGACACTGTGTACTGACATAATTTAACAGTTTTGCTTTATAGATGTTTTTAGACCTAATAATAACACGGCTCTAGGGATGAAAATGTCTGTATGTTGCTGGTCCGCCACTTTGATCCAGACTAAAATATCTGTACAACTATCTGACAGATTGCTGTGGAATGAAAAACATTTGTGGTCCCCAGACGATCAATCCTACAGACTTTGGCTCTGTATTTCAGGCCGACATTAGTCTTTCATTTGAATGGGGGAAGTGCTTTGACGCAGTGAGGGTACTGGCGCAGAGAGCTTCGTAAAACAATGCAGGGCAGTCCAGCAAAAGAAATGTTGCGACAAAAGACAAAAAAGTTGCTCTTGTCTGTACATATTACAACCCACTGCCTTGAAATGCATTCATCTGTAGCTCTAACTGGACTTCCTGGATCGTGTTTCATTTCCTCACCTCTGGCTTGAACAACACAGACCCACCAACGCCGCCCCTTGCATTGATTTAACACAGGGTTACACAGATAACAAGGTTTTTGACTGAATACAGCCTTATTAAGCAAAATATCTCAACATCTATGTGCTGGATTGGCACCATATTTTACAGATATGAATGTAAAATATTGAATTAAATAATAAAACCGAGGTCAGGACTGTGTTTATAGTCTTGATGTCTATTCAGTTTTATCACCTGCATTTTTTTTTTTTATATATATATTTGACTTACATATACTTTTTATTAATTGCTGCCACAACTCTCTCTATACATTTAAGGGATCCTCATCAAAAGTGCAGAGTGTTTACATAAAAAATGAATACTGGTCGATATATCTCCATCGTATCTTTTAACACTAGAATACTAAAATACTGATATTGGTAACAGCCTCATAAATCGAGTATTGTTCATGCTCTTAAACACTAGCACTCTCTTTTGCTGGCTGATACAATACTTTGTTAGAAAGAGAGAGAGAGACAGAGAGAGGGAGAGAGGGACAAAAAAGTTTAAAGACACGGTGCAAAAAAACAGAGAGTGAAAGAAAGAGAAGTGCCCACAGCAGCCTAAAAGTCCCAGCTGAAATTGATTACCAATTCAAAGCTTGGCAAAGGCGCATAGTGGAATTAAACACTTCAATCTCCAATCACTCGGGCATTTTCGGCCAAAATCAATACATATTACAGTCACAGGGGGAGGTCCCCTGATGGATGGAGAGAGCACAGCTGCCTGGCTAAACCCGTAAATTCAAACAGGACCACAGCACATAGAAATACATAAACAACAACAGACGTACGAACACACAGCATCATGCCTCTTGTTCTGTATGACGCCTGTGTACTGTAATTGCTCTTTTAACAACTCATAAACCCACGTTAATCACTGTAGAAGAAAAAAAAGCGCATTACAACAATTAACCCAATAAGCACAGCGTCACATACTGTTAATTGGTGTCATCACTTAAACACAGTGCCCCCACAGCAAGTTTGTGTCAGTGTGTCTGGCCTCTGCTGTAAGTCAGCTGCTCCCAGCACTGCTGCTCAGACTCCTACTCCCACTACTCACGCCAACCCGGCAGGATTTACAAGGCTCTGGCATTACAGCAGGGCTTTCCTGCCTACGAACTCCTTACACTGTACTCAGATTTTATTCCACATCATCAAAATGTGAAAAATGTGAAATGAATAGACCGTGCGGTTACTTTCTAAACAGAAATTGGCTCCAGTGTAACCACACAGTTTTGTGGCTGTTAATTATACATATCTTCTTAGAGTATCCTGAGCAAATATAAGTAATGTTCACACATAAGAATCTAGGATCTGTAAAATCACAAATAATGATATTTGCAATGGTTTTTTCCCATATCGCAGGCAGCTATTTTTTGATTCCCCCAGAGTAAAGAAACTTGTTTGAACTTATTAATCTTTTACAGTAAATATATCATGTTAGCTTTTGCAGGACGCTCAAACACTTGAATCCCATGAGACACACAATAAGCAAACATGGACATTGTTAGGAGGTTAACGTTGTGTTAACAGACTTTTAAAAAAAGTATTGTTCAGCAGTCAAGTACCTTTGTTACTCTGATCATCAAACTATAATATTTCACTACAGAACAATGAGTTAATGATTTGATATCCCACCCACACACACCCCTGTCAGATTGAAGCTAAATCAGTTTCCATGCAAATATACCAGAGTAAACAGCAGTATGGGGGTCACCTAACCCTTTTCCTACCGATGAACCACACAAAACCTCTTCCTCTTGAACATGTCATCTCCTCATCTGCGCTTTCTAAACAATGAGACCATACGGTCTGATTCTTGTATGTGGAGAGAAGATTCATCCCCATGTATCCCTGTACATAACCATGTCACTAACTACTGTAAGAAGTAACAACAACTACAAGAAGATTACCCAAAAGTTTATTTGTTGTACTGTGCTAATCTTTAACCCTGTACTGCACAGAGAAGCTGATGCAATCCGGAGATCACATGAAGTGTTTGAATAGACAGTTTATTTCTGTTTTAGCAACAAAGCAAAGTGAGAACAATGCTTTCAGCTGGGAGTGTAAGTTTCAGGCCATTGTGTCAGCAAACATCTGACGTGTGTCCGAGACCCACAGAAAAAAAATTACATTTCTAAATATGTCCAGAAGTGTTGGTTTGTTTATCATATCTTAACCTTTTAAATATAACCAGTATATCAAGAGTACGTCCCATGCACCTAACATTGGGAAATAAAAGAACGTGAAATGTAAAATACAAAATACAAAATACATGTAATTTACAGTAAAAACAACCCAGAGCTACGTCAGACACGGAAACCAGATAGATCATTTAGAAAAACCTCTGCACTCTTGGTAGCAGCATTATAAACACATGTGAACCTCCACTAGGGCTGCAACAACGAATCGATAAAATCGACAAAAATCGATTATTAAAAGTGTTGGCAACGAATTTCATTATCGATTCGTTGTGTCGCGCGATTAATGCATTACTTTTTTTTGTTTTTGTTTGATTAATGCATTACTCGCCAAGTCGTGGGGCAGTTCAGACGGAGCTGAGCAGAGCCGGTATCAGCAGGAGTGGAGAAAATTATCCTAAAGTGTAGGAGCAGTTCACACTACATACAACTAGAAAGTGTGTGCAGCATCCTGCCGAGGTCGGCACGAAGCGCACAAAAAACGATCGGTTTTGCACGTCATGTCAATGATATAATGTCACTGTGTGGATCAATTAAATTTGTTGCAGTGTGCACCCTCATTCTAGTTAGTGAACTAACAACTTCTACCTGCTGAGATCAGAGTCAGCAGTAGGAGAAGAGGAGAGCAGCAGGGGAATCTAGCGCACATAGTTTGCATGGTAGCCTAATGATGGAAAAAGTATAACTGGTCACTACAAAATAAACCACATTTCATACCGTTTATATGTAGTTTCACAGACACATTGTTGTATTTTTTCTGGGTTGTGTGTGAAAATCATTAAGAATAATATAAAACCAGTCTGTACACCACCAAAATGAACTGGTTTAGACTTTATTCTTGGTTGACACTGCTGAAAGGTAATATTGATTATATTATATATATTATATATATTATATTATTATAAGTGGGCTCTATTTGTGTGAAACAGGTTTTTTATTACCAATGTTATAGTTCCCGATATATAATATAACTCTTTTTTAATTTTTAATTTAATTTTTTATTATTTATCTTTTATTTATTGTTCCAACAGCTCAGGTCGATTGAACAACAGAAAATACCTCTTTTTGTATAGCATACATGTGTATGTTTTTTTGTTAAAGCTATCAGACATCAACATTTAGTTGTTTTGTTTAAAGTATTATTTATAATTTCATATTACTTTAACAGCTCAGGGACGTCCAAGCAGCATCCTGTTGTTTGAGCACTTTTTTGTATTGTCAATTTGAAATTATGTTTTGTTTTTGAATGATGGGGTGGAAATAAATAAAAAATTTAAAAATATGATTCATCGATTAATCGACAAAATAATCGACAGATTAATCGATTATCAATGTAATCGTTAGTTGCAGCCCTAACGTCCACAGTGTATAATTCAGAGGTCCCATATGTATGAACATTAGCAAACTAATTCATAAATGAGCAGCTGATGCCGAAGCAAGAGAGAGACAACCAAAAGCTGATCAACTGATGCAACCACGACCACAGCGCTCTGCCTGAACTGACATAATGCTCATACCTGTCTGAGTGACTAAAGGGGTCTCTGGTCAGATGTGCAGGGTGCTCCACCAGCAGAGAGGGCGGAGCGTCAGAGATCCCACTTCCTCCTTTGCCCGTCACTCAAACATGCTCCTTAAAAGAGACAAGAGAAAAACAGATTAATTAGTTGTTTGCATGTGAAGCAGTCGCACTGATATGTTAAACTCTTGTCATCTCGAAACTGAAAGTCTAAGTCAGGAAACACTCTGTGTCTCCCGCTCCATTTTTCCCTTAAACATTTCAGTGGAATTGAGTGGAGCGGGAACTGTGTTTTTTCCAAAAGGCATGGAAAAGAGTCAAGAGAGCGGTACATTCACACCTCAGGGACGCAAACCCGCAAAGCAACCACAGGAAGAGAAGAGAGAAGATGTCACTCAAAGGCCTAAAACACACTTCCTGGCCATGCTCACATAATAATAAAATTCATCTCTCTCACATAATCAGACAGTCAGAGGCACAGTGTCACCAGGCCTGCTTCCAGTTGTACCAATACTTCCTGGCATTTGTGGAAATGCATCATCATTCAGTGAATCATGTCTGAAAGAGGACATTAGAAACTTTAGAGTTGTCAGTGATTTACAAATGGTCAGTGTAGCTCTTTATCTCTCTGTGTTGTGCTATAAATCAATCATCCTCCCTCATTCCACACCCATCCAAACGTCAAACATAACCAAAGACTCTCTGTGGCTGCCTTGGAGCGGGATAAAAGGAGCGGGAGGGAGGAAACAGAGGGATGAGGCAGTAGAGGGATATAGGGATGGACAACTGACAAACTCTCAGAACTGCTCATTTCACGGGATTAATCTGCTATTTTTGTAAAATCCGCAGAGAGAATGAAGATGAGAGTGAATATGACTCAGTGTGCACATATGTGTGTATGTATGTGTGTGTGTGTGTGTGTGTGTGTGTGTGTGTGTATGTCCTTCAATCTGGTCCTTGGCCTACTTTAAAGCCAAGTCATCATTCTCATCTACTGGGACTTCATATTGCCTGCCAGTGTATGTGTGCGTATTAGAGTTTGTATTACAAGAAAAGCCATACCATAAATCTCTCCCTGCCAACCCACACACTCCTGCGTTAGTGAGTGTGAGGGGGCTGAACTGCAGTGCAGGTATGCCTCAGTATGTGAAGGGTCCTGGCCACCAAAAGTGTCTGTGCCCTTCTCCTCCTGGGTGACTCATCATTCCTCGTCTCCTCCCTACCTTTCTCTCACACACACGTTGCAAATTGTCTCTCCTTGTATCTCTTTTCTCTCCCTTTATCTTACACTAACGCTGCCCCGAAGTTTGAGTGGAATGTAATCCATCTGCAAATTGGAAGCAGGACAAGCAAGAGCTTCTATAAATACCCACCAGATTCCCCTGACAATCACAAAATAAACCTACACACACACACACACACACACACACACACACACACACACACACACACACACACACACACACACACACACACACACACACACACACACACACACACACACACACACACACACACACACACACACACACACACACACACACAAACACTGCAGTGCAAATAGCCACACATATCTGTTTGTACAAACCTCCTCTTCTATTCTTTCTGGTTTAGTTGCTGCATAAATACTATCTGTTCAGGGGGTAAAGACAGATCAACCGCAAAGAGGAAGAGCAATAGACAATAAAAAGATCTCAAGGGAGACATAGAAAACCAAAGAGTTAACACTGACACACGATAAGGCAATAATGTACTAAATAACTGTCATGCTAATAAACCAAATTTGAATTTTGAACATCTGAATGAAAGCGAAACTCCATATCTGTGGGGTTCGTTGGGCTCGTCTCCAGCAGTGCAGTAAAGTCAGGAGGTCTTCCAACATATACAGCTACATCAGCTTTTCCTCAACCTGAGTATTAATTGTTCTCTTATTAAATGTAAACCTTGACCACAGACTTTTACAAACACTACAGGGAGCTGTAATACACTGCTGCTGTAAGACAGACCTGATTTTACACAGTCACAAAATATGCTGGATTTCAACACAAAGAGGCAGTAGTAGTAATAATATTACACCTCACACATCAAAATGTGCTGCCTCACTGGTTAGGTTAACAGATGGAAACTTGTGTAAAACAGAACACAAGAGCAGAGATGGACCTGTGCAAACAGAGAGCTGTGTCATTGCAACATGAGTATTTAGGCCAACGCTGCACTGACACAAGAATCCAGTGTTGCAGCCACATCTTAACTTAAATACTGGTAAAGGAAAGTTGGATTGTTGTCTATTTCTCTTTTTGCAGTCTTCACCATCCCTCTTGTTTTTCCACCTCCTTACTTCTCTTCGCTCCAGCTGTGACCAGCTGTGAACCAACGCAGAGAATGCAGTGCTGCAGCCAAAAGTCTGTCCTCACCATCCCACCCTACTGCTGCCTCTATCTCTCCGTCCCTACAGTACACTCCCTGTTATTAATCCACAAAGTCTGACTCCTCTCCCACACAGGCCTCTTTCCATTCAGCCCGGGTCGACGTAATTCTTGTCGGAAATCCAAAAGACCAGTGACTGAGGCAGACTAACAAATGCAGAGGTGAGGATGAGTCATGGCTGGATATGTGAAGAACTCTCCTTGCAAGCATAAGTCTTCTTTCAGCGAGCAGAAATCACGTAACAGCACATCATGTGGTTTGTGCAAGTCTGAACCCACATAGCACCTTGCAAGCAAAAGTTGGCATGCTAACGTGTGAGGGCTCAAAGCAGGAACTGAGCCAAACAAGGTTGAGAAGCTCTAAAAAAAACCTTTGTTCTGGACAATTTGGAGGGTAGTGTGGGCTGAGCTAAAACTAACAGACAGTCAAATCAGTCCTTCCCAATTCCCCGAGCTCAGCGTGAGCACACTGTGACCAGCCAGCCATGGCCGAGCATTAAACCTAACTGTTCCGCTTTCTCTCAAAAGACAGAGGCAGACACAGAGGAGAGAGGAGAGGCTGGGTTAGGCAGGGAGAAAGGTCTCTCTTCTTAAGACCGTGTGATAGCTAGCTATCAGCATGACGCGTTAGCGTGTGTATGTGTGTTTGTGTGTGTGTGATTATGTGCTTGGTTCCCAGCCAGAGTTTCTGTACGTGTTATGTGACTCTGTTTGTAGCGTATGCTCTAACAGAGGGAGTCCAGCGATGACATCTTTGGTCTTAGCAACAACAAACAGTGCCAATCTTGTGCCAACTGCGCCTCCCTTCCACCTACTTCCAGCCGTCCCTTGAACCTCCTTTTCTGTCAAACACCTCGTGTCTCCAGTCCTGTGGGAAAGGAAGACCATGAGGGGCCTACGGCACCTCAAACATGCACAAACACCCAATCCTTGCATGCTAAATAGGGACAAGAGGAAAGGCAACAAAAGATGACAACAACAGTATCTCAGGCGACTGTAGCCGTAGCTCACCATTTCTGACAGCTTTCCAGGGGAAGCCAAGGGAGGAAAAACAGGAATGCCAGGAATAGAGCAAGGAGAATATAGGTAAGAAGCAGCTGGTCCAACTTCCCAGGGACATACCACTTACAAAACGGCTCACACAACAGCCTGTTTTGCTTTCCATAATAAGGACGAGCAATGGGAGCTGGGAAGCTGTCACTTTCTAGATATACTGCATGTACTCACCAAGGCAGGCAGGGTAAGAAGAGGAAGAACGGAGGGACAAAAGGACAGACAGAAAAGGACAGATGAAAGGGGAGAGTTACAGAGTGAAAGAGAGATATCTGCTTCCTGTTTACGGAGAGTAGAGAGCGCAGGAAACGGAGTAGCAGGCCACTAGACCACTAAGAGGAATGACAGTGATGACAATACACACACACACACACACACACACACACACACACACACACACACACACACACACACACACACAAACACACAAACACACACACACACACACACACACACACACACACACACACACACACACACACACACACACACTACCTTCCCTCCTCTGTGTCCTGTCCTCCTGCTTACACAGAACAGATTTAGCCCAAATTCCCACCTACAGTATGTGTCTGTCTTTGTGACATCTGGAGACTTGAGATTTGTTCTTAGTCCAGTATCTCCTTGCTGTCCCTGCTTTTGTCTGCCGCCATGTTAACAGGATCAAGTTTAAGTGTGTTCATGCCCCCAGCTGTGCACTCAAATGCTCCCGGCAACATTCCCAATCCAGAACAGACTTCTGAGCAATTCAATGCAGCATGCAATCTGCTTGTCTTGTAGCGCAGTGTGAATTGAACACATTTTCTGTACTACAGAGGGTGTTTTTAACGGCATAAACTGCATTAAAATTAATGATCCTAAACTACATTTTCTATGTAGTGCTTCTCTAAGAGCGGAGTATCTAAAAGGCTTTAAAACTTACACAGAACAAAGGAAAGTAACACATATATAATATGGAGATTAGTTCTTGAAAACGTCTTGACAAGTCATTTAAAAAAGAAATGTACGTAAATATAACAAACATCTTAAAGTTGTGAATTCGAAACACTTCCATAAATTGAAGTTCACTGCACACTGGGGATTATACTTGTTCCCACTCTTTGCAAGAGATCCTTCTCCAAAACATTTTCAGTGACATATGGCTGGTATGACAGACGTCGCCTACACCCAAGAAAAACAAGTTGCTCTCATTGCAATTTTTTTTTTAAAGCCCTGCAAGGAATAACACCGCCAGTTTTTATTTTTTCTTCAATACATAAATACAACTGTCACATGGAAATTCAAAATATCTGTTCAAAAAATCTTTTAACAGCCATTTAAATCTTGTGTGCTCCTTTATCAGTTAAAACAGGATTGTATATTGTTTTAATTGTCATAACTGTGGCTAGATTTGAATAAAAATACAGCTGCCTTCCTGAGATATTGTGAAGAAATAAGTGTAGCATTTGTTTTGTTTTTGCAAATACAAATTGTGGAGAATATAACTTTGGTAGAATTAGTTGCAGAGAAAGGTAATACAACTGCAAGGAAGCTGCTATGGATTGATTTGGTTTAACCGTGGATTGTAACAATGCCCTCTGAATTACATTATTGTATACAGAAAAAAGGGAGAGGTCATTCACTGAACATCTTTGACTAACACTGCAGAGAACTGACATCCTCAGATCTCACAATAGTCTTTGGCTGTCAGTGGTGTTGAAATATTCAACTGCAAGTGAACACGTTGTATAAAGTGAATAATGGGTATATGCAAACACAATATTGAATAGTGTAATTTTATTTAAATGTATGTTTGAATTTTGAACTGAATCTCTTTCCTACAGTACCCATACACACACACAACCCACTTCCTAAATATATTTGATACTCGCCTATTTTCAAGTACTAACAAGAAGGTCATCATTATGTTGGTGGTTAGCAAAGGAAATACACAGCTGGTCAGTGATGCAATAGAAAACTGAAGAGTACTGTTAAAGGGTACAAATTATGCACATTTCCAGGTCTATATTTATAATCTGAGGTTTTACTGGAATATTTGTTGCATGATTTACAGTTATTTGTCCTCTACTGACCTTTTATGTTGCCCCTCAGTTCAGCCTCTGTCTAAAACAGGCAGTTTTAGGTGCTGTCTCTTAAAACCCCCCTCCTGTTCAGCTCACTCTGTTCTGATTGGTTAGCTGCTGCGGTGGTAACACAACTTCAGTGCAGCAGACATCTGAAAAAACCCTATAATATAACTGGGTAGCTGCGTGTGCTGAGTCACTGCAAGTGTGTATAATATCTGCCTCAGCCTCCAACAAAAAGCCAATCTGTTCTTTGATGGGAGAGAATGGCATCTTTCATCTCACTGTTCAAACAGTGCCATTAAAAGCCACTCATCAACAAATAAATCCCTCCTTCCATTAGCTTCTGTCCGTAACTGGCAGTCAGCAGGATCATGTAACCTACCTGTCTGTTTGCATGCTCGGCCTTCATTAATCCTGCCATTTAACACCACTGAGCTAGTTCAAGTGGTTTGATCTGTGAGACCATATTTCAAAAAACAGACACTCAATAGCCTATTCGCTGCTGCAAAATGCACAATCAATCACTGGGCAAGGATCTAAATATATACACATTCAACTCCCCATACACACACACATTTCCTAACCAAGCTAGTGCTATCAATATTTCATTTAAGCAGCTCCGTCATAAGGTCAATAGCTCCAACACACACACACATACACTCCTGGTCACACTACATAACCTCCAATAAGCCTTCATTGTGAGTCCTAAATGTTCAGCAATAACTTTGGCTTAATGACTGCAGGTGAAATCCAGTATGAGACCGAGGCATGACTAATCTGGCCATCCTCTTTCCAATCTAGATTTATTAAGAAGTCACACAGATTTACATCTCTATTTCCTATTACTATGCATCAGTGGGCCCTATTACAATATACACAAAGTTTCTGCTACTCTATTTAAACAAAAATGACTAAAACGACCAAAGCATCGTGTTCTGCACAGCAAAATAAAAAAAAAACATTCACATCCAAAAGTGAAAGTATGTTCGCTATTTGACTGCATGAAAGATTTTCTTAGCCAGGCTATCTCCCCCCCCGCAGAAGTAAAGAGGCAGTATCCTCCTCTGCAGCCACACTGACCCACATCTCAGCCTCGGGCAGATTACACTGCAACACATATGACACACAAACAAACACACACACACACTCCCTAGATACATGAGCGCATCGCGACTGATATTTGTGGCTTGTACAAATGCAATTTCTGATGGCTTATACACGCCCATGCACACACACACTCAGAAAAACAATGGGCCTGTTGTTCTGTGGTCCATCAGCCAGGAGTAACTGTTGATATGACTATCAGTGTGACCGGGCTACAACAACTCCACTCAAAGAGTCCTTAGACACACAAGCACACAGACCCACACACACACATGGAAAGACACTCAAAAGACACAACAGATAAGAGCTAGAGATGGATGGGTGTGTGTATGCGGGCCCAGAGGGGTGTGCTGTACCTTGGTCAGGGTGAGCTCGGGGCAGATAGCTCGCTCTGTCACACACAGAGCACAGAGCTGCCACAGCAGGAGTCCCCTCTGCCCCCTCTCCTCTACATCTCATCTTCCTCTCTATCTAAGAGCCTTTTCAAACCTCAAATTCACAACCAAGGTTCATGTTTTAGCTACATTATTTACATTTGATTGACTGGTTAGTTTTGGTTTCATATTACAATTATGGGAGCGCATTTAAAAACTTTACATGACAAACCCACTTCCTGTCATCATCACCTACATGAGCTACGTCTCGCTGTATTTGACATTGATTGGTTTGTAGTGTGCGTCTGTTGTTGGCGTGCTGTCATTTCAGCGGCTAGCCTTCTACTGCTGTTTGAATGAATGGAGAAAAATAAATGAACAGATTCTCAGAGCTCTCATCTCATCCTCTCAGAAAATACGTGGAAAGTGTCTGTATTTTCATGAGTTTTTTCCAGTTGACTTTTTATAATATTGTCTGACCATATTTCAATTAAAAACTGGATCTCCTCCTCTCCCCACACACTACCATGGCTCATTTTTCCCTTTTTCCAGTCCTGACGATAGCCTGTCAGAACTTCCGTAATTGGTGTGACAGTAGGGATTAAAGCAAGAAAAGATATGTGAGTCTAAAAAGCTGTCCAGGAAGAAATGTGCACAATGTACTGAATTAAGTATTATATGAATTTAAAACTGCTCTATGCCTGAAATCAGGCATGGTATCTGAGAACTTTAAGTGCTGCAAGAGTCTGAAACATCCAAAAAATGTTTTCACCAGGGAATTGAACCAGACCATGGTTCAGATTGATCTGGACTGACACCAGCTCTTTTTGGTCAAAAAGAAAAGTCTGAAAGTCCGCACCAAATGAGGTAGGTGAGAAAGGGCCCTAAAACTTGCAGAGTGCAGACTTTTGAAAGTCTGCATGTAACCTATTTAGGAAACAAATCTTGCCGTTAGCCTTCTTTGCTACATTTGATGATCTAAACACTTTAGAAAGTGTAGTCACACTTCTGATTACTTTCCTTTGTGGAGATTTTACACAATTTAATTTGTTTCTGGGTTTGTTTGGGTGCCTAATTAGAAGCAATCTCTAACAAGTAAACAAAATGTTCATTTGGCACTTTTTACCTTAACTGGTGTCGAGAGCACTTGAACAAAGAGCTGAACATGAACATGACTTGACTTTGTTCATAGTTTTTTGCACCCGACTGATTCTGCTTGTAGTTAATTTGGTTGAATATAGAAAACAAAAGCCCTGAGTGAGCTGTATCAGTGACAATCAGCTGTGGCTATGAGTGACTCAAACCACAGGGTTTCATTCTTTGTTGAAATAAATAGCAAAAACAACATCTTAACTCTTTGATTTGCAGCTCATTTGAAACAAGTCAACTGAGCTGACCCAAGCTTTTATGTACATGTTAATCTGTTGTTTTCCACAGTGGAAAGTCTTAATTAAGTAATGTACTGTTCACCAATCATTTGAATAGGAATCTGATGACAGTTGGTCGGTTTTTTGGTAACTGTCAATCAGATATGATAAAACCACACCCACACAGTCCTGATGACGCATAAGCTAAGAGTTTGTGACTGATAAACCTTTAATTAATAACACCTAAATATGTTGTTTTTTACTTTACTGAAGCCACATCTGAGGAAACTCTTGTGTTAAATAAAACAGCTTAGCTACTAAAAAAAAGGCATGACCAAAAGGTAGTGTATATAGAGTATACCTGCAAGTTTTTAATATGAAGAGCTAAAATTACAGGTGTGAAGATAATTAGGTGTCAACAATGATGGCTGGGGGAGGAGAATAAAATAAAATCCTCTATAGTCATACATACATAATTCCTTATTGTGATATTGATAAAGTTTTTTTTCTGAAGATCAAATGAGAAACAGTTTGATTGAGTTGATAAAATAACCACACATTTTTTGGCTAAAGTAAGGACATAGGACGTTTTACTGTATGACCCTCAAAGTACTTTTACTTCTTCTCTAACCCAGACTGAGTACAAAAGTATGAAATCACTGTGAACAAAGACCGATTAAGAGCCGTCATCCAGGTAGAAACAGTGTTCTCTTTTTGGATGAAAGCAGTGAGAACTGAGTCATAAATCTCAGTAAATCCTCTCTGGGTTTTTCTTGATTTAGCAGCTCTGTTCATATGGTGACACAGTTGCTAAATGTTTAGTAGTGTCGCCTCACAGCAAGCAGGTCCTGAGTTCCACATGCAAGCTATAGTACGTAGTACTCCTGCTATTGCCAGAGTTAATCCCTGTGCACTGCAGTGTTTCAAATCCTAATGACTTTCAAGTACTACAAAACAAACAGGCCTACGAGCTAGCTGCAGAAGCCAACATAGTATCACAAACACACAGTCTAAACACTCAAACAGTGTGAATCACATAAAGAAAACACAATTATTCCAGAGTGAGGAGACACATGTGTGTGAATCGGTGTCGCACAATAGTTTCTCAATGAGTCAGCAGAAATTGGACATATTCCACTTCCTCCTATGGCGGGTGTAGGGGGGGATGGGCAAGGAGCAGGGGCTGTCGCCATGGAAACTATGTCTTTTCCTGTTGGGTCATATCTCAGGCTGGAACAGATGCTGTGAGCAACATAAAGACACACATGAACAGCACAGGGACTCTTACAAAGAAGGCAATTGTTGGAGCTAAGCTGAAGACTGTGAGTATAGTCACTTAATACTAGCAGGTTGAGTCGTTCAACATATATATTATTTAACCCTCTTCAAATGTTCATGGTTTCAGTGCGACATACTATCCAATGCACAGTATCCTCTATGAAGTCAACCGTGTCATTGAATGGTTTGAAGTACTCAGTACAAAGTCAGACGGATGTGCAACAACAAGTCAATTGCAATTTCAGATGCAATCAGATTCTGTTCAAGCAAACAAAGTTGCATTGACATGTCCAGGTTTATGCGGGAATGAGGAAAAACAGGATTTGATTATTTTCCTGATAAGATAAGACAAGTTCCAATGAGGTTGAATGCTAACACGCGTCTCCTGTATTTACACACTGGAATCTGAATTATTTTGATGTTCATTTCCCTCATGCTAATAATATTCATGTCTCTAAAACTGAGACGCCTTTTTAACACCCCCTTTTTAAACTTTCATTTCTGTGTGCGTTGTGGTTGAAGCACTTAACTTTAATTTTAGGGATGCTCTAATGATCAGGCAAAGAGCCGGGGATAACAGGCACGCTCCAATCAGGCTTTTTCAGGCCACCAATTAATCACATCAAGATTGGAGATTACAATCCACAACGCATCACATATTTGGTTTTATTTTCAAACAAAGCTCCTTTATAACAGACTCTGGATATGCCACCACTTTGCCTCATGTCTGTTACCCATTATTTACTTTTGTTTGTACCCTGTTTTCAATGACAAAAAGAAACATGTAATCTTGTGAACAGCTCATCAGTCACTTGCTGGAATGCTTACGACTTGCAATTTGAGACCCTTCACTTTAAAATATTTATATATATATATCCTGCTGTCATGCTTCACAGGTTTGAGTCCTGTCCTGAAGCTGAAGTTTCTAGGCATCTGGGAATTTTAAAAAAAAGAAAAGAAATGAGTATTTGTAGTAAAATGTTTCTTAATTAAAATGCCCAGACTCCCCATTTAGATGAACTCCTGTAAGGTGAACCAGCTATTTCAATTTTAGTGACAATCTCAGCCGCTCCTCTCCCCCCGGGCCTAATAACTTTTCTGGCAGAAACCCTGCTGAAGCTTTTCACTGTGAGTGCTTCAGCAGTCAATACTGTGGAATAGACTCTAAATAATAAACAGAACATAAGTTGCTGCTGACCATTAAACACCCTAGCTGTTTTCACACTACAGCAGAAACAGTTGCAGCAGAAAGTGGGTCCAGGCTAAACCCAGTGCCAGAAGTGTGTTCTGGCCCCCCAGTCTTACTATCAGGAACACTATCCAACAACCGGAGGTAAATCTGATTTGAAGCAGCAGCTTTTATTTGTATTGTCTTAAGTCTTAAACTGTGCTGACATCTCTATCTACTTATTAGTTCATGATATCATCTCAATTCAACAATGCAGAGACACAGGCATAGCCAAGCAAACAGAGGCAGAAATAGACCATTATTTTCTTGTCAGAGGAGAACCAATGCAGAAAACAAGAGACTGCAACAGGGAGATGAAATAAACCTCTGCTGAATACTGGGCTAAATCCTATTTCTTTATCATTAAGCCAGCAGAAACACTGTGTCCATCCAGCTGAGACACTCTGAGGGAATCACTTGCAGAGACCCTATATACATACTGTGCCATAGCTTAGGCTCGCTGCTCTCTTTGCCTTCACAGCTTTTTCCCTTTCCAGTAAAAGTGTTTAGGAGAAGTCAAAGTACAGTGAACAAACATGGACATATTTAGTTAATGAATGATCAGATCACACTCTTCCTATGAATCTAAGCATTCAGGTAGTAAATACATTTCTCATTTTCTGACCACAAATGAACACTGAGGCTTCGTATATATTTGTGTTGGCCTTTAGTTGGTTCCAGCCTGAGCGTGAGCAGGGAGCTGGCAAGACTCCCTGGTGGCACTGGCTGACCCACTTCCATGCAACTGTATCCCTAATGTGACCCGCTGGAGAGCCAGAGGATACACACGCATAAGCAAACACGCAAGCACACCCACACACACACACACACACACACAAACACACAAACACACAAACACACACACAACTGAAATTGACTGACTTCAAACTGAGAGGAAAAAAAACTGCTAAATGCTGCTGATGGCTATCTCTCACTCTCTCTCATCTGGTTTCTGTTTTTCTCACTTTGTATGAGGATCAAGCATTTACAGTAAGTCTTGGCTATCTGTTGTAGCAAAACTTGCTAATAACATCCGGAGTGAGTTTCTGTAAAGACTATACCGAATCGCCAGTTTACAGTAGAAGAGGAAATCTAGTAACAACAAAAGGTGGGATAAAGAATATTAATATCAAATTTCACTTTTTCAATTATAAGGTGACCAATGGTGCATCCTGATAGCAAAGGTGACCATGTCATCTTCTTTTCAAAAACATGCCCAGAAAATACTCATAAAGATGTTTATTCTACTCCTCTAGGGACTACGGATGCAAATTAGCAGCTTTGCTATAATCCGGCATGTTTACAGAGATGTTTAAATATCGATGTTCATTAATGTGCACTGTCCCTATCCAAAAATAAAGCATTTATTATTATTACTAAACAAACAAACACAATCAGATTCATGTTAACTTGTCTCTTCATTGTTAAACAAGGTTATTACAATGTGAAAGGGAGGGATCATTGCAATAGGAGGTGCAGTGAGAAGCAAACCAGCTTTTTTTCTGCGCTGCCACGTCGCTAAAACCAATTGATGCAAAGTGTGGAGATACGTCTGTCAGGCGTGTAGGTGATCAGACAACATTATTAAAAACAAAGGCCACCTCAGAGAAGGAGCTGGCTAGAAAGTAGTCAGTAATCACATGTCTGACTGAAAGTTGATGTTTGGGTTGTTTTCTTGTGAGAGGAAGATTTGATTAAAAAGACGACTTAGAAGTAAACAAAGTCAACCTGACGTTTTGCCAGCTTGAACAGTGAAAGTTTATGCAAAGCTTGCTCTATCGTCTCTCTATGACAACATTAAGCCACATCAGTGAGCTCCAACTGAATATTAAGATCACGCTTTGTGAAGTTTGGCTACAAGTAAGTATTATTTTCATTATTAATCATTTTCATGAGTGATAGCTTAGTTGCTTGGTCTAGAAAATGTCAAAATAGTGGAAATGGCCCTTTACAGTTTTTCCTATTGAAATAGCTCGATTTGTCTCACCAACAGCACAAAAATGATTGGTATTCATTTAAAAACGAACAAAAAAGGGCTGAACACTTTGGAGAAACTGAAAGCAGATGTTTGGCATGTTTTACTTCTCTACTACTGCTGCTTTACTGTCGATATCAATCAACTTATTGATTAACTGACCAGTTGATTCATTTTCAACCACTTCTCTCGCTCTCTTCACAAGCCTGCCAGCCTGTCTTTATCAGGTTGCAGCTAATCAGCCGGACGAGTTAAAGTACAGAACAAGTACTGCAATGAGTTCAGCTCTCAGTTATTTATTGTGTTTTGAGGCCACTCAGACAAACATGTTGCTCCTCTGCTAATATGAGGTTCCAGTGGATGAGCAAGCCTGATGTTTCACTTTCTATTTATATCGGCCATGACAACACAACAAAGGGTGACCTAAGTTTTTGGGGACGGGCAGGTTGGTATGAGCTCCTCTTGCATACTATGAAGTAAGTGTGTGTACATGCATGAGTCTGTTTATGTGCATGTGTGTATTTGCATGTGTCTGATCCGGCCATAGTCTGGAAGAAGGAACAATGGCATTCCTGTGCTCTGAGCTCCAGGTGGCTGTGGAAACCCAATCCTAAACCAAGCCTTGCTGGCACACAGAGTGCCGGGAACGCCGAATGCTGCTGCCTCCCTCCGGAGACATGAGCCAGAATAGAGCTATTGTTCCAGACCGGCTCAGAGCAATAAATGCGCCAAAGCCACCCTCTATGAAGAACACATACACACACAAACAAAGTAGATATCAGAGATTTACACCTCACATCACTTTTGATTTCATACTGTATACTGACTGGCAAAATGAAAGGGGGAAAAAATTATGCTAATTTCTTAAAATTATTTTAAAACACTGGAAGGATGAAACATCTTGGTTGCATTTTTGCATATGCTTTATAATTAGGAGATGTGTAAAGGTTAGACTAATTAAATTCCAAAGCACGCTATTATTATGATTATTACCACCTGTATTACTATTTCACAGCGGAGACACATACAACCTATTACTTACACATAGCCTCATTGCTAAAATCACAGTGACGCAACTACCTACGCACACATTTTGAATTTTATACATGTTAAGGCTGTCACTGGTGTCATTCACTTCTTAGACGCAGAACCCAATTTAATCCTAATCCGGATACTAATCTTACAACAAAATCCATGTCCCAAAGACTGTCTGAAACACTCCCGCTTTGCCAAAAATCCCACATCAGCCTTCACAAACATGGAAGCAGCAGTGAGACACAAACCCACAGGCAGGCACATCTGCTGAGGCCTGAACACACAGTCAACACACACTCACACACACAGTGCAGGAAACGCATCATGTCGACTCGACAGCCTTGAAATGAGGAACATGATTAATTTCCTCCCAATGCTGGACAGTCATGCCTTAACACAGGGTTGACTTCAGATATACAGCTTTGAGGCAAGGTCCTGAACATGACACACATACAACGCACGTCAGGAAAAACTCAAGTGCTGAGAGCTAGAAAGTCATATGATCCATATTTGTTTCAAAGCAACAACAGTCACAATTTACGATATTGACCTAAATGATCAGCTGTACCAGACACGCAGATATTCCTTTTCAAAACACGATCAAAGCTATTTAAACTCATGTTCTGGCACCATGGGACTCGTGCTACATGTCACATAGAAAGACACAGCGACTCCCCTCCAGAAACACAGCATATTCTCCTACTGCACACCTCCAGACAACTCCACACACACACACTGAAGATTAATAATACATGCTCCTCTTCTCCTTCCCTTTAAGGAACATGACAGATTAATTTGACTGGCTCTCCGTCGCTCCCACATCTTCATCTGCTCTGCTCCACAACTACCGACTCTTACAGTGACTCTTGATAAGTGGATCCATTTTCTTATCTCTGGAGATAATGAAAGCATTGTTAATAAGCGCTCACATGAGCATGCTCACTCTCTCGTTCACTCTTCATCTCTCTCTTTCTCTCTTGAACATACACAGGTAAGGCCCCACAAGCTTTAACCAAACCTTATAAAAGGTCTCTTTAGGGATTGAGTTACAAGAAATGTAATTAACCCCTGTTCCAGTGAGAGATAAAGCTCAATGAGGAAGGAAAGGAGTTCAGTCTGACCACTATTTATTTCCCCATCTCTTCTGCAGCAAACTGGAGTTCAATCCTCTGACCTCTATCAGGACACAAGAGACACAAACGAGCACCAAGCAGGGGTTAAATTCTGGGTGTACAGCTCATCTCTGTGGGTTGTGATGTAACACTGGAGCTTTTAAAATGTTCAGAAATAAATGAGGAAACGTTCACTGAGAAAACTACATCCAAGGTCTACTATTATAGTCCGCTTTTAACACGCACTGCTTACAGACAGGCAGCTATCTGAGAACTGTGCCATAGCTCATTTGAATAGACACGTTAGGACAACTCACTGCGGTCAAATGCGGCAAGTGTTAACCTGGCAGTGGCCCATTCACGACAAGTCGACAGGGCTGAGTAAATGCTAGCGTTAACGTTAGATTACTTTTTTTTTTTTTTTAAAGTACTCATGACCCTCATAATACACAAAAACTGCAATTCCTTCATTAAACACGTCCCAGGCTGGTTGTGGCCGGCTGATTATCTGAGAAGTGAACTGACAATATGTGTGTTTGGCGGTCGCTGAGTCGCATCACATCCCCGTTGCTTGGCTGCTTCTGTCAACAAGAGCCCCGCTCTGCCATAGCGGCAGTCTCCTGCTCCTCCTGCTGCTGCTACACATAACGTTACTGCTCCTTAGTTGTGACAATGTGGCTGGGGGAAAAACGACAATAATACAGTGTTTTCCTCCATGTATTGTTCGCTTACCTAGAGTGGCGGGGCTCCTCAGACCGCAGGCTAGCTACGAGGCAGAAAACTGACACCGACACGGTCCAAAGTATCACAGCTAGCGTAAGTTAGCGGGCTAGGTAGCTTAGCGAGCTAACGATGAGAGGGTGGAGGGGGGGGAGTGTGGTCCTCTCTCTCTCGCTCTCTCCCTCTCTCGCTCTGTCGTCGAGACAAACCAGTTACCTCAAAAGCAAGCCGGGTAGGAGGTTTTTGAGCGTTGAACGCATCTACAAGCGTCCAGTGTCAAAGGTTGTTATCAGAGGAGACATCCATTTGAGGAGAGAGCGTGGATATGAGTGTCGGTGCAGACGGCGGCAGTAACGCTATGCGGTGTGATCGGGCTCTGCGGGCGGACGTGCTGCCTCTGCCTGGGTCTCCCTGTGTGTGTGTGTGTGTGTGTGAGAGAGAGAGAGAGAGAGAGAGAGAGAGAGAGAGAGAGAGAGAGAGAGAGAGAGAGAGAGAGACAGGGGAGCTGGAGCTGCTGATGTGCAGAGCAAACAGACAGCATCAGTGCTCATCACTCCCTTCACTTCCTCAACCCGGAAGAAATCCGTCCACATACCCCCCACATAACTTCATCCAAATGTGTCTACAGCCATGCACCAATATGATATAGGCTTTGTTGACATGGTCATGTATGGAAACATTGTGGTTCAAAGATAATCTAGGAGCCACAGCAACAAATACATTCATTTGTTCTACTCAGTGTGTAATTCATAAAAGAAATCTTTAAAAAATAAAGTCACAATGATGAGAAGGCTGTTAATGTATGAATTCAACAAAAATCATACCAATGATGAAGCCAAAAATCCCCAAACAAAAATAAAGCCGTCCATCTATTTACATGACTCAGGCAGTGTTTGTATTAGGCCTATGAATCACATATTACAAATCACGAGTGGATAAACCTTGCAATTAATCCCGTTTGAAGCAAAGAGAAAAACTCTTAAACTGCAACCACAGGAAGCTGCCGCAAACACATTTGAAAAAGACAGGAATCTCATACATTCAGGCATTGCCTATTAAATTGGTTGTGTTACATGCCGACAATGAAAGTAAATCATGATACACGCTACAAAATAAATATGTAGGTTTCTTAAAGAATAAACTAAACCACATGGGTAGCCTGTAAGATAAGTACTTATGTGAGTCATATCTTCATGAAAAATGAAAAATCTGTTTTCTTATGCATCAGAGAGTCTTTGTAAAGTGTTCTATAGCATTGCATGGCTCAATACGTACAGTTAATCCTGTTTAAAACAAATTAAAACTACAATGTGTTGACCCTCCAGGCAGCTGCTGATTTTCATGCACAAAAAAGGGGATTTTGTGTGCATATTCCAAAGTGATAACTTTGTTTTATAAGAAGAAAGGGAAAAAAATATTTAGGCCTAACACCTTCAAGAGGTGCCTTCTAACCTTGTAGTGGCCTTCATCATCAAGCAGTAGGATAACAAAGTGTGGAAAAACAAACACCTTCTCGTCTTGATGTGTTGAAGTATGTATTTGATATTTGTTTTAAAAGCAGATAACAGAGAACCAAATAAAAGCCTTTTTTTTTTTTTTTTTTTTTTTTACAGTACTAAAGAGTGTTGCAACTCTTATCTTTTGTTTTTCCTTCTTTAGAATATTTTTCGAAATATTTCGCCTACCTGCAAAAACAAAGGTTATTAAATGTGGCACCCGTGCCCTACTGTACATCCTTGCCATATTTGTATCTGTTCTTTCTTATCCATTTGTGTATCTCCTGAGCTTGTCATTGTGTGTAAATCAAATCTGCTTTCCTGTTACTAAATTCTCATCACTTCATCAGATTAGTCTTGATAGTACAGGAAAATTCGATGTTTGAGTTACCTAGGAAACTTTAAACACTGATTTTTTTAAAGTAATAATTTTGCAGTTATTTGTTCAACAGCAAGATTCAAGTGTGGTCCTATTATCCCACCTTTTTGTTTCAGTTTCTATTAAATATATCTCAGTGTTGAATTATGTACACATTAACTAGAAAGTAGAATTAACTGGAAGCTCTAACAGGTCAGTACAACAGAGGGCCATAACTTCTCTTATCTGTTTTTATGAGTCAGTATTTACAAACATTGCCATCAATCCAATAAGACCTGAGAAGGAGCTAAGGAGTCATATACTGAGTTTATAAAATGGACTGAAGATAAAGAAACTGAAGAAAAAAGGAGCAGAGAAGAATATTGGTTCCTCATTTCCACCACAAGAAAAGGAAGAAGTGTTAATAGCAAATAGGATACTTTAAGTTACAAGCAGCTATAAATAAGATGTCAACAGTATTGCTCACTATTACCTGTGTCTATTAGGGGAGGGGGCTTAAATGACTTGACTGCAGGCGTTACCTTTTTATGTCACAATTTATTACCAGGAAAAGAGAAAGACATGAGAGAGCTCATATTGTTGCCAGTGACAAGCAGAGCTAGCAGCCTGACTCAGTCTGTGAGTTCATTTTCTTCAGTTGATACCAATTTATTGACCTCTTATTCACAGATATGGTAAATCTTGCCTCTGATTGGCAATACAGTCCCAGGTGTAATTCAGAGGAAAATTCACTGTGGCCAATACATGATACGTGATTTGTGAGATATGGTGACAGTCCACTTTCTCAGAGTTACACATGCAAATTGGTTTGTGTCAGCATCACTGCCAAACTCCTGTTGCACATAATGAAGTCAGCGAGGAGTCGTGTCTCATTTTTATGACTCAACGTTCTACCTGCATGGACAGACAAAACTCTGCCTTGACTTGATGAGATGTAAATAGCAATACAGCTACACTTCTAGGTCAGGTCATACAGAATGTATTCAGGAAGTGAGATTCAGCACAGTGAATGATTAAATATGAGATACACACAGCCTATTTGCATTCTCCCCTGACAAGTTTACTGTCTTGTATTAGTCATTATACATCTGGAAAAGGCATTACACAACCTTGTGGGGTTTTGTTGTTTATAATTATATCTTTCATTTGGAAGAGAAAACCTACTGTCCGTTGCTTTTTGCTTGTGCAATATCCACTTTAAAGCTACAAAGGCTATAATTTTATAAAGAAGTTCAATTTCTGTTTTGTTATAGACATCAATATTGTCCATATCTGATGTACAGTATATGTACAGGTTAAAGAAACAAGTTTGTGATAATCCTTGTTTTAAACATGAAACCAGTCAGTGAAAAAGAAGAAAAGACCTTTGAGCAAGTAACCAAACATCCCATAATTTATTGGAAATGTATCTCTCATATATCATTGAACTGTGATGAAAGGCTAAATTGAAAGACAGCAGGCTTGCTTTGTTGTCTTAATAATTGTGTAAAAGGTGAGAATATACAGTTTGCATGTGCTTTCAATATCGCAGACATTTTGAGGCTTTGTGCAGCTGAAATACTGAGAGAACTTTGACCTATACCTCCACCCTGCCCTTGCATGCATGCACACATGTGTGAGCTACCCATTCATATTACAAACATTGACACGATTGTCACAATCCAGCACCAGTCAATGCCCTGCTGACACAGATCAATATGTTGTGCTCCAGGCTGTGGCTTATATGTTTGACTCACATACCACCCAGAGTCACTGGCACAGAAAACTCCACCAACCAGTTTACATAATCTGCTTTCAAATTACACCCCTTGCAGCGGGTATGCACGTGTGTCAATTTGAAAATCAGCATCATAATGAAAATGCTTTTCGTTATGGCTTTTTGGCAGCAGTCAACAGACAGGACAGTTTCATGGGCGTGGCAGACAGTTGGTAACAACACAAAACAGCTTTCCTGGTTTGACAGAAAAAGCTCTGTGTGGCACCTGGGTATGTTTAGACTGTGGATTTCGATAAAATTGGTTCCAGTATACTGTTCCAGCCTGCTTTCTGCCTGACACAGAAGGTGATGTGTTTATCAGAAAAGGGCTGTGTAGGTCCAATGCCCCACAGTCAAAGCTTATAGTTTAACTTCACCCATAAAACATTCATATCTGTTTGCAATTGAGCTCGAGCTGAGTCTCTAGATATACTTTATTCATGTGGCTGGCAGCAGCAGTGTGCCAGTGCTGAAAAATGAATGAGACGTTTGCAAAGACCTTCTTCTGAATCAGCATTTCCCCTGCGAGTGTGGTCGTCTAGTTAACGTTAAGACAGGAAAAGGACAGCAAAGTAGCAGTAAGACTGTGTTTCTCTCTCTTCCACACAAATACACCTCCACACAATTTACACCAGCATCCCTCAGTTCATTAAGATCCCCTGTAGTAGCTCAGAGGGAACTGTGTTGAATTTGGATGTGGTAGATCTGACAGGTCCCTCCCTGGTGGGCCAGTGCAGACTAATGGATATGCTAGAGGCATTTTACCCTCAAAGCTGTTTGTGTGAAATACTGTGATTGAACAACAAGAGAATAATCATGTACCTCCTAAAGCATGGCATCCTACTCTAATAGACCAGCGGATTACCAGAGGCCCCGTCAGCCTACAGAGTGACAGGTAGACTTGTTTAATTTTACCTGTACATCCAGTCACCTAAACACTAAGGGGAAACATTTTATAGATTGCTGTGAGAGAATGTTTGTCACACTTTTCACTCTTTCAGAGGTCAGGTCAAACCTATAAAAGCTGTTGAAGAAGATATTCATAATTCAGAACTATTTGGACAGGCTTACACATAGGCCAGTGCTTTATAGGTAGGTAGTGCTTTAGCACAGTGGTTCCCAAAGTGAAGGCCAGAACTCCTGAGGAAAATAATTTTGCTACTCAAATTATATCTTTTCTTATATTCCTCTATGTCTTTTCCTTTTTTTGAAATACTGGATAGATGTACTTTTTAGATCTCCCACATGTATTTGGATGAAATTATTTATATTTAGAGGGGAAAATCCTTCTTTGGTTAAACAGCTCACAACACATGTGAAAAGGGGTCACAAGCTGCTTCACTGAAAGGGTCAACAGTCAAAAAGGTTGGAGACCAGCAAAAGTACAAGAAAATTATATTAAGAGGAGGAAAGACTATCCAGAATTATTGCAGTACTCACTATCTTCACTATCTTTTGATGGTATCATTGTAAAGTCTGATGGCTACAGGTACAAAGGACCGCCTGAACCGCTCTGTCTTACAGCGCAGTGAGATGAGCCTCCCACTGTCATAGTGTCATAATGCAAGTAATCTGACTAGACTGCACCATTTCTTAAAGTAATAAGTGAACAGTCAACAGCTTCCAGCACTTCTGTCAGGAGCATTCATAATGTGTTTGTTCATCTGACTAAGTTAAATTGGCAATAAAGACACAAACAGGAAGTGGGATGTATCTCGGAAACAAAAGAGTAGTAGAGAACAGTAGATCATTGTACTTGTGTGTAATGTGTTTTGTTTAAGGGCTGTTTTATTTGTTTTTATTTTATGTCGAATTTATGTTACTTTTCTCTTGTGATTTAAACAAGCAAGGACACCAGATTACATGTTTGCATTTATTTAACTTTCTGACCTGAAGTCTTTTGCAAAAAAAGAAAAAAGGGAAAGAAAAGTGTATTTCTGAGAGTGTGATTGACTCTCGTGTGTATGGCTGTGGTTAATTATAGGTGCTTTTTAAAAATATATATTATTCTGTTGATGAAATATACAGGGTGTCCACAAAGTCTCTTTACAATTTAAATAATTCATTACAAAAGCAATTGATGAGATATGTTAATAAGATTTGTTCTATGTACTCAGTTGTTATCAAAGTTTTTAATCACATTGCATTTGTGTATCGTTTATCGAACAAAGATACGGAACATGAAGCAAAAGATCACTGATGCCTTTTCCACCATTGATGAGGCTATGCTACAGCGAACATGGCAAGACATCGAGTACTGTCTTGATGTGCTTCATGCAACTAATGGTGTCCATATAGAGGTGTATTAAATGATTACATTTCCACAGATTTGTCTATTCATTTTCTTTTGTAATAAATTTGTTAAACTGTAAAGAGACTTTATGGATACCCTGTACATCAGATCAGACAGTAAAATGCAGTCCGGTCACTGAGTACCACATTATTGAGAGCCATTATAAGAGTTAACAGGTTTATGGTTTGGACTTGTTGAGGAGGAAAATAGGTAACTGTCTTTACAGTAAATCGTTATCCATTATCTATTCCTCACACTTCCTTCAAACTGTCTGTCGCAGCTCGATTGCCTCCAAATATCTCTGTGCAGGACCTCCCATTAAACACAAGGTGGCAGCAACACTCCACTGACAGCAGCGTTGTGTCCACACTACCGCTGATTTAATATCAACATTAGTAGTCTATTATTGGTTTAAATCATACTAACTCTGTTGTTATCGTTTATTTCATTTATTCCCTTTTCCATTTTAATTGTTTTTGTTCTTAATTGTGTTTCAAAGATGTACAAAAACAAGTTTTCATTAAAAAAAATATTGGACCAGTCAAACTAAATGACGCAGTACCGTGAACGAAGTTATGTTGAACTCAAACAGGTATTGGCGAACGTGTATGCGTGCGTGCGTGTGTATGTGTGTGTTTGTGTGTGCACGCGCATTCTATAGTCATTATGACGCATTAAGACGTTCGAACGCAACAATTCTGAGAATTGTCTGAGAATTATCATTTTATTCCCTGAACACAGAGTGAATACAACTCAACACGAGTAAAGACAACTTTCCACTTTAGGACGATATTTTTCTCATCAGTGAAGGTACGTTATTGTTTGTATCACAGATCTGCAGGAAACACTGAGAGATAGCTGTTAAACAGTGTCTAATATGTATGTCCAATGTATGTAAATGGGGCTGGATAAAATATTAGAAATACATTTGAAGAAAATGCAGTCCAGTTATGCCTATGAACTCTTGTTTGTACATTGCCTGCAAAACAATAGTTTCCAATACAATTCATAATAATATTTTCATAAGAACCCTATGATTTTGTGGGATAATAGAAAAATTGACAGCAATACCTGTTGCAACACAGTGTTTTGTTGAATAATTTTGGCTATTACATACACAAGTTGAGAGTTACTATAAGTAGCCTATATTTGTGTGCATTTTTCGCTGCTTGGTTAAATATTCGTGTACTTTTAATTTTAGGCAGTTAAATACATAGTAGGTTGAATTATACTTAATCAACTCTGGTCAGAATCAAAAACTGGTGCTGAGAGGGGTGAAAATATTGAATTAAGATCATTTTTAGATTTGATTCATGGCATACTGATCAGGAAAATACAAATCCTTGATATTGTAGAGCATGTTATTTGTTGTATTATTTTCAATACTAGTTTATATTCCAGAAAAAAAGATTAACAGTCATGCGACGAAGAAGCGCTCGCCTAGTATCCATGGGACATTACGATTGTGCAGGACAACCGGTAATTTCCTATAAGGAGACCCTGTACAGGTAAGCTGGAGTGTCTGTATCTGTGAGTTGCAGGCAGCCATCTGGTATGTGCACACATGGTGTGTATGTGTTTTATTCAGTTGTCTTTCTCTCTTTTTTCTTTTTCATTACATACAGAGTTTTCATACGGCGTAGGATTCGGCCCAATTCTCCCATTACAACAGAGACTATCATCATCACCAACAGCGACAGTGACGGCATCAGCATCAGCATCACCAACAGCACCATCAACAAAAACAACAACAAAAGCAGGGTCTGCATCATGTCTGGTCCAAAAATGTTTGGCTATCTCATCCTCATATCCCTGTATTTTGGTGAGTGACTCCTAATCTCTCCTTTCACTATCATCTCTAATATACCAGTCTTTAAAGCATCTTGACCTGTCAAGGCTGTCAATTTTGTAGCATGCTGTACCTGTCTTTTAAATAAAACACCCCTGACCTGTTTATCCCATGCTTTGTTTCCTTCCATCTGTCAGGATTTCTCAGCAGCACCTTTCTGGATTCAAGACTGTCAGAATCACCTTGCACATCTATGTTCGAGGACCCGGTATGACCAATGAGAAGCGACTTGACTTTTTCTTTTAAACAGAAATCTTTTTTTATTCTTCCTGTACACCTAAGTTCTAAATATTTTCTCATTGACATGCAAAATATACATCCTTCTCCTGGTCATGAGCACACAATAATATTATGTTAAATGAATCATCTCGCTCACAGGACTTTACGGTAGGATTTGAAGAGTTGGTGAAGCAAACGAAGGAGCTACAGGACAAGCTACGGAGGATAAGAATGGAACTAAACCAACTAATAGAGGACAGTTTGCCCAACTTCGCTTTGGACTCACTAGGTAAGTCATCTAAATCCCCTTTATCAGATTGTAATTCACACCTGCTGACTTTGTTGTTGACTTGTGTTTTTGTGTTTGCAGGAGCCAGAGTTTTATCTCATCTTTCTTCAGAAACGTACCAGGTACAAGAAGCAGGCCTTTCATTTTTCGGAATACCTATCTGGCGTCCACCTGAAAACCCAAGGACTGTTATCAAAGTAGGAACTACACACACACACACACACACACACACACACACACACACACACACACACACACACACACACACACACACACACACACACACACACACACACACACACACACACACACACACACACACACACACACACTTGAAATGTATTAATCATACAGAAAACAACAGACACAAGTACAAAAACAACCCTCCACCTAAACTCTCTTCTCTTCCTTGCTCTTTCTCTCCTCAGGGAGACTCACATCTAGTCCCAGGAAGATGCTGGGCCTTTTCAGGCAGACATGGACATTTAGTCATTGCCTTGTCCCACCCAGCCACGCTTAGCTATGTGACACTGGGTCACATTTCCAAGAGCCAGAGCCCCACTGGCTCCATCACCAGCGCCCCGAAGGAGTTTTCTGTCTATGTAAGTCACAAATTTAACCCTGTTACATCCTGCACTCTTTCAGTTTAATAACTGCCAAACACACAGAGAACAACAAGATCTTCAACAGGATTTGTCACTCTTTCGCGCTCTCAGGGAATGGAGACTTTGAATGATGAAGGAATGCTACTAGGAACCTTTTTTTATGATCAGGATGGGGAACAACTACAGACCTTCAGACTATTGGTGAGTAGTACACTCATTTTGCCCATAAGTTGCAGTTTTTGTTCCTATTATATTTTTTCTTGTTACTCTCTTTTGAGCACCAAACTAACTGTCTCTGCTCATTTATCTCTTTTATCAGGAACATGAAATATGTGTCTACAAATTTGTGAAGCTGCATGTCCAGAGCAACTGGGACCATCCTGAATACTCTTGCCTATACAGCTTTAGGGTCCATGGGATGCTTGCTTAGGGGAAAACAGGTGTGGGGTGGGGGTGGGGGTGGGGGGGTGGGGGGAGGGTGTTTATGGGGAGAGGTTAGTATCTGTGAAGGCTAATCAGACTCTGAGTATACATGTAACTGCTTGTACTGGGGGTGGGGGGTGGCAGGTGGGTTGTGTGGGGTGGGTGTGGTGGTAGGTTAGGGTGTGTGGAGTGGGGGTGGGGGTGTAGGGGTGGTGGTGGTAGGGGTAGGGGTAAGGGTGGGCCATTTGCTGTTTGTTTTGCCTTGTTTTTTTTCCTGTCACTCAAAATTTCACAATGCAATGTTCAGTCTGATTCATCTTCACTCCCAGGGCAGCATGGTGGCACAGTAGTTAGCGCTGTGGCCGCACATCGGGGAGGACTGGTGTCATCTCTCCAGCACCGGTTCTCTCTGTCTGTGTAGAGTTTGCATGTTCTCTCCATGTCTGTGTGGGTTTACACCGGGTGCTCCGGTTTCCTCCCACACTCCAAAGACCTGCATGTTAGGTTAATTGGCCACTCTAAATTGCCCTGAGGGGAATCTGGGATTTTGGGATAGATTAATATACATATAAATGTAAATATTTAATATAAATATAAATGTAAATATAACTGTTAATATAAATGTATATAATGTAAATATAGCTGTAAATATAAATGTATATACAATTTAAATATAACTGTAAACATAAATGCATGTAAAGTGTAAATATAACTGTAAATATATATGTAAATTTAAATATGTAAATATCAATGTAAATATAAAAATGTAAATATAAAAAAATAAATTCTCTACTATTTTGAATTTTCTATACTTGTGTTATTATTTATAGTAAAATTGATTCTATTTGACAAAATGAGTCATAAATCATAATACAAATAAATAAATAAATAAAACAGAATATAATAATACATGCATACAAGTCAAGCTCATTGTAAATCATAGATAAACTTTGAATTCAGAGCCCTTCCCTTTTATTCATTGGTCACACGCATTCAACCTTTGAGTCAGCTGTAATAAGTCCAGTGTTCTACATATCAAACTACAACATACACTTTATTCACAAATATGGTGAGATTTTATCATGATTTTTTTTTCCTTTTTCATTATTCACACATATCAGAAATATCAGTCATACTAACAAATTTGGAAAAACATTTCATTCAGAAGAAGAGCCATAGCTATTTAAACTACCAAACTGCAAAAACAGCTGATTTCCTAAAATTATGCTTTTGTGATGTTTTTATGATGTTTTATTTTATAGAATGTTTATGTGCTGTTGTGTATGATTATTGATGTTTTTTATGTTCTTTTGTGCTCTTTGTGAACAATAAATTCAGCAAATATAATACAAATAAAATAAATGTTATTACAAAAAAAAAAAAAAAAAGGCTACAGTCATGGGTTTGATGAGTGCTTACTGACACCGGAAGTGAAATAATACCATATCCGGGTGAAGCTATGTTTACAATCCAGTCGGAAACATCAATGGATGGAGGGCTGCTAATGCTAACTGTCCAGTGAAAAGACTGCATTAACATCATATTATAAGACCATTTTGCTGCGGAATAACGACCGATGGCATCTCAGATCCCCATAACCGTGAAGAGCCAGCCGGCAGCTGGCAACTCTGCAGCTCAGAGAGGGAAGAAACGTCCCGGGAGTCCGGCGGTATCTGCCGCTCCGCAGACAGTCGTCAACAGCAAGAAGAAGAAAGGACAGCCGACAGCGACACCGGCCACACAGACACAGGTATGTATACAGATACAGTGACACATGAAAGGTAACACCAACATCAAGTGTATTAGTAAGGTGTTGGGCGACTACATGCAGCCAGAACAGCTTCAATGAGCCTTGGCTTTGATTATACAGGCTGTGAACTCTACCGGAGGGATGAACATTATTCTTCCAAAAGATACTCCCTCATTTGGCGTTTTGACAATGGTTGGGAGGATGGTGGAGAGTGCTGTCTAACACATCGGTCTAAAATCTTCCATACGGGTTTAACTGGGTTAAGATATGGTGATTGTGAAGACCATAGCATATGATTCACATTATTTTCATACTCATTAAACCATTCAGTGACCCCTTGTGCCCTATGGATGGGGCATGGGGGTATTGTCATCCTGGAAGAGACCACTCCCATCAGGATAGAAATGTTTCATCCGAGGATAAAGATCAGATCACTCAGAACAACTTTGTATGGATTTGCAGTGTCCATCAGTGTCCATGATGATGGGTCATGGATGTCGTGGGATTAATGCATTTTTAATAAAGTGTCATCACATTAAAAAAAGAGTGATACAACAGTAACTATGCTTTATGTTGTGTTTTCAAACATATAAAAACAGAACAAATAAGCATTAATATAAAAATTACTATATTGAAACTGTTTAAAATGCAGGTAGTTGAAGCTGACATGACAGCCCACTGTTGTGGGTTGTCATAGTAACCCAACATGTTTTCCAACTCAGGAGTTTTGCTGGAGCTCAGCAGTCAGAAAAAGTGAGCCTCAGAGCAGCAATGAAAAGATTTGACACACACACACACACACACACACACACACACACACACACACACACACACACACACACACACACACACACACACACACACACACACAGACATAGAAAGAAACAGCTCAAAGACATGCTGAGCTGAAGCATTTCAACAAGGAGTTGACTGAATCTTAGCCGACCGACACAACTACTTTTGGCTGTCTGTGGAAGACTGATCTTGTTCGCATGCATTCACTGTGGTGTTCCCGAATTCATATTTGTGTTATGTGGCTCCCTCATTTCTGGTAAACTATGAAAACAAGACAATACACATCCTGTCAGATTCAGACCAACTTGTTCTTGTTCTCTTTCTCCATTTAAACAGCAGCTCACATGTGCCATTAAAATGACCCAAACCTTTTTTTGGGGGTTTGTTTGTTTATTTTGAAGTTGATAGAAATAGATTACACATATGAACATATTTTATTGTATTCATTTATTCGTTAATATAATCTAGCCTAATGTAATAGGCTATAGACATGATAATACCCTGTGAATGCAGGCTGCCATGGTGTAAAAATAGCTTGGGATTTTTAGGTTACACTGTGTGCAGTAGACTTTGATTTAAAACATACATTTCTTGGCTGAAAAGTGATTACTCTATGTCTGAAGCAGTTTTGTCTTTCTTGCATCATCAGATAACAGCAGTTGACACTGTGGATGAAGTGAAGGCAGTGGGATCAACAGATAGTGCTCCAACCACCACCACCACCACCACCAGCATCACCACCACCACAGAGTCGACTGCAAAGCCTCCACCCTTCAAAGACCCTGCATTTATGGTGAGTGTCTACGTTCACCTGCTTTAAAGTTTATACGCCTTTGTGTGCTTCTCCCTTCATTTCTGCCTCCTTTTGTTCCCCTCTCGCAAACTTGGCAGCATTCTGGGATTGGTGGAGCAGCCGCAGGTAAGAAGAACAGGACCTGGAAGAATCTCAAACAGATTCTGGCATTGGAACGTACTTTACCCTGGAAGCTTAATGACCCAAACTGTGAGTTTGTGTCTCTTATTTTTACCTAGTACACGTTGTACATATGTTAGCTCTAAACAATAAGGTCCGATTTCTACAGGTGAGACACATAATTGATGATGTTGTCTTCAAACACAGAAACACGATGAAAAAAGTAGTGCATCAAACCTTATAAACTATATTAAAGTGATTTAACTCTACTGATATCCAACTTAAAATATATATCTTATGAATACCAGGTTGCATCAAGTAACTAAGGCATTTACGGTGATGTAAAGTTTTAGGAAAATAGAGGTTTTCATAGTCTTGCTCTGTGCTGTTCATTATAACGCATTGCATATAGTGATACGTTGGTATCATTTATTGAAGGAATGATCATAATAAAGTGATTCTGATCATTGGTTTAGTGAATAACTTCTCTGTGTTTACAGACTATAGTATTGATGCTCCTCCCTCCTTGAAGCCAGCTAAAAAGTACTCTGACATCTCGGGGCTCCCTGTGAGTATTCATTTTGCCAAAGAATGTCATTGAACAATAATCAGCACACAGTAGAAAGCACACACTGAGTAATCCCATTCGTCCTTTCCCAGGCAAACTACACAGACCCTCAGACGAAACTACGCTTCACCTCCTCAGAGGAGTTCTCCTACATCCGCCTCCTCCCCACTGATGTTGTTACAGGCTATCTGGCCCTCCGAAAGGCAACTTGCATTGTGCCCTGACAGCTCACCAAGGGTTGAAACCTGAAACTGAACTCATGGCAGTGCTGGAAACTGTCTGGGCTGCCAGGAGACTGTGAGAGCACAGACTGAATTTGTAAAAACAACTGCTGGGGCCACTGAGAGATATTTGCACTGCTGTTTTTACGAGGGTGATTTGAGTCCAAATGAGACTATGATAAATTAAATGTGACATTTATCTCTTTTTGATCAAGAGGAAAACTTTGTGAATGACATTTACATAATTCCTCAAGGGGACATAAAGTGTTATCACTGAGTTCATTCAAAAGTCAGGAACAGGATATTCTCTTTTTTATTTGTTAAAATCATCTTCTCAGAATCTTTTTCTGTACTGAATACAGGAATTACCAGCTAGGATGCTGAATACCTCTTTGTGGTAGAACAGCTGTTTTCAGTGGTTTAAGAGCACATAAATCACTATCAATGGCGATTCCATCAGTAGGGTAGAGAAAGGATTCACGCAAGCTTTTGGAAGGACTTTGTTTATTTAAGGTAAACTGTCAGTTTCTATTCTTCTATTCTAATCTTATTAAAGCAAACATCAATTTGGTGTTAACGTTTGATTTCAGTGTGTTTCTTTCTCACCTGACAAGGCAACGCCATGACAAAGGTCAAATGTTTCTTTGTATAAATATGTTTTCTCGGTTAGAAAAACAACTGAACTTCTCAGTTTTGCTTATTTGACAACCTGTAATTTGACCGTATATAAAACACTTTTGATAACGAGTCCCTTAATTGAAAAACATCAGCACCTGCTTTGATTATGAAGCTGTGTCTTGAATCCTCTTTTATATCAAGTGGCTTATATGCATGTAAGTTATGCAAATGTAGCTTGGACAAGTCTTCCAGTGAGCGGGCCTAATTTTGCATGTGTCATATGTAAATGCAGAATTGGTTCCACATGGTTCTAATTCCATGGCTGCATTTGATGTATGATTTGCACTCTCATTGGTAGACTGAGGATGTCTCATTAATCACACATGGCAGGCGTCCAGGATAATTTCCATGGTATATTTTATGCTATTTTCACAAACTTGATGAATGAGGTCTAATGCATGAGAGATCTCTGTTATGCAAATACTAAGGATTAAAGCACCAGTACAGTCAGTGTGGTTCAGGAGAAAAGCTGAGTCTACTGCTCAAACCATTGAGCTATGAGTCCTGACCTGTTGAGTTGGTGAGGCTATTAGAAGTATAATTGCAGTGGATGCAAGTGATTTTATTTAGGCTGATTAACAAGAGAAGGATGTGCCAAAGTGAAAACAAATCTGCACAAGTCACCAAATGAGCAAGCTAATTGCAATAGTATTCATCACCCCCTAAGTGATTATTATGTATATTCAATTTTTAACTAAAGCATTTAAAGCCTTGAATCTATAGTATATGGATAGGTTTGTATCAGCTTTAAATATTTGCACGCTGAAATTATTCCTCATTATTATTTGCAAAGCAATCAAGCTGAGTCTAGCTGTATGAGTACACTGAATCTTGCCACAAACTCTTGATTGGATCTGGATTCAGATTTGGCAACTCAAACAATTAAAAGTGTTCTTTTAAAGCTCCTGTAGCTTTGGCTTTATGTTTAGGGTTGTCTCTGTGTTTTTGAGAAATAAATTCCTCACTATGCACAAACCAGCAACTGGTTTCATGTCCAGTTTAGCACTGTATTTCTGCAGGTGACTAGTACTACTTGAGCCCTGAGTGTTACTTCTCCCAACTCCAACACTTCAGTGAAGCTGATGAAGGCAATATAGTATATCTGTGAGAGTCAGACCAGCATTTCCATTCCTGCTGTGGCATCAAAACCTCAACATCATGATTAATGAACAGTGCTGGGGCTTTCTGCTACACAAGCACACAACCCAATAGAGTGTGTCTCTGTGTGTGTGCGTGTGCTTCCACATTTTGGGGGCATTTCTGCTGTTTTTCTTCCCAATAAAGTACGTTGTAGTAGCATTAATTTATCTGTTTAAATTTGGGGCTGTGTTTAAAATCACAATTAGGGTTAAGGGTTTAAGGAATACATGCAATCATTAAATTTGCAAAAGTGAAATACACATTTATGAGTCTATATATTAGGTATATATCTGCCAAACTGAGTTTACCTACTCCAAAATAAATGGAAATATATAATATAATCCTGCAATGCCTGTTTTAGCAGTAACACTGCATCGCCACCTGGGTGCGCCAGAGATATGCTCATCCTCCCATTCAGTAATGACAGATAAATGTGTCCAATTTTGATTTGACTTGCACTCAAGCAGAACAATTTGTATAAATTCAATCACAGTTCTGACCATCTTCCATGCAGCAGCAGGTGGTTCATAAAAAACAACTAATAAAATGCCTTCATAAATCAAGAGAATTGGCTAAATAAAAATATAACTGACATCATAATTAAAATAAATGCTACTGTTAAATTGACAAATACACTGTCATAAAATGGCTGTGTATTGACAGTCCATATAGTTTCAATAAAAAACTATAATAAAAACATGAGGGCATGTAAGCACACTGATTTAAACAGGCTGATGACAATCATTAGTCATTTTAGTATGGGCCCGGAAATGGATCTAAGCAATTTAGGACTACAGCTCAATCATATAATAACCATCATTAAGAAATTGATTGTCGTGTGCATAAAACGCCTCATCTTCCTTTGATGGAGGATTTGGCACCTGCTGTACTGCACAGGAAGTTTGTTTTCAGAGAGCAGACACACACACACACACACACACACACACACACACACACACACACACACACACACACACACACACACACACACACACACACACACACACACACACACACACACACCAACTTGTCACCTGAAATCAACGAGTGGCTTCTCTGTTGATTTTGTTTTCTGTTGACTTTGCCGAACTTCTGCAGGCAAGTTTCTGTGACACTTGGGAGACAGAATATCAACTGATGCCATCTTGGTGTTCATTTATGTCCTGCCTGCCCTCAGGTTTTTGTCACTGTCACATTTCAGTGATGATAGAGAAAGTGTGTCTGTGCTGCATAATGTCGACAGACGATAATTAAATATTGTCTTTTACTTCCACTGCATGCACTTTTCCCTCCGACTGCTTCTCACAGGTGTCATTGGATTAAATGTATACTGTAGCAATAAGGGCATGTGGTTTTGCTGTCATTGCTGAATGAGCAGGTCAGATGCATGACTTGTCCAGTCCAGTATAGCTCAGTGTGAAATCATACTCTGGGAAAAAGCTGTCACAACTGACAATCCATTGGTAACCTATACTTTCTCACCCTAGTTTTATAAAGACATTAACCAAAACATTACAACTACACTTAGACCTACAATATGGAAACAGGTCTGGACCACATGACAGGCTGGTGGAAGGTGTCTAAGAAAGAGTGCATGCTGCATTTCTGAGACAACTGACAACTCTTACTTCTTAAAAAATATGTGAAAAAAATCATGAGAACTACCCTCAAATGTCAGGTCAGAGAAACACACTGCACTAGCAGCTCTGGTAAGCTGATCGATAAACCAACTCCAGTGCATGCTGAGCCAGCAGGGGAACCTTCATATTTATGTTTCTGACCTATTGGAACAGCAGAAGTAGTGTAGGGAACTTCTTTATTCCCTGTTAACAAAGACACAACAGTCAGTATGTGAATTATGTTGCTACAGCAGTTGAGACACAATGCTTATGGTGGAAGCTATTGGGATGTTGAGTACTGGTAACACTGATACACTGAATTGTTTAAATTTTACACACACTGTTATTCACATTAATATACATAGACCTTGACCTTTGGACTTCTTTAAACAGTAGTTCTGCAGTTACTTGACACCCAGCCAAAGACAAGAGTTCACTTTAGCTGACTCACTTTACACTATGACCAGATTTTAACTTTATTTGACAATAATCTGCTCCATGTCAATAATGGAGGGACTGAGCACAAAGTATCTAACCTCTTTGCACAGATTTGCTCTCAGAAAAATAAAAAAAGAGAACTAAGCTGAAGTGTTGTTAGGACAGCTGAAAAATGAAAAAAGGTTCCTTACAATATTTGGATGTTCACATTAGTCACGTGTTTTCTGCAGCTATTGGCAATGTGCAGGTAGATGTGGAAAAAGTCCATAATCCTCACCTGACATAACCTTTGTGTTGGTTATGAAGGAGAGCCAGTGTACTTTCAGAGAAGAGATGGGAGGATTATAGTCAGTACATATCTGCTTTATTTATTTATTTAGATTCATAGATGCAGCTTATATTCAAAACACACCAGGAAATATGACATGCAATGAACTACCTGTTGATGCATTATTTCAATTTCTGCTGTCTGTCTGAACTTTCCACCTTGTAATTTATGTGCAGGTCCATGTGTAGCCCGTGAGAAAATGTCTCCCCAGGGAAAATTTTCAAGTTAAAGTTCAAGTTTACAATCTAACCCAAATGTATAATGTTCAGTGGATATACATTTCCACAATTTTGTGGTCTTACAGTTGTTTAATGATGGGCTCTGCAAATATAGCTTGGAGAAACTGTTTTCTTCTTGCTTTAAAGAAACAGTTTGTCAATTGGAAAGTATGCTTACTTCTTGTATTCACTGTGAGGTTGCCAGGCAACCAGTGGGGGCTCTCGGAAGTTACTGCACCCGGCCCCAGAAATAGTCTGGTACGTAACCCTGTGTCACACCCTTGTCGTGATTTACTCATCTGTTTTTGTACAGATTAACTGGCTGCTGGTTCTATAGCTTTATATTGCAGACATGAGAATGGTATTGATCTTCTGATCTAATTCTGATATAATAAGGAAGTGAATGAGTGTATATCCCAAAATATCAAAGTATTCCTGCAAAGGTTCCCCCCTCCTTATACTGTGCACTAGTTGTGCTTAGGCAGCTATTTCCCATGAAACTCCTCTCCTGCCCCGTTTCCTGTCCACATCATCACAATTTCTTAATGTGTGTGTGGCCGTCTGTAATCTGTGCTTGCAGCTGTTTTTGTTGTTGTATTTCTGCCTTCTTGGGAAGCCTTTGCCCTTCACCACTATCATGGTTGTACCGTGTCACTGCTTGTGTGATTTGTCACTGTCTTGTTGACCACATGAAAACTGATTTTTACCTATAACTGATCATGTCATGGCTGCCCACACAGTGACACAGTTTCATGGTTCATTTAGCAAAGAAAAAACACTGATCGGTGCTGCGAGGAGTTCCATATTAGTTTCTTTCTCTCTATCTCTCTGTTTGATTTCAGCCGTGAGCGAATGTGATGAGTTACCAGTTGTTATTGGGCTGTGGAGGTCAAACAACAGAGTGTCATCAGATAGCTAATCAGCTCATTCAGATATCATTACACTGGGCTAAATCCCTGTTAATCCCACTGAAGATTCAATCAGTGTTCCCTCACAGGTCAACTTGTTCTTCATTGTGTGTATGTGTGCTCACATGTGGCCATAAGGGAGGGAGAGAAAGGTAATTCTTCATGTTGATAGACAATGATTGTCCTTCAGCAGACAGACCACATTCACTGTCTCCTCTCTGCTCTTCTATCCGTCTTTCGTCTTCTCTTCATTTTCCTGTCCTGTCCCCTCCTACCCACCCCCTCCTTTCCTGGCTTTTCTCCTATCTCTGATGGCTGGAGGATTAACACTCTGCTTTGGTCTTTGATTGATGACACTTCTGTCAGTCTATCTTTCTATCTGTTTCTCTCTTCTGGTATGTTTATTTCATCCCATGTCTTCTCACTTTGCCCAGCATTCACATAAATCCTCGGTTTCTGCAGAGGTGGAGGTTCTTGCTCAGACCTGTTTAGAGATCACATGTTGTGACCGTGTGTTTTATGTACCAAATAACAGAAAGTGACAAACACGTTATCTGTCAACTCAGCTAGCCTGTTTGAGGTCGAAATAGTATTACATGCACTTTAAATGTGTACAGTTATTAAATGTATGGCTTTTAAAAAAACTGTTTTATTGATTGGATTTAAAAAGACAATTTTATCGACTACGTGTCAGAAAAGGCCAGAAAAATAATCTTGCCATCTACTTTAACAAACACCTTTAAAGTAAGGCTTAAGAATTAAGTTTGGCCTGAAATTGTGTCCCTATATGGCAGAATGGGATTACAGGACCTTGACCATATTAACTGTACCACATATCGAGGAAGCCATGTACCACATTCTTTTTCTTAAGGTCTTTTTAGGCAAGGTAAATTATCACTTTTCTCTTTATCTCTTCTTTCTCAGTGAAAAACAAATGTTTTTCATTACAAAAGATTATCTGCTGGACACAAGATGTCTCCTTTTTCACTGAAAAGTCCATTCTCAGTGTTTGACTGAGTGTTAAGACTTCAAGTTTCCATATTGCACTTCTGTAAGTTGCATACTGGACTGCGATTGGCTCCAAACTAGTTGTGATGCCACAAATCATGCTCGTAAGTACACATCTTTAACTCAGATTTTTAGTGAGCACAGAGAAACTTTCCACTTTCAGCAGATGAATGTGAAAACAGCCTTCAAGTGTCAAACTATGCACATACATTACTTTGCTCAGTGAAGGCCATCTATCTATCTATCTATCTATCTATCTATCTATCTATCTATCTATCTATCTATCTATCTATCTATCTATCTATCTATCTATCTATCTATCTATCTATCTATCTATCTATCTATCTATCTATCTATCTATCTATCTATCTATCTATCTATTTATCTATCTATATATCTATCTATCTATCTATCTATGTCCTCCTTCTTCCTGTTGCGTAGACGTTGCTCCATCCATCGCACACTTCCACACCTACATTCAGGTGAATAAAGTGTCATTGGACAGGTTATAGGAGGGATGTGACCCTGCAACCCTCTCCACGACAGATGGAACCAATCTTACCAATCCAAGACACACCATCTATTCATACCTACCTACCCCTGTGTGTGTGTGTGTGTGTGTGTGTGTGTGTGTGTGTGTGTGTGTGTGTGTGTGTATGTGTGTGTGTGTGTGTGTGTGTGTGTGTGTGTGTGTGTGTGTGTGTAATGATAGCTGCTGCTGGTGATGCAACTCAATGCCTCACTGTGCTTAAAAGCTATTACATGTCAGGACTGGATTTATGTGCTTTCAGATGTGTGTGTGAGTTTGTGTGTGTATCTTTGAACCTGTGTCTCAGACCTGATATTTTATCACCAGCTCAGCTCCAAAAGCCAATTTACTGTCTGATGGCTGTTGTGTGAATTTCAATTGCAGACTGGGGAAATAATCTTGGCTGACTTTGAATGAACTTGTGAATGTCCCATTTTTCCTGGGAGTGTGTAATTCTGGCTTTTAAAACCTAACATTTGAAGTAAATTCAATAAATGAGTAAAGTAATCAATCAAGTTTATTTGTCACATGTTATCCAGGTGCAATCAAAGTGAAATGTAATCCTGCCAGTTTATTCAATTTGTGCATTAAAAATATTTATAATAGAATAGGAATAGTTATAAATATATGTGTATGACTGAAAGTGGGGGTATGGTAGGATAGTGGCCTGAGGGCAGAAGCTGGCCTGGTGTATCCGCTACCTTCTTCCTGACTGCAACAGGGAGAAAAGGCCGTTATCCGGGTGGTTAGGCTCCTTAACGATTCTCTTAGCCTTATTTTTGGAGCGTCTGGTGTAAATATCTTTCAGTCAGCGCAGAGCCTATTGTATGAACAAACCACTCTTTGCAGGGCCTTGTGTGATTCATACATTATTAAATAAACAGGAGTATCAATACTCACATTTTTATTCATGTATTGCAAAAATAACTTATTGTGCAAAATGAAAATAAAAAGCAATGTCTTGCAGTGAATTCTTCCACCCTGTAGCTATAGAGAAAGTTTATATTGATGCTGCAGAGGCTTTATGAGCCACACTGTCTCCAATAACTACTCCCCCCTTCTCACACAGACACACACATACTCACATTTACTGCATGTCTTCTAGCAATATTCATACATTGGATACAATGCGGAGAGAGGGGGAGGTAATTGCATTGACTTTGGAAGTAAAACAACAGTTATAGAGTTAATGTGTGTGTGTGTGTGTGTGTGTGTGTGTGTGTGTGTGTGTGTGTGTGTGTGTGTGTGTGTGTGTGTGTGTGTGTGTGTGACTGCAGTGTGTGTTTAAACCTTCCATCCATCCATATCACTGTGCATTAACTCAGGTCCACTCTGCATTATGCTCTGCATGTCCTTGGAGAACAATGCAGTACCTATTGACATTGACCTATTGACAGATATGAGCTGATGTACCGTTCACTATCATTTACCTTTTAAACACGTGTGTGTACTTTGCATCTATGTGTGTGTTTGTATGTTAAAGAGAAAGAATGAGACTAAGAGTATGTGTGGAGAGAAAGAACGACCTGAGCACACACACACACACACACACACACACACACACACACACACACACACACACACACACACACACACACACACACACACACACACACACACACACACACACACACACACACTCTTAGATGCACAGTTAGTGTTTTGGGAAAGTGTGATGGTTAATGAAGCGTGAAATGAAGAGTCAGAGATGTTAGAACACTGCTTCCCCAGGGAACCTCTAGAGCGGACTGACACAGACCAGGCCAAGATAGATCAGGACGACCACAACTAAACCTTCAGGCTCACTGCATCAACATGCCCCCTGGTGTGAAAACATGCCGCTTCCAACCCCTAAATATTCCTGACCGTATAAACTATGTGGGATAGAATAACAGCCTTGATAACACTAAATGAATTATTAACTTCTCTTTTTCAAATCTTTTTATCTTTACTTCAATTTTGCCCTTACAATACATTAGCGAATGATGCATCTGTCCTGCCAACGTCATTTTTATTGGAGGCAGAAGCTGCTGTATCATTTTCTTGGAGGTACCATGTGGAGTTTTCTTGTAAAAAAAACACACACACACACACACACACACACACACACACACACACACACACACACACACACACACACACACACACACACACACACAAATGTAAATGAGAAACCTGGTTAGTGTAAAAAGGGTAGGGGAGTAAAGAAGCTTGATTTTACCGGGAAGATTTCTTATTCGTTTCGATTTATTTTTTGGGCATTTTTCCCTTTATTTGATAATAGATGGCATAGAAACCAGTGGGAAACAGGGAGAGAGAGAGGGGAATGACCTGCAGCAAAAGTGCGATGCCGGAATGGAACCACAGACGCTGCCTTTATTTGGCATGCACAGTAACCACTTGGCTACCAAGTTGCTCCGCCAGAAAGATTTCTATGGGCAAACGTGCTGCAACTTAAGAAAACACATGCATATAGACAAAACACAAGCAAATTAAGAAAACATCTTCATCAATTTGACAACAATAAGAAACACGCTGCAAACACCACAACACATTACATTACAGAAATAACAACAGAAGTGTTTCCAGAGGACACTTAAATGTGTTGAACACGTCAATAACTCACAAGTGAAATGTTGTTAAAACACCAATGACAACTACAACCTTATTTTCAACTGCAGGGACTGTCCAAAAAGTGAAAAACCAAAAAGAGATACTTCAGACAATATTCATTAACCCCTAACCCTTGATGTGGGAAGTGATTTTGGGGATCCTACACTGTATAAGAGTGATGTTATTGAATTTTTTTAAGTATCCCTTTTCAGTGTTGCACTTTTCTTCGATATGTTGTGTTCTGGTATTTGCAGCGTGTTTTCTAAGTGCTGCACATTTCTTAATTTGCTTCTGTTGTACCTATTTGCATGTGTTTTATTAAGCTGCACTGTGTTTGCCCTTGTCGACCACTGTAGATTTTTCAATGTTTCGCCATGTTTACAGGTTAGCATGAGCATGACAAAAGACATCACAAGAGGAAAGTAGCCTCACAGAAAAAACATTTGCATGGATGGAGAGATCAGTAAATGGAGCAATGCATCCTCATATTTAAAATACTGCCTTCCAAAGTCTGACAAAAACTGAAACCGACAGAAAGTAGCCAAAGTGCATTTTATGTCCAATGAAGAAAAAAAAAGTTCTAATACTGCAAGTTAAATTACAACAACATCTATAGATCTAATCCACAGTTGTGATGAAGACGTTAATGAGCACCACACCAGACTTGTTTGAATAGCTGAAAGAATTGAGTTGTGGACAGTGTTTCAAAGGTTTGGAACCAGAGTACTACCTTTTGTTGTAATAGTGGACGCATTGGTCAATGTTGAGACCCTCACAGCTCAAACAGGGTATGTAATCCATCCATCATTCATACCATCCATCGGTCTACACGTTTTTCCATTGTCTGTTGTGTTCATGGCTACGGTAATTAGATACCTTCCCTGCAAATGCTTGGTGATGATGTGCACCAACACAGACCTCAGCCATATGACTGACTTACTCCAACATTAAAATTAAGTGGTATTCCCTGTTAATGGCCACTGTTAACGTTATTATCCCAGTCTTGACTGCCATAGCAGGTCACCTAATTCTGTTGGAGACAGCTTCTCCTCCACCAGAGTCCATTACAATCGGGTCTTATCTCCTCTAATATGCTCTGCTGTTAATGAACAATCAGTCTCGTTAATGACCTGCTAATTAATGGCCCATCAGCCTCTTCAGAGTGGTAATTAAGTGCCAGTTGAGGCGTCTAATTGGCACGGTTTCTGATTGGATCGAGTCACGCTCGACCCTCTGGGACACAGGAAGTGAATTATAGCGTTGTCATCGTTGTGGACATACATCCATGGATGTAGAGAGGACTTTTATAAAGACTGCTGACTTGCTTGTTTAAGAAATAGAATCATCTTGTTAACCTGGGTGGTAGTGAACCGAATGATAGTTTCGATCGAGCGATGCTGTCAGAGGACAAACTGTCCAATCTGCACGAAAGAACAATCAAGGACAGAAGCCTTTTTTCTTCTATACTTACTAAACAATTGCTCTTGCATTGTCACAATGAAGAGCTTTGACTCCATGAACACACATAAAATCTTTATCAGTTTGAAATAAATTACTTTTGTAAAGCTTTTGTCTCCATAGAAACAGCGGCTGAAGATCATGGGTAATATAGCCTTTTGCTATCAGTTTTGGAACCTTGATTACTCATAATTTCTTACAATCAAAGGAGAAATTATCATGATCCTTTGTCTCTCTGAACTGTTTGCCTGTTCCTCTCTCTAACTATGTGTATGTGTCTGTTTGTGTGAGTGGAGACAGGTCTGCTGGAGTCAGAGCAGCGCTACACAAGCTTCACCTCATCTTGGTAGTCAAGAACGTGGCGGTTCCTCCCACCTTCAGTTCTATAATAGAACTGATGCTCAAAGTGTCTTCTACCCAGGTCAATTGACTGCTTGGGCGACTCACTTGGAGCCATATTTCTGGCCACTTTAAATGAAAGTTCATTTTTCACTCTCAATTCCGTTTTCGGCCTCCACCAACTCCTGGGGGAAACATCTAGGTGTTTAGCTAATACATTTTCCACTATGTTAGCCAGCAAGCTGCTTGCTTTGTCGTTATGCCGTTTTTTGCTGGGCGGGTAGTGTGCAGTTTTATCAGAGATTTTGCACTGAAAACAAATGCCTGCTGCAACAAACAACACTTATGAGAATGGTTTCAATGTATAGGTTTAATAAGTTAATATTTAAATTGTATATTCATGAAAAGGCTGTCTGTCACTCTCATACTTTTTTTTTTAACTGGTACAAAACTTGAGACAGGAATGTGTTTGCTTTTAAATTTACTCTTTAAACCTGCAATATCTGATTTATAGTCACTTGGGTCATCAGAAACAAATTGTGACTGATTTCTTTTTAAGTTTATAGTACAGTTGCTTATTTAAACATCTGGCAGTTATGGAGCAACATTACGACTCATTTCGTGTTTCTGGCCACCTGATGAATGTAATTCTAATATTCACTCTCCTTAAGCTCTGGTTTTGGTCTCTATAAACTCCAGAGGGAGATATCTGGCTGTTCAGCTGATGAATTCTTGACTATGTTTACCAGCTAGTAGCTAAATGTGTCTGTTTGTCATGTGGTGCTGAGCAGGGAGTATACAGTGTTTTTGTTTTTTTTAGCTTTTTCTCTGAAAACAGCTGCCTGCTGTGGCTGAAAATTACACTAAGAGAGCAAGGGGAGCAACTAAACAAAGAGCTGAAACTCACTTTAAAGCGATAAAGCAAAATTGGGTGATAATTCTCTGTAGGGCAATGCGACACCTCTAACATTAAACATTTGGTAAATTGTTAAAAACAATATTGGTTAATTACTGCCTTAAAGCCAACATGCTCTTTAGAGTTGAGAGGAACTGCACAGTCCAGTGATAATTCATCTTTCATCACTAGTATTTTTTCACATTACACATTTCATCCATTGTTAATGTAAAGAATAAATGTTGGTTATCACAGCTGTAAGAAAAATCAAATAATTACCAAATGTTAGAATGCACATTTTCAAATGGTATCCTTTAATGAAAGACAGGCGAGAGATAGCTTATGGCCATCAGAGTTTTAGTACAAACAACAAGGCTACCAAACAAGATTCACACATGGTTGATGGTGAGCTCCTTTGCTAATTAGTAAAAACAACAACAACACACAGTACAATTTTTTAAACCCAAGTTCCAAACCAGCTACAATTGTGAGATAGATTCACATATGGGTGGATGCTGGATGTTGGCTGTGAACTGCTTGGTTAATTAGTTAGAACAGAAATAGCCAAAGGTTTAGGGCAAAGTTTAAGGCAAGGAGCAGACTCAATATAATACAAGCTAACAGTGTGAGGTGGCAGTTTTCACTCACATATGGCTGACTGGTTGCTTCAAGCTGTTGGATAATGAGTGAGAGAAAGGTAAAGAGAAAGGGGGAAGGAGGAGGGTAGAGAAGAGAGAGCGAGAGAGAGAGGGGGGGGGGGGTAGGGAAAAGAGGGGAAGGAGACAGAGGGGGAAAAGAAAGAGATGGGAAGGAGAGAGCAGGGAGAGGAGGGATAGAGTGTTTTTTATAATGAGGGGACAGAAGAGACAAACACCTGAATAGAGAACGAGAGAGAGAAGGTTGGAGGCAAATAAAGACTCCGTTTGGCAGCTACTGTCCACACACACACACACACACACACACACACACACACACACACACACACACACACACACACACACACACACACACACACACACACACACACACACACACACACACACACACACACACACAGTATACTGGTTGCTTGGAGCAGCTTGGGATAATAAGAAACACAATAAGGTGGTTTTTATAATGAGAAACAACAGCTGAACCACCGATGGCAGAGAGGAGAGTGAGGAGGGTTGCAGGCAATGGAGAGCTCCACTTACTGTACAAAACAAGGACTGAACTGAAATAGAAAGTTGTTATGTGATACCTTTACTTACTGAAAAAAAATAAGTTGGAGTTGTTTAATGCGTCTGTATGAATTAGGGATGTCAGTGGTTACGAGAATATTTCTGACTGGTTATGCAGGTCAGTCTATAAGTTAATTTGCAAACTAGGGTTGGTTGCTGGACTCGTAAGATTGTTACACTCAATTGGTCCCAAATGTTGGTACCTTGTTGGACTGAGAGTGAGCGCAACCACAAAATAAGTTTTAAAAACATATTTTCCGGCCAATGCTTCTCACATAGAGGCTCCGACACCAACAGGGACGGCAACCCGCAGATACAAGGAGACATGACATATCCTTTTGTCAACCTGCATAGTAGGTAGCAGCTAATTAGCACGGCTAGCATATTTAGAATAGCCATACTGTTAGTACAAGGTGTAGCAGTGGTGTCTCTGGTTTAACAGCACTGTGCTGGGTGAGTGACAGGTGTGTTTTATGTTGTTTGTGTGCTCTAATAGACTTCACAGTGTGGATATGTGGTCACAAAGCTGATGGACTGTTAGTTTAACATGCTAATCTTACGGTCTATCTTTAACAATGATGTAGGTTTTTTTTTGTTTGGCGAATGATTGAAACCAATATGCTGCCAATCAGTGTGGTATTGGACGAGAGATTGAAAGAGCTAGTTTGGTACCTCAAACTCTAGAAAGTAATGCTATCAGGGTGGACAAGCAAACTCTGACCACCGACTGCTGGCCGGCTCTCACAAATGAAAGCTACATTAAAACTTTTCTGAAAAATAAACCTGTTAATTAATTGGTGTCGGTATATTGAAAGCAGAATTAACTGAAACTGACATCCTTAGTATGAATTAAAATTAAGATATAGAATTTTCAATGAGCTTTTGACCTCCAATAACACAAGTGTTTATATAGGGGGGTCCCCAGTTTTTGCATGCATATATGCGCAAGTCATGAGCTACACATCCCTGCCAATGGTTTCACATCACTCCTCTGATGAACAGGTGGCTGCAATACACCAAGAAACACATAAGATTGCCAACAAAGGCAGGAAAGAAGACTTTTACTAAGTAAATAATGGATGCAAATGATGCCAGCCATATAAAAAAAATCTGCTTTACAAATGATTTATGAGAAAGGAAATGCATTGAACACATTTGTAAGATCACAAGGACAAACACAACCTGTTTTGGTGTGAAACACTGAATGTAAACATAAACTTTGTTCACCATAAATCTCTGCAAGGCAACTTACCAGTAAACAAAAAAATAAATAAAAATGATGTATTCAACAAAGTATAAAGTATTATGTCCTCATAACATTTTTACACCTGGCAATGTGGAGAAGGCCTTGAAACAGCTTTTAGGCCATCATGAAAGAAAAAAATATATAAATATTTTGAATAAAATATGAAAAATAAAAATGATTAAAACACTTGAGAGACTTCATTATTGTGACTGTATGAGGGGAAGTTGAGTGGTACTACTTAGACTCATGGCCTCAGTATTCATAAAATCACTGCTACAGTGCTGCTCAGGACATGTTGCTGTTTTATTCAATTTGCATTACAGCCTCAGTACTTACACCCACAGTCAATATGTCTATTTTTATTGATCATTACTATTTGTACATTGTATTTATTTTTGAAAGTATATGTTTGTATATGGGTAGGCTGGTTTATGGGTGTTCTAAAGTTGACATTTAAAAAAAAAAAAAAAAGGAAAGGTTTGTATTTCTGTGATTTTTCAATTTTTTATACATATGAATAAAAAAAGTAAAAAATAATTAAAAGTGGAAAGAGTTGGACTGAGGGATTTGTGGCAAGTGTAAACGTTGCATCCAAAGAAATTACAGCCTTAAGTTAAATGGGTTTTTCACAGCGGACATTAAGATTTATCACCAAAAACATTAACAATGATTTTGTTCTGATATCAATTATAAGTGTTTCAGTAAGTAATGACAGTGTGTCAGCAACTGCAAAACACCAGTATCATGAAACCAAAGCAGTAAATCATCATTATCATTATTAATCTTATTTACAGCTGTGCTTTTCCTTCTGTCGCATGCAGATCCCAGTAAAGGTTTACATTGGATTTCCATTCGAATCATTTTAACTGTATTAGATATACAAAGTAAGTGTGCTGTTGACATTGATGCAGAGACACAGCACTGATAGATTACTTGTCTAAATAAAGATATGAAGGTAGATACACTACAGTAAGTGTACATGTACGGAGACAAAATAACATTCAGAGACAAGCCATTAAAACACAGTGCATGAGTTAAAAGATTAGTTTTTCTTTTTATAGTTGTGCATGTGAGCCTATATACTGAATACGGAGACTCTATACTGTGTGTGTGCGTGCGTGTGTGTGTGTGAGTGTGTGTGTGTGTGTGTGTGTGTGTGTGTGTGTGTGAGTGAGTGATCAGACAGCTCCACAGCCTTCTTCTTTTTTTCCTCCTGGATAAGCACTTTGTTGTCCTTGGGAACCTGCTGGTGCTTGGCTTCTCGTGCACAGTGGCCAGGCGCTGTTTCCACTGAGGCGTGCACGTGAGGTGACCTTCGTTTGCCTCTGGCATAGTCACGCTTTTGTGCCCCCCCCCCACACACACACACACATACCTTGGGGGCTTCAGGATAACGCACACTGTCCCCTGCAATGTTTCAACCTGACAGACATCCTGTGTTGTTCACTTTAATGGACCACTGGAAACACAAACTATCACATTTACACACATGAACACATACAGAATCGCCAAACATTACCCTTCCCAGCACCACAAGCACAAACACACGCACACTGAGATGCTCTACAAGTACAATAAAACGTCAGTTTCCATCTCCAGGGCCTTTAGCAGACACTCTCACAGGTTTTACATGAACTGCGCACACACACACACACACACACACACACACACACACACACACACACACACACACACACACACACACACACACACACACACACACACACACACACACACACACACACACACACACACACACACACACACACACACACACACACAGGCAGGTGGATTCAGAAGTGAAACAGTTATGTAATGTCACATATTTTTCAATAAGTAATGTGGTATAGGAAAGAACTGTGTTGAAAGTAACGCAGGATGAAAGTAACAATGATTTTCTCTGAGCCCATACAAGTCTGATATGCCTAAATGCGTCAGCATGCACGCAACACTTCCCAGAATTGTGAAAATATACACAATATACATCATACTTTCAAAGAGATTTACCCAAAAAAGCGGTTTTCAATCACAGTAAGTAAGTAGTGTTGTCTGTCAAGTACAAATGAGTCAGAAATCTATCACTGTAAATACAGCTTAATGAAATGCTGATACATCCCAACCTTTAACACAGTCGGAGACTGCGGCTATGATCTAATCAGAATATGACACAAAATCCACTGACCAGCATGCAGTGCATTTTTTAAAAGTATAGTCAACCACAATATGTCCATGGCACATAAAAATGGAGAGGAGCTGATGACAACGTGCTTCTGCTTTAATATACTTTTTTCTGTTTACACCACAGATTCACCATGCATTCAGTGCACAATCTGGCATGCCTCAGATTGATATTATGTACAGTCTGACACAGATTGTGGCGTCTTGCACAATGTAGCATGCAATAAGCTTACATGATCATTGTTGTTGCACAGTCTATAGGCGCCTTTAGCCCTGAAGGACTTGACAAGACTTAAGACTTGACTTATGGTAAACATAGATATATATTATAAAAAGTAAAGGGCTGTAACTGCAGCTTTATTCACAATTATTTTCTCAACATTATTTATAATAAAGAGTCTCCAAGCACACTTCCAACTCACAATGAATAATTTATGATTTATAATGATTTAGTTTATTTTCCTAAAGTGCATTTGTCACAAGGAGTCTCTGTACTGGTATCCAAAAAACTCAAATTCTGTTGCTGGTACCAGTGCTACAGATAGTATCAGTGCACTTCTGCTACAACACCTTAATGACAGCAGTGATAAAAGTGTTGCAGGGTGCCAGGGTTGTTCTTTAAACCCAGATGTTGACCTCCTTGAAAAGCCTCAGAGCGGCCGTGAGCATGGGCAGAAAATCACCCCGGGTGTTACCATGGTTATCAGGTCTGTACTGACAGATGCTCATTAGAACAAACAAGCACAGCAGCGCATACACACATGTGCCCACACAAACGTAAACACGAACAGCTGATAATTTGATAAGTTTCTCTTCACTCGAATAGTTCAGCCTTCTTTCTGCCTTTAAGTGTTAGATCTGTAGAAGCTACAGAGGGGAATGAAGAACATCATCTGTGCCACTTTGAGCCCACAATGAGATTTAAAAACCCTGATTCATTAAGGATTTATGCTTCCCGCTAAAGCTAGAAAATGGTAAAATAAGAATGCCATGCTCTCCTTTAATAATGTGTGATGTGGACTGTGTGAACATATGCATGGGAGAACCAGAAATAACATAAAGCCACAATGAGTTTGTGCTGGCTAAAGAACAAATCTCATTATTCTGATCAGATAAGAAAAAAAAGAATTTAATACATTTATGAAACACAACTTATATATTGTAGTATTGTGATGAGAAACTCTTGTGATGTCTCTGGTTTGGTATTTAAAAAAAGAAATGGTCTTAGACATGGGGATATTTGTCAGTGGTCAGTGAAGTAGAAGAGGTTTTTCATCAGAATTCTCTGCCTTCCTCATTATTGTAAATTTACAACCAATAATCAGACTGGGAGTCAGAGAGAACCACCTCATTGACTCTCACACCCACACCGCCCAACTGTGGCCTCCAGATTAATGATTATAATCTGACACGTTTGTTGGCTGCATCATTAAATCTGTCGCTCACACTTTGATTCACACGTTTCACCAACACATCTCGTGTTGACATTGCTGTGATTCAATTGTGTTTTAAACAAGCCCCTGAGATACATTTATTTTCATATCCCCCCTTTTCAAATGTGCTATGTTTTGTCACTATTGGTGCAGCAATGTCCCAGTTTCTCGATGGAGATTATAAAAGTTTAATATTCTCTTCTCTTGTCTCCTTTTCTCTCCTCCTCTCTTCTGTAACTGACCCTGTAGTTTAAGTAAAATACATTATACCAGCAGTGGTTTTGTGCATGTTGATTGGCTGCTGTTTGCAAACTTCAACGTGAAAGAGAAATCTGGCTATAAAAAACACATTGCACAGTTTTCCATTTCCATCCAGTTTTCCGTTGGTTTGTGAACCAGCACCAGCTAAGTGTTTCATTAGTTCCAAATTGTGAATACAAACTACGTGTATAAACAGGATCTTTACTGCACAGTACAAATCGTGAACATAGAGACAGAAGTGAACGTTATTCTCCACTGAGGCAGATATATATATTCATAGATTCAGCTCATCAATGCTTAATGTGATAGTGATTTTAAGCACTCATGCTATGACTGAATGTGACTAGAAATATTCTTTAGACTTTTGATCCAGTCTGCGCGTCTTCACAATACACCGGAGTTTCATTATTCTGCATTTAAAAGCCAGCAGCAGGTCGTAAATGTACAACACATTAGCATACAGTGGTGGTTACGAGCAGGCAGACAGGTGTTAATGATCCTCTGAGGACTCACATATTTATTCATGGATTCACTTCATCCTAATTCCTTTCCTACATCCAAATGCATCATGATGGCCCACCCAATTTTCATTCGGTTTTGATGTACCTTTACTGTATATCAGGCACAGTGCGCAGACAGAAAGTGTCACATTAAATCTTCATCATCGTTTTACAACGGCGGCTTTATTGTACAAATGTATTTGCAGAAAAAAACATGGTGATATTTGTGGAGACTGAGATATTGATAGATTCAGTTCATCGTTGATCTATTGAATATAATTGTATTTTTCATCATGATGATGTGTTTATTTTTCTTTTGTTAAAGCTAAGTATATATGTTTTGTGTTAATGCATTGTTTTTTGAGCTATTATATTGTAATTAAGAATAATATGCAACTCAACAAATCTCCTCTGTCACTAGATATTTGAAAACACTAAGTGGAGGGCAAGATACGAGAGTGCTTTTTTTGGACATTTCTGAATTTCAGTGCTTATTTAACCAAGCAAGTTCACTAAAATCAAATTTAAAAAAAATCCTTGGTTATAACTGGAGTGATGGTCTTAAGGGATTTTCTCAAAACTTTTAATAAGAGGTTAACATGAAGCAGAAAATTCCTTTAAGAATGCATTAATCACTTTTTAAAATTTAAGATGAATATATCTTTGATTCACAATAAATTCCACAGATAAAAAAGTTCTACCGTCATGAAATGATATTGTTTGAGTCATATTTATCTATAAATTCTATTAAATGAAAATGAAATGACACAAAACCTGCAGAGAGATTGACAGAGATTCAACACTTGGTTTTATTTGATTGTTAAAAAACACTGAGCCTCGTACCTTCATTGTACAGTAGGCACAAGTGAGCAGACAGACGGTGTAAATAATCCTTTCGCGGCCTCGTATTTTTATTCATAGATTCAGTTTACTCTAATTTTGCCGGCTCATTGTTGTGTCTGTTGCAGGCTCCTCCCTGGCGGCAGCGTGGCTCATGAATATTAATGGGGGAATTTGCATAATTACATGCAGCGTTATCATAATAATAAAGACCTACTGTATATTATATCTCGAAAACGATCCTTAGACCTCAGATCAAATCTTTGAGCTTTGACCTAGAAAATAACAAAGATGACTGCATACTGTCAAGATCTCTCTGTGGATCTGCAGCAGGGTGCAACAAGATGCGCAAAACTTTGTTTTTTGACACAAGTTGTGTTTCAGTTCTTCTTTATAAATATCAGTTTTAAAATAAATACATTTTTCACTGAGGCAACAGGAAAAAACTGTTGTAAGAAGGGCAGTTTTATGGAGAGTTTGTGCATTACTGAAACTTTTCTTTATATTCAAAATTGTTGTATGTTTATTTTTATGGTGTCTGGCAATAGACAATATTGTATTGTATTGTATTGTATTGTGGGTTTCTTTCCTCTTTCTTTTCCTTTTCTTTATTCTGCCAATACTTTCTGCAACTCTGTCCATTCTTCTTTCTCTCTTGGTATCATCTACCTTACTATAATATGGCCCATATAGTTATTTTGCATCTTCCTCTCTTTGTCTCCATCCACCTCATGATGTTATGGGTTCAATTAGAGTAAGATATAGCACACACAGACACACACACACACACACACACACACACGCACACACGCACACACGCACACACACACACACACACACACACACACACACACACACACACACACACACACACACACACACACACACACACACAGTGATGATAATTATCTAGCCCACAGGGGGGTTGCCAGCTTTGAATCTGGATTTAATATGGTTTCAGAGTTTCAGATTTACTGCAACACTTAAGTCCACTGACTCACACACATATATACATGCAAAGCACAAATGCAGCTGCGCTCACACACACACACACACACACACACACACACACACACACACACACACACACACACACACACACACACACACACACACACACACACACACACACACACACACACACACACAATGAGACAGGCATACAGTATGCATATGAACACATACCTGTATGCACACATACAAATACACAAGCAGATGTTGTATGCGGCATGAACAGTCCAGAGACGTACAAGCACACATAAACAATACACAATACACAACACGCATGTGCAAAATAATCTCGTTTACCCCCCACCCCTGTGTCTCTCTCCCTCACACTAACACGCACTCACACAAACACACACACACACACTCAAACACACACACGCTCCCTGGCTGTGTCCTGTGGTCTGTGGGTGCTGATAAGGGTTTAATCCTGATTGGAGCCTCAGTAAAAGGCTTTGTTATGAACACTAAATAGACTGGCCCTCGGCGAGCACACTGGGACACTGCTGATAACATATACACATGTGAACGGACACACGCAAAACAGATGCATATAAACACACGTAGCCAATACACAGGTTTACATATATAACATCAACACACAGAAACGCAGGCTAAATGAATTTATAAATGTAAAAATGTACACATTTCTACACAAGCATGAGTGTCCTGCAGACACACACACACACACACACACATGCACACTCCATAAAATCTCTCCATGAAATCGCGTGCATGCATGTGTGTCTGTATGTAAATGTGCGTGGCGTTTATCAGTAGCTAGATAAAGCTCTGGAGAGCAGTAAGTGTTGGCAGACTCCAGACTGAATACGCTGTAAATAGACTACTAATAGAGAGAGAGATTAGAGGAGTGGAGGAGAGGACAGTAGAGGAGAGATATGAAAGAGAAGAGGAAGACGGAGATGAGAGAGGAATAGTAATGTCAGCAGAGGCACATCTTACCTCCAAATGTGAACTGCCACAGAGTCACACCTGTAGCAGCAAAGTTAGACTTACAGTAGAGTATCTTATATTCTGTGAAGGTTAGATATGTGACTATACTCCACTGTAATTGATTATTTTACTTTCATCAATGTTCTGCTGCAGCAGTTTTTGTTCAGAGTGCCTTTCCCTCAAATCTTCCTCAAAAACATCTGACAAGCTGAATCATATCTAGTTGGGAATGAAAACAGGCTGGTTGTCCCTATCAGTGAGCTATTTTGTAGTGCAGTCATTTATTTTTATTTTTTGCTATAATCCTTGTTTTTGAAGCCTTTTGCTTCCACCTTCATAAAGGTTTTCTTAAAGCAAAATGTTACGTACAAACTGCAGGCTTAACCCATATCAAAACAGTTTACATGGGAAGTATTTGCCTGACATATGCAAGTTTGCCATTTCCAACCCTCTGTGTCTGCTTTACTTTCAGTCTCTAGATTTTCTTTCTTGAAGTTAAAGTATAATTATTCATATTTTTAAGAAGAACATTGGAAATGGTATGTATAGTAAACGAACAAAAAACAAAGAAAAACAAGTCATTGAATCATGGATACCAACTGATGTAACTTCCATAATCATGAATATTAAAGGACACATATACATATTTGCAGGTATACACTTGCGGGGGCTCTGATGGAGCATCTTTGCATGCTTTAAACTAACCTTTAAATCTTATACTGGATTCCTTTTTGCAGTACCTCAGTCCAGCTTCTGTTTGAAACAAGCCGCTTTAGCTCCTGTCTCTTTAAGGCCACCTTCCCAATGAGCCAACTCTGTTCTGATTGGCCAGTTTCTGGAAGATGCTCCTCAGCAGATGGGACTCCCTAAAAACACAGCATTTCACCCGGATGGGTGTGGTTTGTAAAGACGCAGCAGTGCACATTTCAGTGCACTGTAGTGCATGTCTGTGTCAGCCTGCACTCTGACTTTGAGATCTGTCTATGCTCACGATGGAGGGTGAATTACTTTGGTTTTGTATAAATAATGTAGGCTTTTACTACTTTTAAGCTGTTCAGTTATGCTAATTAAAGATTGTCATAACTACTACCAGAGATGGTTGATGAAAGAATCTTTGCTACTACTTCATTTTGAACTATAATAAATAATAAACATGTAACACTTTTTGTAACATTCAGCAAATATTTCCTCACGACCAGTTAGCTTGCCATTCATGTTTTGTTAAGCGTTTGGTTGAAATATAACGTACGTTTCTTTGGACATCATCCAGTGCGTACCCCACTTTTAACATCAAACTTCACGTGCTAGTGATTGTATGAGTGTAGTGCACCTGGTATTCATCACTACATCTTTGTCATTAATTGTTAAATAAACTCAGTTTAAACTCACAACTGAGTTATGCTGTTTTGTAATATAAAAAAGTTTTGTGGATAGAGACTGAGTGACAACCTCAAGTGCATTATTGCATCTAAAGTTTTGTTTCAGAGTGTTATGACATCCAAAGTTTTTGTTTTTTTTAACAGCAGGAAAATTATGAAATCAGGTAAAATGTGGAAATCATGTTTATAATGTTGGGTGCAAGGAACTAAAAGTCAGAACAACAAAGATCAAACACTCAAAACAAAACACCCACACACAAACAAAGGAATCATTATTAGCCTACATGTAGCCTAAATTAAAAGAACATTAGATAGGAGACCGGGAGAAAAATGTAACCTGGAACCATATTGCGAAAAAAACAGTTCATCACTGAAGTTACTTTCAGCCTCATACATGTGCCCATCCTCCAAAAATCTGAAACTCCGCTCAGAGCTCAAAGACGTGCAACAACATTTTGCCCCTGGAGAACCACCTTGCTTCACTTTGAAAACAGCACAGATGTATGATCAGCTCCCATATCCTCATAGAGTGCGGAGAACAGTCACGCTATCAGGGGTCGGGTTTTGATCAAATGTACCACGCTCACAACCTCTGTCACAACCTTGTTTAGTTTGTGGCTGAGCTGTATTGATGCTAGCGCTTCCCTATGAATGATACACTGCATCCACTGCGCATCTGGCACAACTCTTTTCATTCATACCTGCTAAGTTATCATGTGTAGTCTTTTTTGCATTGGGCAACCACTGCTTTAACTCAAGTAAGAATTTGACTCAGCAACTTTCACTATAGTAATATTTGACCAGGTATAGGCCTATACTTCGACTCAAGTAAAGGAAATGTGTAGCCTTTGTCCACCTCTGCTTACATCGGTTTGTAAATATAACATAGATTTATATTTAACATTCCATTTTTATGGGTAATTAACAATTGAAAATACCAACAAAAACGAAAACGTCTTGTTTAGGCTATATCAAGGACAGGCTGTCTGCAGTGCATACTGTACATAGCCTAAGATGAATGTGTTATTGGGATTCTTGGTAGAAATATCACCCATGTCCATCTATTTGCGTAACCCCTGTATGTTTGACGTAGCCTAATATGAAACATTTTAGCCAAATAAAGCCAATAAAGTTGACTGATATTTAGAAGATGCTTCGAGCTGAAGCGACATGGACTCCCAATGGCGAGCTCGGGATTCGAACCCGCTCGCCCTATCAATAATTGGTGACGCTCCACATGTCAACTTTAACATTGCACATTAATACATGTCATGGTTTTGAAAAAAACAAACAGTCGTTACGATCATTTTGGTCAATGTTTGAAAATCTTCAGGATGCAAGGTTAGCGATGACTGCAATAGTGAAATGAGGTGTTTTTAGGGAGTCCCCTCAGCAGACTTCCAGTGGCTTGGGAGGCTACGTAAACAATCAGTAGATTGGATTTTGCATTTTTTTCTCTTGTGTTCATGTGCTGGGAATGTGATCTAAGGTAAGATGGTTTTGAAAGCCTGTTGTTGCTAATATTGATATTCAGAATTTTACACCTACCTCTAACTGTCCACATGTTTCCAGTCTGTCTCTATTGTGGGATAAATGATAAAGGCAAACCTGTCCAAAAAAGAGAACAATAATAATAATAATAGTATATAGATGGACTGATCATGCCTATTTTTTTCAGTAGATCCCATAGAGGATCTCATCCAGGCTGCTCTCCATCTTTTGTTTCTATCTCCTTTCTGTTCTTTAATTCCTGACTTGTGTTTCAAACAAAGGGGCTCCTGTAACCTGTAATCTTTGATACCCCCCCCCCCCCCCCCGACTTTCCTTCCTGCGCTCTTTCTCTTTGCCCAATTGACTGTCCAGTCAGTTAATCAGTATATCCAGTTCCTTCCTGAGGTCACCATGGCTGTAAGACATCTGCTCTTGACCTTTCATCAATGACCTCTTTGCTGCCCAGGGGTCATTAGATGTATCCCAGTATCATTACAACAGTCCCCAGAGGTCAAACTAGAGGTCAAGGCTGCTCCTAGAGGTCAGAGGTCAAAGGTCTATGCTCTGTCATCAATAACAAACAGGGTGTAAGGTCTATTGTTGTCTACAAGTAGTGACAGGCAAAGATGGAGGGAGCTTCTCCCAGAGGGTCGAATCAGTGGGATCAGGATTGCAGCTCGGCTTTTGTTTGTTTGCATGTGACGTTTATTTAAACACAGAATACATGATGCAACGCCGCTGCGCTGTAGGCTTTTCAGTGTTGAATGCACTCACTTAAGATGAATGTTCACCTTGTGCAATTCAGTCAGTCGTAGGAGCTTTTTCAGGCATACAGACGGATTCAGTCCACAGGTTTATTGTTTTCAAAAGCACTGCTTGCTCAAAGTGAATACATTTTATTTGGACGAGCACTCAGAGCTTTTAAAAAAATGCTGAGGTATGAGTATTGTTTGATCTCAGGTGTCTTGATTGTCATGTGATCCAGGGTCCGGCCACACATCCAAAATAACTTGCTGGCACACTTGCTCTGTAAACAATGAACAAAGCTTCAAAAACTGCACAAAGCTGCATGAATTCAAATTGCGTACCATCCTGCACATGCTCAAAAAAGAGGCTGGAGTTTCATTGTTGACAACAGACTTTTAGAAAAAATGTCTAAAACTGCAAGCGTTGATAGAAAACTTTTAAGTGGTGTTTTCAAATTGCGGACATGGCCTCTATCACCTCCCTGCTTGTCACAATCCCTGCTTTCTTTGCTTCTCTTTTCTTTCTCATTCAACTTTTTCCTCTGTTTCATTCTCACCTTCATTTCCTCATCTCCCTCTCCTTCCTCTGATTCTGACCCCCTCCCCTTCCCATCACACCCCTCCCTCTGTGTAACCTTGCGGGGTAAAGCTCCATTGACATCTGCTTCATAAGTATTCAGGACTCAGCGCCTTTGACATTAATCAGCCTACAGTACATTATCTCCCCTCTCCTCTCCTGTGCCCCCTTCCCCCCTTTTGCCTCCTGCTCCTCCTCTCATCCCTATCGCCCCTCTCACCTCTCTTCTCTCCCCTCCACTGCCTCTTTTTCTCCCGCCTTACCCTCCTCTCTGCTGTCTTCTCCACCCCTTCTCCCGCCACCCCCCTCCGTCCCCTCCTATCACACTTCTCAGCTTTCCATCCGCTGGTTTCTTATCATGGTGAGATAACCAGAAGAGAAAAGGGCATTAGTAAGTATGTTGCCTACCTGAACGTCTGGCTATTGAGATACATTGTCTATCTGTTTACCTGCCAGTCTTTGAGTTAGACAGCAACTCCTATAGCAGTCACAATACAGCAAGGTCAGCCCAGCAAGTAAGATTAGAGGATATGGAAAAAAGTTTAACCAAATAGAGGGCAGGAAAGAGCAAATATTTATCTTAATTTTGGCTTTGGTTTGTCTTAAATCTCCTTTCCCTGAAATATCTCTGCATTATACAGTAGACTATAATAGTCTTGGTGACTTGTTCAGAGTTTACCTCCGAGTGCAAGGAGAGGCTCCAGACCCTCATCACCCTGAACAGGATAAATGAGTATAGAAAATGGATGGATGGAGCTCCCTACTGTATATAGATAGATAAATAGATATATACTTTATTCATCCCCATAGGGAAAAAATTAAAAATGTCACATGAAAAATGTCTCACAGAGCCCAATGTTTTTTCCCAAAGAAAAGGGAAACCTTTGTGGTTTGTTGTTGAATTTCAGAATCAATAAATCTGAATATGTGAAATTCAAACTAAAGGGTGTGAAGCCGGTTGTCTTGCGAAATAATTGGCCTCATGCAAGAACAGTTTTGTATTGTTCTCCGAAAACTCTCAAAGTCCAATTCAATAAACTCTCTTGTCTCCTGATCTTGTCGTAAACGCTCATTTCAGCCTGATGACTTTCACCTGTTCATGAGTCAGTCACTGCGATATTAATACAATGTTACACTGTCTGGTGCAACAGAAGATGATATTGGATAAAGACCTTCATGAAGACCCTTGTAAATTTTGTTCGTACTGCAGAGAAAATTCTAAGTACGAAAATATTGATGAATGCCACAAATTCTCTTAAACCAGTCATCTGTTTGCATGAGGCTCATTGTCTGGAATAAAATGATACAGAGGAACTTTTAGCACATGTAACATGTAAAAATATCTCTGCACAGACATAATAGCGAACCAAACATGCAACAAGCTGTATTGGTGGAGGTGTGTTACTTCAGGTACTCGATAATAAAATATGATCCTGATGTTTGTTATCATTAGCATGTAGTGTAATTCGAGCAGTTATTTCACACACAAGGGGAGACATTAGCAGCAGTGATAAAAATGTGAGAGTAAAATGGATCAAAATACAAGGGTTGCCCATCCAGTGAGGCAGACTACATTTGCTTGAGCCATAGTAACACTGCTTAGAGGAATTTACGGTAAACACTATACAAACTCTGAATGCAACAACATTATATCAAGTGGATATTAAGACTATATTGGCTGTAACCCTCTGGCAAAAAGAAAATGGCTAATACTGACAAACAGTTTTTCACAGTTTATACTGTAGTTTATTTTAGACTGAAGAGAGATCATACTGACAACAGCCCTGCTGTGTACATATCATCACTAAAGTAGCTGATAAAGCGACTATCCCAGAAGGAGTAGATGAGGACAAGTCGAGGTGTATAGCTGTCACACAGTGCTCAGATTAGCTTGGAGGTGTGATGTATGCCTCCGCTGCTAGCTAACAAGGGATTATAAAGCTTCACATAATCCTGGATGGGCGGGCTGGCTCAGGACTCTCACTGTTACTGCATTAGCATTAAGCATTAATAGTGCCCTAGCATTAGTGTTAGCAGCTAATAGTGTCCCAGAATATATTAAAAGCTAATAATGTGATGCTGTAAGATTAGCATTAAGTTATAATAATGCCATAGAATGCATTATGAGTGTGTGTGTGTGTGTGTGTGTTTTAGAGGATTGGATGCATTTATGTGTGTATACCAGTGTCTGTGTGAGCGCAGTGCGAAGAAGTATACATGAGGCCTGTGACTCTGTGGGTGTGTACGAGCGTGCCTCAGCAGATGATAGAAGGTGTACACAGAGAGACACAATAGAAGGTTACTAAAGACACTGAAGGAGGCCATATCAGGTTAGGGGTTTAACAGTTTGTGTTGCAGCATGCATTAGTTGATGCAGGCACTGATTCTTAAATCATATAGTACACATATGGCCCCACACAAGGTCGTCTCACAAATGATGTCATTTTCTCATATGCCATGAAGGTCAAGTTAAAAAATAGAATAAAATCCACAAATCTGAAGACAGTGAAGAAAAGAAGCAGGGTATTTTACAACAAGTCCAAACTAAGGCAGAATGATGTAATTAGTCAGTGCCTTCAAAATCTGTCACGTTACAAAAATGATTTATATGATGCTTTTGTGATGTTGTAAAGCTATAGTTAAGATCTGGTTAGACAGGGTCCCAGAAAACTATTATTAATTAAGGTTCCATTCCATTTGGGTTTAAGAGAGCCAGGTTCCTGCTGTTGCGCAAGTAGGGAGGGCACACTAAATACTTTTTGCCACACCAAAAGAAGCTGTTTTCTATTTTTTCCCCTGTTTTTTTGTTTTTTTTGTTGCTAAAACAAGTTTAATGGTGGCCTAAGACTTTTGCACACTACTGTATATCTGCGGACTATAAGCAAAGTGATGAGGGACTTTGAGGTGTGTCAGCTGAAAAAGATGATGTGGAAATGTCAGATTTTTAACTGAATTTGACAGATTTTCCTGCTATTTACAGATAAAGGGGGCCTGTAGCATCCCCGGCTAAATGATGGTCGGACTCTCAAACTGATGGTTCAGTGTTTTATTCCTTGGACCGTATTCAATGTAAACACACCGTAAGAGCTATGAAAAGAAGAAAACAAAATACAGTTACCTTTACTCTTACTTGAAATTACCTTTAACTGCCTTTATCTTAAACAATTATGTAAGTTAAGTTAACTCTTTATCTAACAAACGTATTGTAGACTCACGGGTTTTACTCCATGAATTTAATTATATATTTTAACTGCTACGATTGATGTTACAGTCATGAGGGAAAATTCACATTTTAACTGAAAGACAACCTCACATAGAGTGCAATATAAAACAATATTTGACATGAAATTAGCATTTTTAACCGTTCATTTTTAACCCAATAAACAGTTTTTAACCTTAGCAGACCTCATATAAAACAGACAAAATACGTCCTGTTGCATTACCAAAACAACCTACGAGTTAGCTTATAGCTTCATCTGAATTCAATACAGACCGACACGGCAACTTGACCTTGCTAATAGTAGCTACCGCTAACCACAATACGTTTTATGCATGAAAATATCAACGGCAACCAAACTCGAGCCGGACATAAATATGGCATGAAATGGTAACAAAAACAAACCTTGTGCCCCTTATTAGCCAGGTGCTAGGGCGTTCCATGTGAGTTAGGCACACTTTGCTTGCTTTTAGCATTGAAGACACACTCTTAGCCTTGCAGACACACTTTTCCTACTGCCGGTAAAGTCCGAAGCACCTGATGTGTACGAGGTCTCGGCGAGACGCTTTCAAAATAAAAGCACTGAATATCCGTCTGCTTAATATATATAAAATAAAAGCCTGGCTTTAAAGAATGTTACTAAGTAAACATAAAAACACATTTATAAAAATACTATGCTCATATTAAAGGTCATTTACAGGGCCAAAGACACACAGTCCTCTCTGACAAGTCTTAGGCCACCATTAGATTTGTTGTTTTAGCAATGCTATAATGACCATATATAATTATTTCTCAGTCTCTTTATTAGAACACAACCAAAACATAGAGGACATGTGTATGCAGTATTAAAAAACAGAAAAGAAAACAGCTTCTATAGGCTAAAGTGTGTAAGTATTCAGACCTCCCCTTACACTTGAACAATAGCAGGAACCCGTCTCTCTTAAACCTAAATGGAATGGAGCCTCAATTAATAATAATATTAAATGATTAATGTTAAATTCTGTGTACATATTTCCTGTATTTTCTGTTTGTATGATGGTGGTGACCTAAGACTTTTGCACAGTACTGTATATGTATATGTTTTGGACAAAAAAAAAACAACCTTATTTGGGTTTCTTTGTGATCCTCGTATTCCTCTGTACTGTAGACCCCTGTTCTCCAAAAACTATTAAAAACAAGACAGTAAGCTACACCATTGCACTGTGTGACATGTTCCTTCACCACAAAGATTTTGGTCACAGTAGTTTGTTTAGAGACAGCTCCAACGACTAATAACAGCAATCACATTTTCAGTCTCTGGAGAGTAGTTCTGTGTATGTAAAATCTTCTCTTCAATACAAAGTCAAGAGGTTGTTATATGTAACACAACAAGCTAGTGAAGAAATGTGAATGGAACTGTGTTCTTGTGTCCTGCGCATGTGCAGTGGCGTCTGCTTTACACAGAACTACTCTCCGGAAACTGGAAATGTGATCACTGTTTGTTGGAGCCATTTCTAAAGTAACTACCGTGGCTATGATCTTTTTAGTGTAGGAACATGTCTGTCAGTATAACAGTGTGACTCACTGATGTCTTTTTTAATGTTTTTTGGACGACAACCAAGGTCTACGGCACAGGGGAATAACATATATCCTGCTCTGGATAAATAACATATATCCTGCTCTGGATAAATAACATATATCCTGCTCTGGATAAATGAACAATACTTGTTAGTAGGATCAGTTTATGAGATTTGCGAAAAATAAGAAAAATGCAAAAAAAATATTATATATTGAACCAAGTGAGATGCTGCAAATTACCGTAACCTCAGCTGCATGTCCTATACTGTATATTACACCTGTAGCATCTATGTAATATGATGTATTTTGTATTGTCTCCATCAAATAAACAAATGAATAAATAAGACATTTATTTTTCTAGTATATACAGTCCCTGTAGAAAGACAGACTGAATGAAGTTTGTTGGGTTAGTTAGTTATTTAGCGCTGGTAAAATCTTTGGGTTAAGAACGCTTGTCCAGTCAATAAGAAAATGAGGAAGTGACAAAAGAGAAAAGGAAAAAATCAGAACAGTAGCTTAAAGAAAGAGATAGACAAAAAGAAGAGATGCAGACAGAAATGCATAAGGGGGAAAAAGACAAACATTCAGAAAAGAGGTATAATCATGGAGCTATTCAATAGTCATTATCGGGCTGCAGGCTGTTCGGTTCTTTACAGAATAACAGCAGGGGTTCAGGGGAGCTTCTAAACCACCCACAGATACACGTCGAGAAAGGTCCTGCCAGCTACAGTGCTATCTTTAGCCACAATTTTTAAGTGGCATACCACTCAATCTCAGATTTTCTTCCTATGACCCAGGGAAGTAGAATCAGGATTTATGAATTTGCTGATTAAACTGTATATTCCCGAGGAGGTGTTGAACTGCTAAGACGGTGGGTTGATGCTAAAGTCTTATATTCTTAAATGATTAAAGGAGAAACTGAGAGAAAACAGAGCCAAGAAGACAGGGACGGACTGATAAGTTCATTTTTGGTATCAGATGTTCATGTGTAAAATATGTTAATTACTGATATTAATGATGACATAGATTATCATGTTAGATGACACAGGAAGGCTTACAGCTGAGACAAAAGGCAGTCGTGTGTGTAAGTGTGTGTGTTACATGGTTACCTCCCAAGGTTTTTGGAATCACAGTGCTATTAGAAGTGCATGTAAGTATGTGTACTGTATGTGTTTGTGTGTTTTTGTGTGTGCGCGTGTGCGTGCATGTGTGTGTGTGTAAAATCCAGTGTAATTGCCCTGTCCATCTATATCTGCCCACAGCACCATGTGGGACCCTGGCTAAAGTGGCTGCCACTGCTTTGGAAATAGCCGTCTAAATGGCTGGGGGGAGTTGTAAAATACCCCATTGTCTCGATGGTCACATAGCTCGGCCTTAAGGGACCCATTTACTCACTCACTCCAACAAATAGAGGGCACAGAAATTCTTTCTTTTGCACATTTGTTTGATTTTGGGTGAAATGCATTGTGGAGAGTTCTACTGTATCTGGCACAAAGTTTTCAGAATGACACAGTTAGAGTTCCTGCTTTGCACAGTAGACCTTTAATATAATCCCCCGAAATCCCAAATGTCTGGTCTGCTGAACAGGAAGTGTTTCATATGATCTCGTTAAAGTTGGGTCCTTTCAGCCACAGGGCAAGCTGAGGGAGAAGTTTCTACATTTATCACTCATTCATCTCCAAAATATTCGCAATAATTATCAACAGTTGCTAATATATTATTATTATTTTTTACTATTTAAAATAAAAATATGTCTACATCCATGTATAGGGCGTGGCATAAAAAACACAACTCCAGAAAGTAGAGTGGGTGGTTAAGACCATAGACTGTGTAAAAAATAATGGACATAGCCACCATGGCGACACCCATTGGTTTATGGACTCCCATTTTGAAGCCTCGAGTCAATCACAAGGTAGCCACACCCTAGAGCATACCCTGCTTTATCGTCTATTTTACTTTAAATGAGACCATAATTTACAAAAAGAACATTACTCTGTATTGAAGACTTGAAACTAACGACTGAGAGCATAAACTAATCAGGAAAGTATTTACAGAGGGAATAAATCAGGTGAGAAGTAGGGTCATTTTCTCATAGTCTTCTATGCTTTATTTCTCTGAAATTTCCTCTGAATTTCGGTTATTTCTTCCCCTTCTAATCTCCTTGTTCACACTGTGAAAGTCCCAATATTCACAAACCTGATGTCACCATATCTGACCAATGAGCTTCCTGCCCATGTTCCTTGAACCAGTAAGCCCCTGGATCACCACCTGGATGTCCAGGGAGATTCAGCTGAGAGATTTCTGCTGGCTTTATTCCACCACCAGCGTTTTGACTCTGGAGGATCTCTTATCTTCGTGAGCTTATTAAAGAAACTTCACATGTGGAGTTTGATCTTCAAAATCTTACCTCAATAAATATTGTTATACCCTTCCAATTGATCTCTTCTTATTGAAGTACAGTAGGAGTCAAATGTCAAAGTATCTCAGCAGAACAGAAATTATTAAGTGAGACTTTATTCTCATTAATTGTTTCCTCTCCTCTCCTTACTTTCTCTGCCTCAGTGTTTTTGCTCATCTCCTCCCAATATCTTTGTCTTTACATTTAATTAATCTTTTCAGTTTTTCTCTCTCTTTCCAATCATTGCTCTGGAGACATACTGAGTCAGTGTCACAACGTGTGACACACACACACACACACACACACACACACACACACACACACACACACACACACACACACACACACACACACACACACACACACACATGCATATACAGAAATGCACAGAAACACTTTAATAAGTACATCCTCACTGCAGCTTGCTGAGTGGTTCATGTGCTTCATATTTTCATATGAGCAGAACTGTGTGTGTCTTTTCCTATAATGCGGATCACTCACCCTCCATCAAGGGGTAATTAATCAAATCCTGTCACCAATCTGTAATCATTTACATCTCCGGTGCTTACTATATATCTGTCTGGCAGTTTGAAAGTGTGTGTATATCTGTGTGTGTCTGTCTGTGTCTGTGTGAGAGTCACCTACACCATCTGGAGTATAGGAGTGTGTTTGAGAGCTAGCATGTTGCGACACAGAGGGGGTCCTCTGAAGGCACAAACACCCATTCTAACATCCCCCGCAAGCTGCAGCGCCTATTGCACACGCGCACGCATGCACTCTCTCACTACACACACACACACACACACACACACACACACACACACACACACACACACACACACACACACACACACACACACACACACACACACACACACACACACACACACACACACACACACTAACCATAATCACTGCCTACATCTCACACCTGTGTTCTTGTCTCTGTCATATGCTTGAAGGTGTGTTTGTGCTTGTATGTGAGGAGTGAGAAAGGAATCCCTCACTTCAGGATGGTGAGAACCACAAATTCTCTCATGTTTGTATTTTTTGTAAGACAGAACTAATAAATGACTGGTAATTGATAACATTTTTAAAAATTTGAACATGTTTGTTTTGGTCTTTATTTGAATGTTGAGAGATTGATAGGAAATTTGGGAGGAGAGCGACTGTGTTTGGCTTTATTTCTAGGATTTTAAAATATTTTGGGTTTTACCTCAGACCTTGTAGGGAGGTCCTCTGTCTTTTTTGTTTAATCTTTTTCATGTTCTCTCTTCTTGCTATTAATGTATTTTCTGTCCATCCTCCTTTATTATTCAATTTTGTATCTTGTGTAGATTTTTCTATTGATCCTTTTTTTCTACCTCTCTTCCTTTCTGTCTGTAATTAATGTTTCTGATTGTATCTTTTTCCTTTTTGTCTTTGTGTGTCTGTGACTGATACATTTCTTGTCTCTTTTTGTCTGCTCATTTACTGACCCACTTCTTTAAGTGTCTTTATTTCTTAGAGGGTGGAATCATTAAGGAGTGCTGCCCTGACTTGACTTCAGCGAACCGATCAATGATCATGTTAGAAGCCATGCCATTGTGAATCTTTTTTTCTATTAACAAAATTATTGAGTTTGTCGTGGTCCATTGTTCGCCTTAGCCATGTGTGGAGATGACAGTGTGTGAGCATTCACAACAGGAACCACTCAGGGTGGGCAACATGTCAGGGTCACGGAGCTTTAGACGCATATCAGAGATGTCACCTTCTTTATTTTTCTTTGCCTAGAAGTTCTTTGTTACAACAATCTCCTCTTCATTGAGTGTGATCTTGTTAAGTGCTGCAATAAGGTTTGGAGACTCTCAAGTGAGGAAGCCATCCACTGCTGGGTTGCAAGCTTGAATCCCCTTCATTAGCTCTATCCCTAAACCAGAAAATCTGTTGTTTGCACTTATAATGCAATCAAGACATGGATAGAAAATGTTATGTCTCAGCTATCTTCAGTACCACAAGGAGCTCTTGTGCCCATGGAGGACTCCCTTGTATAGTCACACATCCACCACTGTTTGTGCCAGTGACCTGACAGGGTATCTGTGATACTGTTGAAGTCACAAATGCCTTTTGCCTCCTTGTAGAACTTTGCTGCCATTTCATCACTCTGCATTGATGTCAGTGCTTAAAGCACAGCGTCTTTGTAGAGTGTTGCTGTTGCAAAGTCCAAAGATTCCTTCTGAAGATATTCATGGTGCCCCCTCTGTGGTGGACAGCATACTCCTGAACATCACAAGCATGTACACATTGGAGAATGTGGAGAGTTTTGACAGAAGTCCGACTCCCTTAGGTGTCGCAGTTCTTTCCAGGCACCTTAAGAGAGCAGTGAGATTTTCAAGCATTACTTTCACTGAATACAGCTGGGATACCCATTTAATATTGTGTAGCTGGACAAGATTCACTCTTTTCCAAGACAAAACATTTCTCTGTATTAAGGAATTTCTGATGATACAAAATTAAAACACTGGAAAAAGAATAAACATTCCCCAAAAGTTTCAAAAAGGCCATTGGCTTCTGGCCACAGTCGTGCAAGTGTCGCAGAGTACCAAATTAAGTTCATGTGCATAGTAATGAACATTCACCGCTTCAGGATGTTTCTCAAGGAAGTGAGCTTGAACTCCTCCAACTCCACCACACATCACAGTTGTACTATCATAGGTTTGAGCCCCACACAGAAGATTATTCAAACCCTTTGATTCTAGCACTTGTTTGATAGCATCTGTGACTGACTGCATTAAATCTATTGAGTTTGGACAGCTCAATGAGGCACTCTTTGTCTGTTACTGTTAGCTTTGACAAAACACACACAAATGGCAAGCTGCTCAACATGGCCATCCCTCTCCTCTTCAGCTATCACTACATACATTTTTGATTACTTCAGCTCATAAAACTATGTTTGAGGTCACTTCACCTGCTTATCAATCTATAATCTCATTTTGAGAGGAAGGAGAGAGATAGGTTGCACTAGAGGGGGCTTTGTAGTTAGAACTGTAAGAAGAGTTCAAATTGCTCCAGTAGCTTCATCAGTTCTAAAACATTAGCGATTGACAATGGACTCTGTTTCATCATGACCAAGGAAAGAAATACCTTGACTTCCTAAAAGGCTGGTGGACAGCAACACTATGGTGCAAATATTCTCGCCTCTCAATAATTTCACCAACACGTGCCACATTTATTTGCTCGACAACTTTGCCTTGTTTCATGTTCTCTGTCCAAATATTGCTTCCAGTTTTCCATTACTAATCCTGGGTCTGCTAGCTGGATATGACATTTAATTTGTTTCAAAACCCACACACAGAAAAAAACAGGTGAACGTACGTGATACAAGTGCACACAACAGCATCTATGAGCAGAAAATCATCCTTGCAAGGGAGCATTTCTGGGTGCACAAACGTGGTTCTGTGAGCACAGGGCTATGAAAAGCACAAGCTCAATCCTGCCTATGTGCCTACAACTGCTCAACACTCACCCACTTGTCAAGTTGACTTTTGAGACCTTTAATTGGCTGTTTGGTTTGATCGCTGACACAGTATCCTAAAAGAATAAAGGATAATATATATTAGATTTAGTGGCTGATTCTCCATTTTTGCACCACTTACACTTGTGAAGCAGTGTTAGACCTTGTAGCAAAAACCTTAATGCTATTTAAACCCACTTTCAGATTTGTGAAACCTATATTTTGCTCATGAAAACAGAAAAAAGCAATTCACTGACATTTCTTCATCCAGACTACATTAGACCATATTAGGCACATTGGGCCTTCAATGTTGTCCATTGGCAAGTGAGGGCGCTTTCACACCACTAGTTCGATTATTTGGTCCACACCAGGCAGTAAAATTGTTACTAAGTAGCATACAGACTGCGGTGTGGTCCGAGTTCACACCTGCAAACAAATCAAAATTGGTCCGATTGACGTTCCCTCATCTTCTGGTAGGTCTGCATTTGGTGCAGAGTCAAGCGGACCGAGACCACCTCTTTTTGGAGGTCTCATAGGTCTCATGATGATGGCTAGTCTTCTTTTAAAAGTAGCAAAGCTGTAAAATAAATCTATCAGCCTACGTGAATCAAATCATATATTTTGCCATTCATCTGGCACTTCAGAGCTCTATTGACAACATTCTCTTCACAGAGCAAAGTTAGTGGCTGTCTGGCCGTGTGGGCAGGAGCCTAAAAACATTAACATTCACAGGAGCTGTGCAGACACTAAAAGTTTGCTCAGCGGTACTCACAGAGATTTGAGGTCTTGAAAGAGATGCCAGCATGCCTTTAATTTAGTGCAGTCCCAAGGCTTAGCTTATAGAAGGATGCAGTCGGAGGCAGCGTACACACTCGAGGACAATAACCTTGATCATGGGAACTCTTCAGAATTCATCACTGCTTGGAAGTGAGATTTATGTTTCAAAGAGCGTCATTCAGGACGCATAGAGAAATGCAGGAGGATGTGGCACTCACAGCCCAGAGGCAGGGGTTCCCATGTAGTTTTCTCTGAGAAAATGTTCAGTAATGTTATTACTATAATCCAGAGAAAGAATGAGCTGCAGCTGGAGTGTTCTTGCTTCAAGTCAATACAGCACAGTAACAACTGTAGCCTCACAAGACCAGATGTGTCATACAGCGAAGTGAAATAGACGTGTGCTCACTGCAAATGTGGTAAAGATGATGACTGGTGACATGACTTGTGATAGTAGCTTGATGTCCAGATTTGGAAGAAGCACAACATTTTGCATTGAAATTATGAAGTGAATAATGGAATGAACACACACACACAAACACACGCACAAACGCACACACACACACACACGCGCGCACACACACGCGCGCACACACACGCGCGCGCACACACACACACACACACACACACACACACACACACACACACACACACACACACACACACACTACTGATACTTGACAGCATTTTATCAGGTGTAGATTAATAAGAAACATAAGAAATAATTTCTTAAACATGGTGAACTTGACCTTGATTAACACTCTTTGATGTGCATTTATGAGCTGCAAATGTGTGTGTGTGTGTTTGTGTGTGCGTGTGAGGGGGGTTCTTTCATCATCTACATGAAAATGAGAGGGGTGCCACATTGTTCCCTCTGAAAAAACCAGACACAAGCGCACAGATTGGTTTCAGTGTCTGTGTGTGTCTGCCAGTGAGTGTGTTTTTGTGTACATTCGCTCCTGTGTGAATGTGTCACTACATGTGTGCGTGTCCTTTTCCACACCATTGTTTACATGTTAATCCCACCAATTCCATTCAGCAAACCTTCTTATAGCTCCACACGGGGTGAGTGTGTGTTTGTGTGTGTGTGTGTGTATGTGTGGGTAGTTCAGAGCAGACGGTCTATGTATGTCTCACCATTGTGTTTGACCCCCTGTAGTTTGTCAATTATATTAGTGACCCTGCTGAAGACAAGCCATCCATTTAAATACAATGAAACTGACATTAAGGAAAAAATTATTATAGTTATATAGACATATCTTTTTTCAGTCAGAAAAAGTCAGACAATGTAGGCAATATGTATTACAAATATGTATCTTTTAAACAATTATAGTTTTCATTCACAGTAGTTAATCTATAGTGATTTAGTGGCTTGTATGGATCCATACAATATATTCCAGTGCAAACCATGTTTTTATATTACTAAATAGTTTTTTTCCCAATTGCATTGCAGTGCCAAATATAATCGCTGCCAAGAACTTTTTTATTTAATTTTTTACGAATGAATGAAGAATGTATCGCAAGATGTGATATTTTAACATAAAAAATGAAAAATATAAATATATGTTGTCACTGAACATTTGATTTATATTTACTATCAACATGTTTGCAACTTGCAAGACATTCATTAACAACATTTTATCAATATGTTGAACGAAAATGAAATTTGGTCATCATTACAGTGTTTGTAAATAGTATATAAATGTAATTTCTGGTACACAGGGTTGTCAGGTGAAGTACTGTTTTACAGGCAGGCATCGAAAAAAGCGAATAGATCTGGTGCATGATTCTGATCAAAGTTAAATAAAAAATGAAAAGACAATACTGTGCAAAAGAGACACAGTTATTGGAAACCAGGTGCAAGTCAAGTCAAGTAAGTTTCAAAGAAAAAATAACATTTGAACAAGGTGTTCCAAGAGCTTAAATACACAAATACTGGTGCTGAGTTATCTGCCTATTGATAAAAATATGATGATAATCAATGCAAATAGCTATGTCACAGTATTATATAAGCTAACACTATATTTTGTATCTGTGCATTCTCAAACATTGCAACCAGTTTTCTGTTCAGCAGAGACTTTCCCACCAGTTATCAAAAGAAATTCCCTAGACTGGGTGGGGAATAAAGGTGGTGATTTACAACAGTAACTAACAAACTCAGTCTATTCAACAAACCAAGTTTGACAGAATCAGGATAAAAATTCATCCTCACTCCACGAAGCTTCCACAAAGATGTCTTCCATCCTTTATATATATTTTTTTCCAATGATTCTGCAGACCTTCAGTATCAGAGTCCTCACTCATGAATGCTAGGTGGGCTGTGCTTGTCCAATCCATGTAAAGTTCAGCCAACCATTACGACAGCAAAACAACCACTGAATTCAGAGGTGAAGACACACAACTGTAGTCTATGTTCAACTTAATGATATAGGAACTAAACCGGCCACATCATTTTGATTTAGAAATCTTGTTGCTAAAGGAAACATTAAATAGGACAGCCTCACCGCCCACTATGTCAGTTTAGCCTGTCTGCCTCAAGGCTAGCTAAGACTATAAACAGGAAACAAAATGTGGTGACATGTTGGAGGATTTATGAGGCAAGTAGACGGCGGCACTGCAGCAAGTGAAAAAGAGGAGACGTCAGGGTCAAAGAAAAACCAAGCCATACTTACATCAGATGTGACGACATGATGATGATCGAGACAAGATGTGTGATTATGCTGATCCAGTTTTCTAATGGCCGTTAGCATGTAGCATGTGAGATATATGTTTTATTTTGTCATTCAAAAAGGAACATTGCTAAAAAAAAAAAGAGAGAAGAATGTCTGGTAAACCATTTGAGTTGAAATTAAGCCTCTTTTTTTACTGGTGTTCTTGGCTGAAGGTGAGTCTCAATACGAAAAGATAAAATAAAAAAATGATCCATGCTTTTTGATCCTGTTTTACACAAGTTGAGTCAGTACAGGTCTGTGTGTGTAGCAGAGTGTAAATTCACATATCATAACTGACTGGATCACACATCATACTGCCTATGATCCCAAAGTTCCCAGGATGAATGTATCATGTAGACTTCATCCAGTGTAAAAAACTGACAGATGTAACATGTATAATAATAGAAGTTCTTGTGTTTGATCACACCACTCCAATCGTGCTCTCTCTCCACTGGCTGCCCGTACACACTAGTGCTGATTTTAAAGTAGTCATCCTTACGTATGAAGACCTCTGATCGTTTCACCTGACTTAAAACTCACCTGTTTTTCTGTCCTATAATGTGGAACTTACTGTAGCTTCTGGTTGGTTTAACTCCTGTGTTTGTTTTAACCCTCTTTTGGCAGCCTGTTGGTGTTCTCAGTGTTTTATCTCCATGTATTTCAATGTATGTTTCTTAATAATCTGTCAAATTTATTCTTTGTAAGTTCTGCTGTTCTTTTCATTGTTTTTTGTAAAGTGTGTTGAGACACTTTTGTGTGATTAGTGTCCAGGGCTCAAAGTTGCTTCAGCATTTTTAACTAATTACAGCATTTTTCAAGAAAAAAATAAAAAACCTGTCATGAGTTTACATTTACCTTTCATACCAACTCAGCGTCTCAATGTAATACAAATACATAGAACTACTGCTTTGTATTTCAGGCTTATTATTTGGCAAGCTTCTTTATCTTAATTGGACTTGCACTAATTAGTGCTTTATTAAAGGCAGGTACACCAGAAAGGACAACTAATTACTGCATGTTAGACAGTAAGTCTTACATCAGTAAGACACATTTGCACCGTGTTTCCTGCTACAGGTGCCTGATTATAGTGATCATCAAATTTTCAGTAAAATAAAAAGACACAGATATTTCTAAATTCATCTATTATTATTACATACTAATATTGTGCTTTAGAACAATACTGAAGCTTCAGTCTTAACTATAAATATATAGTGTTTATTATTCAGGGTTTACAGACATAAGATGAGAGAGTCAAGAGGTCAGCTGCTTAAAGTGGCTGAAAGGCTTTTATTGCAAAGCATATTTTCTCTTCAGTGTCAGTTAACTGACGGTTAAATAACTGTGTCAGTGCAAAGATCCTCATAATATTAACACTTGATCAGCACTTGATGAAGGCATATGGATTAACTCAGCAGCAGAAGTGTTGTGTAAAGTTCTTATTTGGGGGTAAAAAATCTAAATGTAAATAAAGTGGGATCAGAAATACACGAGTCTGATGCATGAAAGACATTTTGTATTAACTACCAATACTATAAAAATCAAATGTTGAGTGTAAGAATTAGAAAGTGTTACAGGTAAATGAGAAGAATAGATTTCAAAACTGCTAAGGGAGGAAAGGGAAGGTGAAAATCAAAGAGCATTAGCATAGCTCCTCTTTGTTTCCAGTCTGTCTCTTTACCCTCTGTATCTAATGAGTAACCAATGGTCTGCCAGACAAAGATAAGGTGTGTGTGGAGTGTGTGTGTGTGTGTGTGTGTGTGTGTGTGTGTGTGTGTGTGTGTGTGTGTGTGTGTGTGTGTGTGTGTGTGTGTGTGTGTGTGTGTGTGTGTGTGTGTGTGTATATGCTTCTAGTCCCAGTGTTAGCCTGTCTCTCCCTATGGACTCTAGTGTGACAGTTAGATGGATGTTCCTCTCAAACAGCAGCTGACTACTACACACGCAGTCAAAACATACGACGGCTGAGCAGAGCTGACCGTGTGTCACAACATGTACAAATCCACTGCTGTATTACACATGGTGAACTGTCTGCTTTGGACCTAGCCTGACCTGACATTTTCTTAAGGTCTACAACTCATTAAGATCTGGATCAAACCCTTTTTTACTGAGAGCAGGAGATGGGGAAATGGGGAACTATATATTTTGGTTCGTATCAGCACACTCCTGTTCAGACCATGAGCTGAATAACTTCTGGAAAACTTGACTCAACCTCATCATGGTAGACTTTGACCTTTCAGGACTGTTTGAGCTCTAAAAAATGAAGGTGACTTTAAAAAAAGGAAAAATAGGAGGAAAAGTACTCCTTTCAGAGCAGGCCTTCAAAGGCAGCAATGGAGACACGTTCACATTTAAGTCTGATATACCCGCCAAATACTAATAAATAACTAAACATAGCAAAACACACAAACCATTGTCCAAATGAGTTGCAAAATATCCCTTAACTGCAAACTATCATTGTTTTGCCTGAAAATATTAAGAGTTTTTGACTTTTAAGGTTATTTGGGATTATCAAATGTGGATGAAACTAAGAAGAGAATGCTATACAGGCGACAGCTAGTAATGCAGATATCCAAATCATTCTGTAATTGCTACACACATGATGATGTTTATGCAGCAGTTTTCTATGTATGTCTACATACTTTGACAGTTTCAACAGGTTCTTCTGTAGAACTATTATTGTCAAAATGATAACAATATTTAACTGTGTTTTCTCATCTCGCTCACTCACTGTTTGATTATACTCTTATTTTATATCACCTATGTAGACATACTGTAAAGAATTTGAAGATTTGTTGTATATCTATTTCATTTGCTTTTCTTTACCTACTGCTATGACACTTTGCTCCTGTAATGCAAACATTTTCACAGTTTCCATCATTCATTTTTTTAAGTATACATGAGCAAGGTCAACTGACGTTGCTATTTCCTCATTTTTATCCTATTTGCTTCTGACCTGGTGCATATATTGGTGCAGGTTTACACATCTGAATATATTATGCCACCATACCGTGGCATAATGTAAACAATTATGAATATGGTTGAGTGGATTGACCCCATGTATTGTTTGTAGTAGTAAATGGCCTGTACTTATATAGCGCCTTTCTAGTCTTTTCGACCACTCAAAGCGCTTTACAATACATTTCATTCACCCCATTCACACACATTCATACACTGATGGCAGGAGCACATCAGGGGAAGCTAATCATTCATACACATTCATACACCGTTGGCACAGCAACGGGAGCAATTTGGGGTTAAGTGTCTTGCCCAAGGACACATCGACATGTGGACAGGAGGAGCCGGGAATCGAACCGCCAATCTTCCAATTGGTGGACGACCACTCTACCTCCTGAGCCACAGCCGCAGCCGTATGTCAAGTGTAAGACTTGTTGAATAAACATGAGGATACTTCTTCACAAAGACTTTCACTTTACCTAGAGGAGCAGCGATTCATGCACTCTGAAATACTGAATTCACAGCAGCCTTCATGTAATTTTTGATGTAAAGAAATCCATCAGATTTCTAGCCGAACACATTATAAAATACATTATATACAATGGTAAAATACATTAGTAAAAGTTTAGTTTGTTTATATTCATCATCTCAATTCAATTAAATTACATTTATTTGGATTAAAACATTAAACAAAACACTTTCAAAGTTGTATTTTCTTTCAGCTTCATCTCTCTGGCTCTGCTATTGACTGTAGACAAGAACCCTTTCTTTTTAGAGTTGCATGGCAGGAAGCCAGATGCAGCACAGATGACCTTTATAAGTTCAACTTCAATGTAACTTTAAGCTCTTTGGCAATAACTGGTGTAGAAAAACAAAAGTCAGTTTCCAAAACACTGTCTTTTTTCTCATAATGATATAATTAGTTAAGGTCTTGGCTCAGCTGTCTTCTAGCTTTGGAGCAAAATTAGTCATGTTATCAGATATGTATTACACAAAGTTTGTTGAAGTAATATGCACAAATTCTTTTTATAAACTGGAATTGCTCTTTGTGAAGATAAAATTCAAGCAAAACTCTACAGTACTTCAGATTAGCCATGTGCAGCAGAGCAGGCGGCACGGCTGAGAGCCAACTGTCCCTTCTGCTCATATGCACAAGGCCAACAGCCAATTAAAGCCCATGTTCAGGTCTTGGGCCAATTAGATCCATTGGTCAGTGCACTTTATAAAGTATCGGTCAGCGCTTTTCGGCAAAAACTCCAGTTTTCGAAAACAAGACTGAACATGCTTCTTGTTTATTATTCATATCAGTGAATCAGCATGATTTTTTGTCTTCTGCTCTAAAAACAGATGATCCTTCCATTTTAATTTTGCAGCTGGGTCAAGTGCTTAAGACATTGTTGCCCTGCACAAAACTCAGACAATGCTTTTTACATTTTTATTTAATCATGTATATTTTAGAGCTGCAACACTGAGTCCAAAAATCAATGACTCAGTTGACAGAAAGTTAATCTGCAACTGTTTTGATACTTGAATAATCATTTTAGTCATCATATTTAGCAAACATTCCCAAACATTTGCTGCTTGCAGCCTCTAAAATGTGAGGATTTGAATCTTCTCCTTTTCACACGATAGTAAGCTGAATTTCTTTGAATTTGGACTGTTGGTGAGAATACCTCAGCATTGAATGATAGACATGATAATGACCAGTTTCCACTATTTTCTGACATTTTATAGACAAAACAAAAATGAAGATAGTTGTTAGTTGCAGTCCTAATACCGTCTTAGACTCTGTAGGACACTACCAATAAATTACTGAATTGTATAACACTATAGGCATAAATAGAAACAAGCAAATGAGCTGTATCTCACAGTGGACAGTATGTGTGTATATGGTGGGCATGTAGGGATGCTTGTGTTGGCTCTTGCTGCTGGGCCCTGTTATGGACAGGCACAGGTCAAGGCTTTTAGCCAAGAGAGGACAGGGGAACCATCAGTCAGCAGCTTGAGCCAATAAGACCCTCTGCTCTGCAGTGGGAGCCAGACACTGAGGTCAGGCCAGGGTCATGTGGTCAAGCCTGAGGTCAAATGTCAACAGACTCCTTCAGTGACCAGCAGTAATAAATGTCACACACACACATGAGCACACACACACACACACACACACACACACACACACACACACACACACACACACACACACACACACACACACACACACACACACACACACACACACACACACACACACACACACACACACACACACTCTCTAACGACTGCCAACCCAGTCCAACAGTGACCAATGACTGTGACTGATTCTCTCTACTGCCCAGACCTTTATTTATCACATGACCTGCGCTGATTTGAATGAGCAGCCAGAAAAGCTGTACATTGGCTAGAACAGGCTCTGAACATCTTAATACTGTGCTCAGCAGTAGGCTTTTTGTGTGAGTGTATAAAACCCCCACAATATGAGATCTATATGTGATTACTTGCATGAACTAAGTACATGCTCCCAGAAATCAAAACAAGATAAAAAATGATAAATGGTGATGCACCATGAGGACGAGGGGGAGAGGGAGTTCGGTATGATGCTAATCTTTTTCTCCCTCCTTCAGGTGGCCTCTCTCAATAACACATCACAGATTCAAGGAGCATAAAAGAGCAATCACAGAACAATTTAACCTCTCCTGCTTCTGTGTTCAGACTCTCGGCGCGTGTGACACCGCAGTCAGTAGAAGTGGCAGTAACTGCCATTTCACAAAGCTCCCACTCGACAAATTCCTCACAAATGATAACTTTCGAGCCCCCTAGCGATAAAGTAATTTCTCCATCTCTCCTGTCGGGGGGCTTGGGGGACGGCAGAGGGCTGTGATAATCTCATAAACAGAAGCTGTGTAGATATGGGCCATCTATTATGACCGGGAACAGTAGCGTAGATAGCAGCATTTATTATCTGAGACAGCAGACAATACATTCTCATTCTGTGATACTACTGCTGACAGACACAGAGTGATCCATCTTCACCGACCAAGCGCAGAGAGAGGAGGGAAGACAGAGAGAGAGAGAGAGGGAGAGGGGGGGGGGGGGGGGGGGCGGACAGATGGGGAGTGAGAGTGAGAGGGGAAGGGCAGGAGAGATGGAGAGAGGGGGACAAAGTTAGAGTGTAAAGAGAGGTATGCAGAGGAGAATTATTATTGCTCTGCATTAACTGTGTCTCTGTCTTAAACATTCAGACATATACATGCACATACACAGAGGGCTTTTCCACTGGTTGATGGACTGTAGCTGACAGGGCACCAGTTTACTGTTGCCTGAGGCTGGAGCTTAATAAATAAATAAATAGGTATACAATGTGTTTTTTATTGCCAGGCTGTTATTTTACTGCTAATACCACCAACTGCCCACTGAGCTTTTGTCTGGCATTAATTTGGCGTTCCTCCTGTTTTATTTCGACTGCAGCAGCTGTATTTGAAGTGGTGCTCATAAAGCTAATCTAATGTCTACATTATTAGCACATTGTGAGTGTATCATAATCATTATTACAGTGTAATATGTGAGCGTGATTAACTGAATTTGAAGGCTTTTTTTGCAGAATGACCATGTAACAAAATAATATTGTTGCTTCTCCGGCCTCCCTGATTGTAAAATATCACAAAATATTGGGCTATATATATATATATATATATATATATATATATATATATATATATATGTATATATTTTAATTGATTTGACTACAAAATAAAGTGCCCCTCTAAATCTTAGTTGTCTTTAAATGTTTCAAAGAATATCTGAACAAGACATTTTATTTGCTTATGCTCTTCGCCAGCATGAAGTTTGAGCCAAAGAGCCAGATATAATCCAGGGAAGTAAGTAGTGATGTGATGAATGGTGATGTTTGTAGCTACTCAAATACACTTGACTTTTCTTTTATCCTGAAGAGCTGATGATCTAAAGCAATGGTTTGACATTTGAGAAATACGCCTCAGATTTCTTGCCAAGAGTTGAAATAAGGACAGATAGCATTCTCATGTCTGTGTGTTGGAATAGTACAGTATGGAGTAAGTACAAACGTGTGTTCAGGAACTAGTTGAAAGAAGACATATCATGCTATTTTCTTTATTTCTGTTGGATATCTATGCTAAACATGCAAGTTCCAACACTTTAGGTTAATGTATGTAGAAAAGTGCATTTTCAGTAAAGACAAAGTTGCGAAATCTACAGTACTAGTTTGCGTCACAATTTGTTAATATAGCAGCCTGAAGTCTGCCATGATGCAGTTGCTGGAAAATAACCAATCAGAACAGAGTGTGCTCATCAGGAGGGTGGCCTTATGCTGATTTCACACTACATGATTTTAGCCTTGATTTTCCACTTGGAGAGAGTTTTTGGAGATCACCAACAAAAGGTGCCAGATCGGAAGCAAATCAGCGTTGGCTCAGTGCTTGTTCGCTTTGTGAATTGCTGAAAGATGCGATCCGAGATATTGCGTAGAGCTCCCTGTCGCATACACCCATAAGATATCAAGAAGAAGAATATCTGGTTGGGGAGCCATGCAACAAGCTACAGCCAATGAGAGCTCAAGAAACACAAGGGGTGATGACAGCAGAGCAAAGTCCTCTGCTGTCATCTGCTGCGGCTTCCTGAACCAAGTCCTATCATGCATCTGTGTGTGTTTGTGTGTGGAGAATGGCACAAGTTTCTCAGAATCAGCTACCTTTATTTCCATTGCAAAAATATTTATTTACCTCCAACTCTCAGAACAGACAATTCTTGCTGCCCGCATATCCTAATCCTTTCTCTCACACTTATTGTTTTCTTTTTCTTCCTTATTTTTCACAGCAAATCAGCGCACTGCTTGCGTGTATTTTCATGACAAGATGTAGCTTGGAGATAAGACAGATTTGTCGGGATGCCTCGTCGTGAAAGGTCTTGTAATGTGTGACCCCCTGTCGCTGATCAGTCACTTAGCGTGCAAACCACCAACTACTTCAGCAGGATGATGATGCTGAAAGTTGTGTAGTGTGTCCATGGTATTCAAGGGACAGGAGCTACAACGGCTTGTTTCAGACAGAGACTGAACTGAGCAGCTGTGTAAATGTCCTCCATGGGTCAGTATAAGATGAATAAGGAGGTTTTTGAACTGAAAATCAAGCAAAAATATTCCAGATTAGAAAATATAGACTTGGAAATGTGCATAATACCCTTTAAACTAACATACAGACTAGAAGCAAGGGTAAACTGCTAGCTTGGTTCTCTCCAAAGTTCAATAATCTGCCTTCCAGCACCACTAAAGCTCAAATAATGTATTTTCTTTGTTTTAGCCTTACACAAGTTATGTGATGCAACTATTTCTTGATGAACAAGAGTTTATTTATGCAGCATCCCTGCTGGTTGCCTGGCAACCTCACAGTAATTATAAGACTCCAGGAATCAATCAATCAATCAATCTTTATTTGTATAGCGCCAAATCACAACAAAGTTATCTCAAGGCACTTTACACATAGAGCAGGTTCTAAACCGAACTCTTCAGGTTTTAATTTCAAGTCAAAGTCACTGCACCTGGCTATTGTTACCAAAAAATAGCTACAGTATGAATTTTTATTTTTACATTGCTGTCTGCGTACAAACAAATGCCATACAATATGTTAATGAGCTTTAGAGGTGCTGGTAGGTATATTTCTGAACTTTGGACAGAGTCAGGCTAGCTTTTACCCCTGCGTCCAGTCTTTATGCTAAGCTAAACTAATTGCATCCTGGCACCAGTTCCTCTCCTCTCTTCTATCGCTTAGAAAAAAGTGAACAAGCATGTTTTCCAAAATATTTCTTTAAAAGTTTTTGGAGAAGACAGTGTGCAGTGCAGTGTCAGCCCTCACACCGATGGCCATGAGTAAATAAAACACTTTCATTTATCTCTGCAGGTTTCTGGCATCCATTCACAGTGATGTTATGGAAGACATGGATGTCTTGGCAGACAACCTACTGCATGCAGAAAGAAACAAAGAAGTAAACAAACAAACAAACAAACAAACATAAAAAGAAAGGTAATAAAAAGATGTTGGCAAATGTATGATGAGGAGAGAAACAGAGAGAAGATGATGGAAAAAGTCCAGGTGATATTTTTATTTGTTTCTCAGATTCTTCCATTAAATCAGAGGTTTGAGCGTACACAGTGGACTGAAAGAGAACAGGTATAAAAACACAGTGCTGTGGCTGGTTATCAGTGTGTAATGACTGATGAGAAGAGATGCAATTATAATGTGCCATATGGATGATCATATGGTCATTTTATAATTAGCACTATTTTAAAATAGAATGTAGACTTGCATAAACAAGAGAAGAGCAAAACGGTGGTTAATTCACAAATAACTGTTTAAAGAGAGTGAATTAGTTCAATTTACACAATAATGCAGATGAATGACAGTTTCCTCTTTGAGACCTGCTTCTAATCATTCACTAATCATCCTCAAAGTTTTCAGACACCTTAATAATTGGTTCATTTGTCATATAGTCCAACCCAGCAGGCAACTTCTGCTTAATGCATTACTGTGTGACTGTCCTCACCTCTAGCATCTACTAAAACACTTTTACTGATTGAATTTCTCCACTGAGTATCTGCAACACATATTTTATTATGAACCACTGTTGGGTTAATGTTTGAACTAAAAAAAGCTCATCCCAACTCCACTGAGATTGAGAGCTGATTGTGTGTTTAGGTGGCAATAAAATTTAATTAACAAATGTTATGTCTGTGAGTTATAGATTTTAAAATATGAACCCAATTATGATCCCTGTTGTCTGGAGTATTGTTTATCCTTCATTGTTTTTATTTAATTATATAAATATATTACATAATGTCTTGTTAGTTATTTTAACATTTGTCAGAGTACATTTAGATATATTCGTATCTTTATCTTCCTGACCTTTGTTGTGTGTTAGTACATTGAGAGCCACTAGAAACCGGACTCTAATTCCTTGTATGCATGAACATACTTGGCCAATAATGATGATTCTGATTCTGAGTAACAATAAAACTGAAGAAAAAAATGGCAATTGCTCCAGGTCTGAGGGTAGGAAGTTCAGGCAGTTGTATAGATAGTGTCGGGGAGATGGAGCACATATGTTTTACATAAATATGAAAAGTTAAGATGGTTGTACTGTATATCCAATCAATGCATTGGACATTAAAGTGCCATTTATGATAAATCATAGGGTACATGTGGGAATAATATCTACCATAACAAATTCCCATTTAATAAAGTGCATTTTAATAACAAGATATTCCCAAATTACCATCCATATCACAATAAATATAATTGAAAATGACAACTCGCTGCATGTAAAATTAGACTTACAAAGAGATTAAGATCTCGTGTTGTGGTCACAATGGTACTCCAGTGAATCAACTTCTCTCAAAGACATTTTGGCTAGTAAATCAAGACCGTACTGTCTTTAAGGAGAACATTTATATAAATTATGATAGTTAATCATTCTAGTAATTGTACTCTTGTGACATAATCCACATTTTTTGTTTTGTTTTTTTCCTAACCATTACAGAATGGATGAAAGCTGACTGGGACAGAGGTAACATGCCTCTCAGTCATACTAACATAATTTCCCCTGCTGACCTCCTGACTAAAAATGTGAAACCTTCACTGCATACTTTGTATTTTTCACTGCATAAAACAAAAGATAATTTACTTGCAGGAGTGGTGCTCCTTTTGTGCCATGGAGCTCCTGCATCCTTGTGATCTATAAAAGGTCACTGCCACACAAAACGTACTACAGCAGCGACATTTTCACATAACACTCTCCAAACACTGGGGGGAGGACCCTGGAGACAAACCTCGCTGCCTGTGTCCCAGAATTAGAAACAGTCAAGTCCTCACTCAACACTCACCTTTACAGTTCACCTTCTCAATGCTTTCCTCACCTCATTTGTGTAATTTTTTTCCCTTCACACATCTCCCCACTGTCAAAGATTATTTTCGCATAATTCCTGAGATTGTGTGTAGTTTATATGACTGTATATCATGTTTTTGTGTTGTGAAACTTCACTTCAAATCTGCAGTCATGATAAAAATGACAACAGAGGCTTATGGTGCCTGACAGGGATCTAGTGTCTGACTTTACTGTACTGTTTCATGCAGCAAAGACAATATAAAAAGAATCTTGGAAAATGGGAAGATTTTTTAAAAATATGGTCATATAATGGGTTCATTCAAAGTTCATTTCTTCATAACAGAAATGTGTCTGTAAACTCTTTGCCCTGCGGGGGTTAAATAAAGTTGATTTAGCAGTATTGACAAAACATTAGAGCATTTCAACAGTCGAGTGTTAGAATAGTAATGCGTTGTCCTGCTGATGGAATATCAGGGTGCAACTGATACTACAGCACTGCCTCAGGGATACATACAGACACGCTGTGTATGTGTGTGTGAGCATGAATCGGTCTACTGCGTGTGTATGCAGGGTGGTTATGTGTATCTGTAATCATGTGAGCATGCTTATGTGTGTGTATGAGTGCCTGTGTGTGTGTCTGTGAGGCATATTGCTTGTGTGTGAGATGAAAAAAAATCTAAGAAGCAATAGAGGGGTGGATGGAATAAAAGAATGAAATCTCAGATAATACTGGAAACACTCAGAGATGAGGAGGAGGAGGAGGACGAGGAGGAAGGAGGGGAGGAAGAGCGCTGAAGCCTGTATATGCACTGAGGAGTTCTCTGTACAATGCTGGCTTCTTTTCCTGATTGTCAAGAGAAGAAAATATCAGGCAACGGCACTGAGAGTGTGCTTAGAGCATTGAGATGAAGAAGTTCAAAGTATTTAAACAGACACAAATTCTTCCACCTGGTTAGCAAACAATTGTCTATTGATATATTGGATATAGGATGAGTGTGTATATGTAAGTGTGTGCATGACAAGGGACAGATGAAGATGGACAGGTGAAGGACAGATACAAAGCAAGATATTCACCAGCTAATCAATAACTTTGTTTGTCTGTCGTCTTATGATGAACAGGTTGCACACAGCACTTTTTATTGCTTTATCAATAAAAATAGCTGCCTTGAAATAACCCCATTGAGAGTGATGAAAATGAACAAATACAGTAAGCAGTATGGGCCAGAAAACCAAAACAATGAGCTCAGAGATGCACCATAGGGCAGACAACCCTGTCTCAGAGGGGTAATATTTACATTTTAAACATAAGTGTTTTCCATAGACCGTAAAAAAGTAATTGACATAGCCACTGTGATATCACACACTGGTTTGGGGACTCCTGTTTTGAAGCCTTGAGCTCAAAATGAAAATCTGAGTTGCCATCTTTGATTTTTGGGGCCAGAGGTGATGAGAAGTGACCATGTTTGTATGAGACAGTGGCGCTGATCCTAACACTAGCTGCTAGCTTTGTTAACACAGTGTATTTACAGTGTTGGGTTAACTGTAATAATGCTAATGATGATTTTCACTAGCTAAAAATGGTCTTAAAACCATTAACACAAAATGTAATCACCAGAAAAACTGAACATCAGACACCTCAAGAGGTGTTTTAGTACAACCAAACACCGACTTTTTCCGATTACAATTAGCTGTCATGAACTGAAAACACACTGAAATAGCAATGGCTACAGCTATGCCTACTGAATTCAGGATTACTCCATGGTTACGTTACCTAACACACACTGTTGTGGTAGCGGCTTGTCAATCCCGACATAGTTACGCCATAAAACATACCCTGCTTTATCTTCACATTGAAATTAAATGGGACCAAAATGAACATCACGCTGTATTGAAACCATAAACACATTATGAAAGTGTTTTACTGAGGTAATAAATCAAGCAAGAAGTAGGGTAGTAGACTAGTTGTAGTAGTAGTGGACTTCCATATGATCCGACTTCTTTTTGGAGCCAGTGTAGTCTCCCCTTACTGACCCCAAACTCCCTGCTTGGTTTTGCCAGAAATGTAATGCTAGCTGAAGTACATTTTCTTTCAACATAATGAGAACATTTTGTGAATTAGCATATTTGGAAAGTAGTGACTGATTTTACTTGATTAAGAGGTTGATTGGAATGAGTGAAATGATCAGTGACAATGTTGTTCTTTTTTTCTTCACCAAAACATTTGATATCTTGTAGTGAAACATCTGCTGGCATTAACAACAGCGATATTAAACTTTTTATGGTTATGTTTAGGCACAGCAGCACTTGGTTAAAGTTAGGGGAAGATGGTCTTGGTTTAATACAGGAAAAAAAGCTGCAATGGCTTGAAGCATAACACATCCATTACAATTTTTTACTATGCTTAACCAAAATGCTTTTGATGCTGTGGTGCCAGAGTCCTGCAACTCCATCCACACAGTTCTCTTCACTCTGACTTCAGCCTGATATTTGAATGTAGAGTGCCTGTGAACATAATCCTGACAGCAATTACTTTTGCCAAAGCAATGTAACTGGGAGAAAAAATGTAGTTTTATATAAATGTAGTTTCTAGGAGACAGGTTTGGCTAAGGAGTTGGGTGATAATTTTCTATGGGTTCATCACTGCAAGCAACCCTTTCACATACAGTTGGGTCCAAAAGTCTGAGACCATTTTTCCATTCTGAATGAGGAGAATTTTGGACCCTACTGCACAAATAGTCATATGATCAATATAAAAAAATTAAAGCAGCATGTGTTCCATCTGAAACCTATTTTTATTTCTGATTAATCCTGAGCTACATGGCAGATCTCCTTCCCTGATTTGACATGAATTGTTGGCTGCAGCACAAACTCACTTGAGCCTCATAGTCATGCGATACAGTCCTGGAACAAACGAAACCTAGAAACATCAACCTGATGCTGCTGCAATGACTGCCTTTGTACATGAATGCAAGCTAAATAAGTATGTCAGTTTCAAAGCCAAATCTGGCACTTGCATACACTGCTGAGACTTGTGTGTGTGTATGTGTGCTGCTGTAATTTGCTTCCAAATATCTGATTATTTGCTTGATATGCTTGATCGTGCCATTTAAAAGGTATAGAGTCACAGTAGATAAAAAACACAAAGACTATGAATTAAATTCAGGTAAAATCTATTGTTTCTAAATCTTTTAAACCTTTCTCGCTCCTAAATCATGGTTGAAGTGTTGGAGATTGAGGATGGAGCCATAGCACCTATCTACTTCACTGGTAGTACTCCAATTCATTTTTTAAATCCAATTTTATCTCCCATCTCTTTCTCTATGCTCCAAAAACTTTGAATAAATGGAGCAATCTGTAAAACAAATAAAAATGTTATCTGGAACATTTCTATACGTCTTTTGCTACTTTCATTCCTTCTTTCATTTTTCTTTCCTTCCTCCTTTCTTTCCTTCTTTCCCACCCCTTCACCTCTCTGTGTTTCCGAAATATGTCTCTTTTTATCACATGTGACATCGGAGGATAGGCCTGTCTGAGGCAGGTAATGATTTTTTTGTTCTTATTTCTGTGTTGAGAGGGATCAGAGTAGTGCTGGTTATCAGGCCATTTATTACCCTGCCAGCTCTCCACTCAGCTGTCTGCGTAAATGCAATCTCTCCTGATTCACACAATTACCACAAGATAGAGAGAGGAAGAGAAATATCTCTTGCAACAGCATTGTGGGTCAGAGAGAGTTTAGGGAAATACACAGAGAAAAAGAGAGAAAGGCTGTTTCAGTGCTTTTCCAAAAACGTCCAGCAGTTTCTATATGTGCACAAGGGGTGTTTGTTTGGATTGTATGAATATGAGTAATGTACAACAACAAAAAATAAATGTCAGACGCATTAATCTACACTTTGCAGACTGTGAAATCTTCTGTTTAGGATTCATTATGAACATTATACATTTTGATTGTACATTCTTAACTGGAGCCAATCACTTCCTAAAGAGCTCATTAATCTTATATTTCTTACAGATTCATTTAGCTAATGAAGCATTACATTGGTTTTGAAGATCAGGCTCTAAAGAGTGAAAAAAACAATGTGTGTGTATATCACAGCGTGAATAATGCAGCGTGTCCTCTTGGTCAACCAGTAACAGCAATTACAATTTTCACCATGTGGAGGACGGACATATTAATTTGTTTGAAAACTATTCAGACAGGCTTTAAACACAGTTAACCTCTTTTTTTTTTTGCTGTACACCGAGAATTATGTGTTTCCAAATGTGGTGATTTTTAATTTTTCAGAAGTGTTGCTTCATGAGTTGATAACTACTGAACCTGCTGGATCAGCTGAAAATGCATCGTCACAAAGATGGAAAAATACAGTACAGGGCTGTTTTTCTAAGCTAATGAAATGCTGACATTTTGGAGATAAGGTCTTTACAGGACAGCAACAACTGAATTCTTGGTATTTAAAATAAATGTGTACAAGATGGTGTAAAATGTGTTCTCAGTTACCATTCAATTACTACATGATCCTTATTACACATTCAAAATTAGCTCAAGCCTGCTCTGAACTGTCTCGTGATGACCTCACATTGATCACGCACACCCACAAACTGCCATTCGTTCTGTAGTCTTTGTTGCTAAGGGTTTTCTAAGGGTTGTTTGTGTTGTCCACTCACATATTTTTTGTCTGATTTTGGTGGAATATGTACAAATGTATTTAAGAAGTTTCCGTTTCAAGTAAAGAACAAGGAAAAGAGGTAAAAATCTAACTAATATTTTTTGTTAACGTAGCCTCTTGAGCTGCTGGAAGTTGGCTGAAATGCAGCTTCATGGAGCTAACCAATCACAGAGTGGGGAGGGGGGCCTTAAAGAGACAGTAGCCTGTTTCAGACAGCGGCTGAGCTGAGGAGCTGGATAAAGCGACAGTATAAAATAAATAAGGAGTGTTTTTAACTCTAAATTCTGTAAAATATAGACATAGAAATGTGCATAGTGATGATAATAATGTGATAATGCAATAATGTGCCAAAAATCACAGATGAGGACTGCATAATACTGTTCATAACAAGTGAGCATGTGTGTAAAGAAAAGTTTTTAAACACACAATTCTAAGATCTTTTTTTTTCTGTCCACTCCTCTCCTCTCCTCTCCTCTCCTCTCCTCTCCTCTCCTCTCCTCTCCTCTCCTCTCCTCTCCTCTCCTCTCCTCTCCTCTCCTCTCCTCTCCTCTCCTCTCCTCTGTTTTGGGACACTCTACCCTGTGCTAATGTACGCTGCATTCTGTTTCACCAGTACAGCGGGAGTCATCAAAAACTGCAAAGAAACAGGCCACATTTCTCCCCTAGCCCAGCACTTCTGCGTGTGTCTGCAAGTGTGCATGCCTGTGTGTGTGTGTGTGTGTGTGTGTGTGTGTGTGTGTGTGTGTGTGTGTGTGCGTGCATGTGTCTTTGTGTGGGTGTGTGTGCCTGATGAGAAGAGCTGCTCAGCAATATTTAGCGTTACTGCGACAGAACAGCTTTAGGACAGAACAGAACGAGGCTCACCTTCAGAAAAGACAAAAAAGGAGAGGCAGAGAGAGAGACAGAGACAGAAATATATTTTGACTTCTCATGCTCCTTGATAGAAACATCTTATTCAAAGGGAAAATCTCAGTGCTAGTCAGTAAAACTACTTTCATTTCTCGACACAGAAAGAAATAAGAGAGGACACACCCTTAACATGGCCTTAAATTGTCAGGAGATAACAAATAAAACTACTACTTAAAAATGCTCAAATACTGCAGACAATGTAATGTGTGTGTGTGTGTGTGTGTGTGTGTTAGGGCCAGGAGTGATGTATGAAAATGAATCAGGCATTCTAAAAGCATTGCGTGTGACATTTGTGTATATGTGCATTTGTTTATATTGAGGTGTTGGACAAGACAGCCTGTAGCAGCTGCTGCCTGCCTGTCACATGCATTGTGCACCATATACACACCCACATCCACCTACACACATGCACACGTGTACACAGACCAGCTGGGCAGTGGCTCAGAGTCTGGTGTACAACATGTGTCGGCCTTTGACGTGGCACAGCATCAATTAAACCAAACAGGACATCTATCACAGCTAACCTCAGAGCAGTATCTGACACACGCACAAGGAGGTCCTAAAATATCCTTCTTCCTAATCATGAGTGTAATGTTACATTAACAATATATGAGCGCTCGCACATCACTTTCTCCTATCTTCTAATCATCTTTTAAAAAGCTCTGTGATGTCTTTTGCCCAATGAATCATGGTTAAACTAATTTCAAGCAATAGAAAACATCCTGAGAGGAGGGTCTGTTCTTTACTGAGGCTGTCAAAAAAGTCTTGTGGTAATACTATAAACAAACACACATCTTACATTATGAACTTTTTTTAAACATGCAAAAGCAATAAAATCTTATAAATTATTGTCCAAATTTCTCATTCAGACATTGAAAAACATTTCTTACTACAAAAAGTAGGACTAATAATATCACTACTCCATTTCCTTAAAGTCTACAGTTCCTAATACTGTATATGGACTACAATTAAAAAAATATGTACTTAAGTTATTGTTTGTGCAAGAAATGCAGTAACTTGCATGTGATATATCAGAAATGTACATGTCTTTCCTATCCAAATCAAACATCCACATATTAAGTTAATAAAATAATACCAATGGACACATTTAATTTTGGTTTGAGATTTGCTCATAAGGCTTGCCGACACAATAAAAAAAACCCCTCCTGTTTCTCCCAAAAATAAAGCGTGGTGCTGTTAGAAAAGTGTGAGGATGACACCAACCAGAGAACACCCAGAGCTTTCCACTTTTGGCTGCAATTCACACTCATGTGCACTGCGGTGAAATATCGTCCCTTCCATCTTTAGAAATTACTCTCACATCTCCAGCAATCTGATACAGACACAATGAATGACTCACCGTCATTTCGGCACTTAGTCTTTGATTGTAGGATATACAGTGGCTCTAATTTGGAAAATGCCAGATGTTAGTGATGAGAAAACGTTTTAATGACCTTGTTCAGTCAAAATCAGACGTGAAATAATAGGTGAATAACGCATTGATGGATGCAGTAAGCTGAATATCTATATGTATGTATGTGTGTACTGGTTGTTTCTGTCCATATGTGTCTAGCTGTCAGGCTGTGTGTGCATGTGTCAAACATGGCCTCTAATGATGATGAAATGTGTTGTTAATGTTGTAGGTTATTTCAGTAGACTAACAGTTGTTGTAGAGGTGGTTTTATTGTATATGTGTGTGTGTGTGTGTGTGTGTGTGTGTGTGTGTGTGTGTGTGTGTGTGTGTGTGTGTGTGTGTGTGTGTGTGTGTTAGGCCAGTTGTGTGTGTGTGTGTGTGTGTGTGTTTAATTGGACCTCCCTGAGCTAGTCTCCAGGTGATGGAACTCATCTGCTCTTCCCCTGATTAAGGACAACAGATGGACTGGTAGCAACACACACACACACACACACACACACACACACACACACACACACACACACACACACACACACACACACACACACACACACACACACACACACACACACACACACACACACACACACACACAAACTGAGTGCAAGTCATGTCATCACACATGTCTCATCAATACTAAATACACAGAGTGGAAACATATGAGTCATATGAACTTCAACAAACTTACTACTGTACATACTGCTCTTTTCTATTGGAAAATATCAAACACACACACACACACACACACACACACACACACACACACACACACACACACACACACACACACACACACACACACACACACACACACACATATGCATTGAGCTCATATGACCTTAGTCAGTTTGGTCTTCATAAATACTGTTTTCCTCATAATCACTATCCAAATCTTCATAATTCTGCTTCTGTAAAACAACATCTTCACTGTCCTTCTCAATCTGTTTGACTGACAGCGATTCTAAATGGAGAAAAAAAGTGTCTGAAATCCATCAAAACTAGCACTGATGTTGCAAAATTAGTCATATTTGTTAAATGACAGTAAATATTTTAAAACCTTAAAGGATAGCTTAACAATTCTTCAAGTCTGTCCTGAAACAATTGGCAGGTGCCCAAATGAACATTGACATGTTCTCTCTGCCATAATCAATCCTGCGTTTCACACTGGTCATTAAGATGATGATGGACTGTCAAAGTTAGTAAGGAGTACAAAATCCACAATCCTCCTTCCATGCAAAAATGTATTAAAAAAATTATTTGAAGATACTATGACGCTTCAACCATGAGCAAAACATGCTTTTAGGCACCTGACTCTTGTGGTAAGACAGACTTGAAAAACTGTGAACCTACTTAACTTGTGATTACTTTTACACTGGGTTGCAGTAGTTATGATCATTGACTCACAAGCACACACAAACACAACCAGACGCTGACAGTCTTGTAATAACATTTCATTGCAACACATAACATTGGGAGTAATAGTACTGTACAGAAAAGTAAGAAGGAGAAAGTTTAAGTGTTCGATCCTTTATGTAAATGCTAAATATACAGTGTAGATATGTGGATATCTACATTGACCTGCCTAAAAATACACACATTTATTTGTGTTGAAATGTTGCTATTAAAAATAATAATAATAATAATAATAATAATAATAATAATAATAATAATAATAATAATAATAATTATTATTATTATTATTAGTAGTAGTATTATTATTATTATTATTATTATTATTATTATTATTATTATTATTATTATTATATACATGAAGTTAACAACTCAGTGAGGTGATGTGTGATTCATATTCAACCACATTAAACTCTGATGCCAGAGTTTGTCATACAAACCATCAAATTACTGCAAATACTTGATCTTTAAGTGGTTTCTCTGTGGATCAAAGTCACTCCCCAAGCTTTCTGTAACCTTTAGCAGATGTTCAGAAACTTCCTCCCACAAACCTGAGTCAGTGAGTGCATCAGTCCTACCTGTGTCATTAAACAGTTTCTTTTAGCTTTTATGGACACCAACTCAGTAATGTGTACTGTCACACCCTGGGACTAATTCAAACATATTCATACAGTGTCATTCTGTCATGCTCAATTTTTAGGTCCTAATCATGTAGTTTAAATGATAGATCAAACTTGACAACTTGACCTTTGGATGATTAAACTTAAAACATGATAATCAATCAACAATGTTCTAAGCTCACTGGAGAAAGATACATCAGAAGCATTATTCCATCTTTTTTTAACATTCATCTGAAATGATTTCATTGATATTTTGAGACAGAAAGGAGACTGAGAGTCAGGCTAAAAAGACAAAAGTGTACACAACAGATGATTCATTAATCTCTCTAATTATATTTGTCGTTGTTGTTACATAATAGACACACAGCAGCCACGTTCTCGATTTTGCAGTAAAACTTGTCAGTGAACCCGGTGTGACCCTGGAGCAGATATTACTCCACTCCCATATTAATGCGGCAGTCACTGTAAAACACTCCATTTGGTCTACATCCATTTGCCTTCGGGGCCACATTAATGATAATTACGAGGCTCTCAGCATGCTAGTTAATATTCCATAAAATCCATGTCATCAAGAGAAATAAAAGCAAAAAAATAGAAGAGCTTAGCAGGTGATAAAAGAAGAGGGGAAACCAAAAAAAAGTATATGCACTAGAATGGGACAATATTTAAAATTCATGTTCCACGCTGTGATTGCTGAATCAAATCGATGAGTGCAAGAAAAAAAAAACATAACAATAATTTCCATTCTTATCTCTCTAAAACATGGCGCCTCGCCTCACACACACTGAAACTACCACAAACACACACACACACACACACACACACACACACACACACACACACACACACACACACACACACACACACACACACACTCAAAAAATGAAGAGAGAGAGTGAGGAAGGAGGGAGAAAGAGAATAAAAGAGAAAGCAAGAAAGAAAGAAAGAAAGAAAGAAAGAAAGAAAGAAAGAAAGAAGGGGGGGGGGTGATAACAGCTTCAATAAATCATCCGGGCCAGTCGCTGCTCCCCGGGGATGTGGGATGGATTAAATTAAGCACTCCCTCCACCCGTTTGTCTATCCATCCCTCCATCTCTCTCTCTCTCTCTCTCTCTCTCTCTCTCTCTCTCTCTCTCTCTCTCTCTCTCTCTCTCTCTCTCTCTCTCTCTTTCTCTCTCTCTCTGCGCCTTATAAATGCCAACAGCTGATCGCGAGACGGCACACTCACGGGAACACCTCGCGGAAGCTGCAGAAAGCGAGAGAGAGAGAGAGAGAGACGAGGGGAAGAGAGAGAGAGAAGAGAGAGGGATACAGAAAGAGAAAGAGGGGACGCTGTTGATCCACACGGCCTCAGGGGGCGATTGTGATTATTTACCGCGATGAGTAGTCGCTGTTGACGGGAATTAAGGACTACTTCTGCGGCAGAGAAGGAAGGACAAGGTGTCCGACATATTTCTGAAAAGCTTCCAGAATCACCCTTCCATTTTTTTCTCCTCTTATTTTCTTAGCATCCCTCCCTCCTCCTCCTCCTCCTCCTCCTTCTCCTCCTCCTCTTCTCTCCTCTTCTTTTAAAAGGCCCGAGAGCCGTGGCGTGCGCTGCAGGGTGCCTTCCACCGCCTGCTAATTTCTTTTTTAATCTTTGGACTGCACACGAGCCTCTGTACCCCGGTCTGCCGCCTGCCCGCGAGCGGAGAGCGAGGCACCCCGCGGAGGGAGCTGTCCGGTGCTGAAGTTGCATTTCTCTCTCCCTCTCTTTGCACGAGGACTAAACCGAAGAGGAGGCAAAGACAGTGAGAGAAACTGAGAAGAAACAATACATCGCTGCTCGTTAACTCTTTTACCGGGTCAATTCACAGTTCGGGCTTCCTCCAAAAACCCCAAGAAAATCTTTGCCACCCGTCCTATTGGTGTGTGACGGGGCGAAATCGTCACGCTGGCCAGGCCGTCGGCGATCGGCTGTGAATGTTGTGAGTGTGTGTGTTTGTGAGAGTGCGTGTGTGTGTGTGTGTGTGTGTGTGTGTGTGTGTGTGTGTGTGTGTGTGTGTGTGTGTGTGTGTGTGTGTGTGTGTGTGTGCACCATCATGCCAAGGTCTTTCCTTGTGAAAAAGGTGAAACTGGATGATTTCTCCGGGGCGGAATTGGAGAACGCCTACCGGCACAGGACAGACCTCAGCCTGCGGCTCCATGACAAAGGTAGGTCAGGCTGCCTGCACAAGCAGCACTAACAGGTGTCTTCAACACAAGAGGAGAGGAAAGGTTTCCAAAAGGAGACTAAAAGGTGGATTTATCTGCTTGAGGGATTCCCTGGCTGTGGTTGTTCTTTAAAATCGGTACCATGGGTTGGCACATGGCTGCAGTCCTGCAACTCTGAACAAAAAACTAATATTCAAATAGAGACTCATAGTGTATCAATAGTGCTCAATAATGAGTTTATAATGAGCTAGTTCACTGCTGCGTGTTTATTTTATCTCTATTTCTATACACAATCCATTGAAACTACAAGATTAGTGGACACTTGTATGCAGGTGAACTTTAGGTTCATAAGTACATTAGCCTATAGCAGACAGTATAAAGTTATTATGTAGTCTAGTTATTACCTTCCCCGTGCATGTTTCAAAGCCGTGAGACTATGCAGCGTTTAAATATAACATTAGTGGAGACTGTAAGAGGTTTTACACTTTATATGACTATAAGAGGGGAGAAGAGACTGCCAATCTCAATAACCACACACCCTGCGAGAGTTATCACAGCACCGCTTCATTTACTGGATAAAGTAGAGCTGATTTTTAGCGGTTGGTTGGTTGTAGGAGTTGAGCTGCTACTGAAGCGGAAAGGTCACTTGAGAAATCAACTAAATCCAGCGCATCCCATGTTTCATCGATTTTGGCTCATAGTCAGAGGGGACTTTTCCCTCCTACGTAGGCTAAAAGGTTAAAAGAGATAAAGACAGGATGGTAGTTATTAATATCTGGTCCACTTTGACTTGGTTTTGTGGAATTACTGAAGGCAGGTCATCTGGAGTCAAAATGTTTAATTCATTAACCTGCTCCTAAGTGGACATTCGTCTGCAGTGGGGCCTATATCATGTGGATAAGTTGTGTATTTTATAGTAGAGAAAATAACCTGACAAAACATAATGCCACATGTTTGATATTTATGCCTTTATATTTCACTGACAAACACTATGCAACACCTGCAGGTGCAGCACGATAACAGCCACAATTCAGTTTTTCTTTCTGCAACAATACTGTGTCCAAAACCAAAACCACCAGAGGTCTAGTACTCCGGTTTTGTTCTTCTTTGTTGCATAAAATTAGCCCCATGCATCACAGCCACATATCCTTTCATTCTGCACTGTCTGAGCTCCTTGTCCAGGTGTGCCTGTCCGGTTTTTTGCAGTGCTGGCAGATTTCTGCACAATGATATCTCGCCAAGGCTTCCTGTAGAGAAGAGCATCGCTGCCATAAGCCTACACTGTCACAGTATACAGAGACACAGGAAGACAAAACAGGATCAGAATTGACATGCCTGTCTCTTATCTGACTTAACTGTTGAATATAAGTTAATGGAAACAGATTCTGAATTTAAGTAACAATTTTATCCAAATTGATTAAATATTTTTATATTTGCCTTGGAATAACTGCTACATATGGATAATAGTTTATTTTATAGCCTGTTATATGTTTAAGATTGACTTGTAAGGCATAACAAGGCCCCACTGCATTTATCCTAAAGCGACAGTGTGACTCATTGTTGTGCTGCCCTGCGCTGCTCTGAAGCTGTGAACTTCCCCACACCCTCCACCAGCGTGCGTCACATTTTACACGAAAAAACCAGAGATGCCTTTTCCATGTAAATTAAGGCACTGGCTGCAATGTTTCCGCCCCAGTGACATTGACACGCTGTTGCACATCAACGTGTGTATTCACATGCGCGGTTCCCGCATTTCTCCACTCATGTCAGTGGTGTATTTATAATGTCGAGGTTAACAAGCCCTGCTCGGTTTGACACGCGATCTGCCTGTCCCGGCCACCTTTTGTTTCCATCCCTAACACTTGATGGCAACAGCTTAATGCGGCTGGCTGCTACACACTGTGCAGCAGCATAGTCTCTATACCCACAACAAGAGCGCCTGCACATTATAGGAACAACTTTCTACCTGAACGAAGCGGAGTTTGGAATAATTTATGTCCCACCCGTGTTCCGTGCGTTGTGCGTGATGGGACTGTGCATCCAGATGGGACGCCTGGCAGATATGAAGTAGCTGTTATCGTATGTGTGATGTCAGATGGAGCTTGTTGCTTTTGCGTCTTAACTCAAAAATCTTCTGAGAGACTGGAGGAATAATAACAACAGGAATTCCTTACAGGAGAAAAACGCTTGCATTTTTACTGGCTGCAGGTCTAGACTGCTTTACTGAACTCGAATAAAATGATAATGTCAAAAATGAATAAAATCTGTCTTCCTAAAAACTGTTGAATCACCTGCACAAAATGAATGTAACACAACCAAGGTTTCCTTTTCTTGTATACTTGTATACTTCCAAAATATTTTTTTTGTGTTTGTGGATAGTAAATTGTTTTTTGGATGGTTCAAAATGGATGAAACTTCTTAAAAAGTTATCTGGGTATAGTAGGTAGATTCATATGTCGTACATTTTAGTAAACAGAAAAGGAGGGAACATTTCTTGTATTTTGTTTAAACGTGTGCTTATGGATGGCTTTCCTATACATTCAGGGACAGTTCAGCTCAGTTCAGTCTGGCCTCTCAATTTAAAGTTTATTTTAACCCCATAAACTGTCACATAGTTTAAAAGGCAGAAAGCCACAACAAAGTATAATTTTAAATAATTTTTCATGACGAATACAGTCTTTTTCAATGAGACAGAAGAGACAGTAAATAACCAGAAAATGTGTACACAAAAAAACACATTTAGACTGTTAGTGAACTGAATCTAAAGGTGTTTTTATTGTAATGTGCAGTGTGAGCTCGTGCATGCTAGTTCAATAGACTGTATGTGCAGCCGACTGTTCATATAATTATGCATTTCTATATTTAGGCTGTTACCATATGTAGATATATTCACAAGTTTGTGATTTCTCTTAAAAACACTCCAAATTGAGAAGAATATCATTTTCAGATCTAACTAAAGGGAGCGGTCGTATCTTCCAACCTGCTTTAGAATTAATTTGACTAACTGTATTTTGCCTGTAAGGCTCACTGTGCAAGTTTACAACCCCCTGAACTGTAAAAATGCACCATACCGTTGACTGCAACACCTGAGCATGTGCAGCAGCCCTGCTGTCACTGTGCCATCGACCTGCACCGCACTGGATCTGCCTGTGGTGCTGATGCTCATTTTCACATGCTAAATCAGCTCTCTGAAGTTCAGGGTCAGCTTGTGTGCATTCATCTTTCACAGAGTAAATGTTTTAACTGCAGTCTTTAAAGACTGAGAGGAATCATATCCCTGAATTATCTGTAGATTTATACTGCAGTCTGTTTTCACATTCCACTTCTGGCCACAGGTGTGTGAGGCAGAGACAGATGTTCTGCATTACAATATGCCAATTTAGTCTTTCACATATGTTACAAGTTATTCAAAGTAGTTACAGTTGTTGCTGCAGTACTGATGGTGAGTTAATGCCATGCGCTGTAGGGTAGGTAACTTGTCATAGTTTTTGTAAAACTACGACAAGGCATATACAGGATGAAAGACTGTGATTATGATCATAGTATGTATCTGACAGGCAGCAAGTTATTAAACTCTGTATTAGTACATTAAGAGTGAGAGTAGGATTCCTTTTATTTCAAAGAAATACTTTGTATAACCACAGATTAACTGGTTTAATGCATATAAAATTACTGACTTGGATCAGATCTTATGCAGCCTTCTGTCTCACCCACTCTGCTGCAATTTATTTCTTTTCTGCTCTTTAAAGAAAAATGCATCTGGCATCTCAACACATACAGTACAATGCCAGGTATCATGTCAGCCTTTGTTTCCCTCCATATCACATGGGTTACTTACATACAACAGTAATGCAGCAGTAACTGGTTGAATGAACCAGCTGTTGGAAATATTTTATGTCAACACATGTTCTCTATGTTCTCTGTTATAATAGATGCTTTCAAGCAGGATGCAGACGTTGTATAAACACCAGTGGCCTGCTGTATATTGCTAATGGTTTTAATGGAGTTGTTTAGATCAGTGACCATACAGTTATTTAACGACACCAATTCAGACTGCATCCTGCCAGCCATTATACTGAATCTCTGCCAATACTGTCTCTGTGAAGAGAGATATGCTTGGGAAAAGGGGACTATTTGATTTCAACCTGTTCTTTGGTATGATGTGAACTGCAGGAATTTCTGGTAATTCTACAAAAGCAAATTTAAAATTCTTTACTATCTATCAGTTGAAGGTTAAATCAGGGACAAATATATCTCATTCCCACACCAGGGTTCAGTGTAAAACCATTTTTATTAAAGCTTCCATTTCAGTGCTTTATCTCCTAATACTGTTTTATTGTTTTTCCATAACAGGTGGTTACATCAGTGACTACATCAGCCCTGGTGTGTACGATGGTGAGAGTGACAGCGGGATCAAGGTTCCCTCCCCTGACCCCCTTTATGATGGTATCCACAGTGACTACGGGGCCCCTGACTCTGAGTCTCCTGACAGCCCCGGCTCAGAAATCACTGATGGTTACATCAACGGAGACACTGCGGTGAGTGAGGGTTACTCAGTCGATGCCTTCTTCATCACGGACGGCCGCTCGAGGAGGAAAGCCATCGGCAGCCCCAGGACCATCCAGAGGCACACCTGCAACGAGTGCGGCAAAACCTACGCCACGTCTTCCAATCTGAGCCGGCACAAACAGACACACCGCTCACTGGACAGCAAGTTGGCAAAGAAGTGTCCAACCTGCGGGAAGGTGTACGTGTCCATGCCTGCCATGGCCATGCACCTGCTCACGCATGACCTCAAGCACAAGTGCGACGTGTGTGGGAAAGCGTTCAGTCGACCGTGGCTTTTACAGGGCCACATGCGCTCCCACACAGGCGAGAAGCCGTTCGGGTGCGCCCACTGTGGGAAGGCCTTCGCCGACCGCTCGAACCTGCGCGCTCACATGCAGACCCACTCGGCCTTCAAGCACTTCAAGTGTAAACGCTGCAACAAGACCTTCGCGCTCAAGAGTTACCTGAACAAGCACTATGAATCTGCCTGCTTCAAAGGCCCCTTCTCTCCTCTTGGCCCCCTAGATGCATGACCCCCCCGCATAGATTAAACAGACAAAACTGCAGACATAAATTACCATTATCCTTACAGACTGAACTGCAGACACAAACAATCTATTTTTGGTCAGAATATGACCTTGCTTCACTCTCTTCACCCTCCACTCTCAACCACCCCCCCCCCCCCCCCCACCCCTCCCCACCTTGCTTTTCCTTGGAGCCTATTCATGATGATGAAGATAGCACAATTTTTTCTCCTTGAGATTTGCCCACTTAAGGATTTAACTGATCTACGCATGCACTTCCTCAAAAAAACTCTTCACCTCCTCTTCCTCTGTTTGTTATGGATAGAGACGATATTACAAACTTGGCTTCCTTCTGGCATCTAGGTACAGTATGACAATATACGATGGTGAGGATGATGACAAAGACAATAGTAAGCCTATAGCTACTGGGTTCCTCCCTGCATTGAAACGCAGTGAAAGAGTTTTTCCTTCTGATTTAGTTTTTTTGGGGGTTGGAATACTAGTAATAATAATAGTAATAACAATGATAATAATGTTCTGCTGCACCAAGTGACCATATTCTCTTCACTACTGAGGTAAAATACTTCTGATTTATTTATTTATTTATTCATGTATCTATTTATTTATTCATTTATTTATTTATTTTGTAACATTTTGGCTAATTTTATTTGTTGTAAGTTTATACTTGATTTGATAACAATGAAGTAATATTATTTCATATTTGTTGCACTTTAATTTATTTACATGTAATATGTAGGAATTTTGCCAACCTCTTTTTTATCACTACAGGCCAAAGCATATGTCACTTTTTTGAGTAATATTTTTTCCTATTATGTTGTTTACCTTTTTTCTTACTAACGTTATTGCATGCAAAAAAAATAATGAAATCTATGCCAACATCATAAAAAGCTTATGATTTTTTGCCAAAATCCTATAGATAGAACCTGAGGGCAATATTTTTCTCTTGGAGCCTCCGTAGGACTCTTAAAAGCAATAATCACCTAATGCATGGTATTTTATGATGAAGTTATGAAGTATTACCTACTACTGTATAGCAGTTTAAAAATCAGGTATGTTTTACTTCACCTATAGTCATAAACAGAAAAATACTAATATTACAGACATCAGGGAACATGCCAATGTAGTGTTAGAGAAACAAAAAGAAAAGTCCTGTCTTTCCTCTCTTGTTATGCACTGCCTGCCTCTTAGTGAGTAGAACTAATGTAGGATGTAGGCTAGAGAGGCTGGGATCAGCTGCCTACTGACTGTGAGGCCTATTGTAGGATAACTAGGGCCCTTATAGATGTGTGCTAGGCTAATTCTAGCATGAAAAAAGCCTGCGAACAATAACCTGGAGAGGCCTAATTTTGGATTAGACCTTGCAACAGTTTAATCAGATTGGATGATTGGCCATTTGTGTACTATGAGTGGTTTATTAAAGGTTTTGTGATGTTAAAATGGCACTTAAATGTGTTTAAAACATCATTCCTTTGTCATGTGGCCAAATAATATAATAACAGGCCTTCAACAAGCTAGTAATAACCTGAAGAGATCTGACTTATACTGATATAAACAACATCTTAAAGCAAAGACCGCATCAGACTGAAATGGCAAATTTTGCTGTGACAGGTGCACCAACCTGAAGTGATGCTTAGTATATATGAGGTTTTCTGTATACTTTCAGAAGGAAACCAAGCCAAAGTTTGGTGCATCATTTAAGCTGAGGTCAACTTTAAATGCAATGCATTATTCAAGTACCCGTCCAGTGCACTTCTAAACCATAAGCGTGCATTCTTTAACCACAGAAAAAGCATGCACTTTAGCAAGATTGGCCTGCTTGCTGTTACGTTTACTATTACAGTCCCACATACATTAGACAGAGTCCTGATTATTCTGCAGTAGGCCCCATTCATCCCCACTGGGCCAACCATAGGCTGACTCTATGAGTGATATACGGTACCTACAGACAGGCTAACTCTAATCAACCCCGATCCGTAGATGGTTTTATCTTTGATCTCACTGGCCAATACCAGTAATGCTGAACCCAGTTCTCTGCAGCTCAGAAACCTTTTCTACAGATTCATGGAGCTTCCCGGGAGACAGACTGAGGACACACGAAAATATTTGAATGCTTGTTGATTTTCATATGCCATATATGTTATAACCTTGTATAGACACATCTACACACACAGAGACACACACACACTAGCCATTAGGGGAGACCCAGAGAGAAAAATCTGTGGTGTCCTGTTAAACTCCTCTGCAGTCAAACTTTCAACAGTTTAAAAGAAATGGGTTTAATATTCAGATGTAAATCTGACAAAGGAGTTTTGATTACTGCAATGCTTCCTCAGGCATGAGATTCACATCATTTTAGGGATATAGGGACAAAAGGCGAGTCTGCACTGAAACATGCCCCCATTACTTAATTTCATTTACATCACAGAGATTAAGTTATAAGACCTGTATGACATCAAACGGCAATCAGATCTGAAGTTAAATCTATATTTTGTGATAAAAGTGTTTTGTTGCATGAGACAGTACAATCTTTTATTCTTTTATAAAAAAAAAAGAAACTCATAAGTCAATAACAAGAAGGCAGTTTTTGTTGTGACTGGGGCGAATCAGTGTATGAGTCAGCAAATTGCAGGTCTTATCTCTCTCCCTGTTGTGTGAACTAGATTTGAGCTGCAATTTCTTCAATTTATATCAAGCTGATTAGTCATAGAACTCTGTGTTAGGGCTTACATCTTTGTTTTTTTATTCATAAACATCACACAAATACAATATTAAAAGCACAAATATTGCAAAGAATTTTCACTTAATTCTCTATATGCAAAGACAGCAAAAACATCACCTTCATGCAGTATTTCTCAACGTTTTTTAGAGACATCTATCACTGGTGGCTATATATAAATAACAAAAAGATTCTAATTAACGATTTGAATCTAAAATCTTCCATCTGTGCAAAACCAATAACAGTAACAACATAACCTCAGCAGTAGTGATTGATTGCAGTGTGACAGTGTCAAAGTTGCTAAACAACTTTGCAGTGCAGTCAAAGATCTTTGGCTAAAGTTGTTCATGTGTGGTTGTGTTGTGGTTTTAAGGCAGAAAGGTTCAGTCTGTGTGTTCGTCTGTCTCTGGGTTAGCTCCAGATCTGCTCTCTCTAAGCACTTCCATTCTAGTCATCTCCACCTTAACGAAAGTAGCACAATGAAACTAACTAGAATTCAGGTAGAGAAGAATTAAAAACCTTGTACTAGCTTGACCTCTCTTCTTTTTTTGTATTTCCAAGTTAAAGAATGATGATAGCCTAAATAATCATTTATTGCAAGAGGGTTTGTAAAGAATCCTTTGGATTGAGACGTTTTTACTGCTGTATAGTGATATCTGACACACCTTATCTCAGGAGGTCTGGCTCTCTGGTGCAGAGAGAGGATCTCCTGGGTTTTTTGAGCCAGTATTCAGACAATGTAAGCACAATGAACACAAAGCATTTTGTGGCACTTCATAATAAAGAATAATCTTAACCAACAAAGTTAGTTTGATGTAGTTTTGTGTCTTGTTTTGTGATATAATAAATTCTTCTTTCAATCGTGATAAATTCACACTCGAATGGTAAGTAATGTAGGTTTTTCACCCCTTTTAAACTCTATTGAACATACATTACTCTTCTGCTTAATGTGTGTGTTTTAAAGCAATTCATGCTGATCAAGTAAGTTTACATTTTAGGGTCAGAAGAGTGCTGAGTACATTTTCATAGAATAACACTCATTCTGGACCCGTACTTGAATTAGCTTTGTCAATATTGTATGTTTAAAGAGAGACTGGGTTAACACTGGTGCACAGTGTGCTCATTAGCACTCTTTAGGCTGGAAGCTATCTAGCAGTAATGGGCTGCCTGGATGCTTACAGCAATACAGCAGTTTGTTAATTCAATATTTGGACATTAAGCAGTGTTTAGTGTCACTTTAAGTCCCCCTCCACTGTATAATATGTTTTGCAGATTGTTACTTTAGTTGGATGTTTGACCTTCACTGTGCAGAGTGATGAATGTGCAGAGTTTGACATACTTTCAAATGCTTTCACCTTAAATCTAAGTTTAAGGAGTGCACTTACAAGCATGATTTGTGACAGTGAAGGAGGAGACATTTTGGGTCGAGTGGTTTCAATATTTGCACATTTATAGATTTTGCATTTTTCAATAAGGGAGAAGGAGTGGATTTGGTTTCAAAGCAGAGTAATTGTATATGTCTGGAGAGGATCTTTAAAGGAATAGTGCCACATTTTGATAGATACGCTTATTCTCTTCCTTGTAAGGTTTAGATGAAAAATTGATGCCAATCTCATGTCTGTGTTTTAAAGGTGGTTTGAAAGTTCAAAAATTCTCTTACCAACACCTCTTAATTGGATTTATTAACACATCAAATCCATTAACTGTATATAAATATGAATGTCATGACAGCTGCTCAAAAGTGAAGCCAAAACATCTTGATCGCCCCCTTGGTGGCTGGCTGCAGTATATGTCATTAATCCCGCCCCCTCTATGTTGGCGGATTGAACATGAGTCAAAAACTAAAAAAAATCAAAGTAAACGTCAAATAATTTTTTCCCCCAAAGATGGTTTCTGTCATTTTAGGTAGTTCTTGTCACACTGATGTTTGTCCAAGTGGGGTGTGATGTCATGATTGACAGCTGTGACAGCCGCTCTCAGACCTCCAATAGATGGCGAGATGATGGCTAAGCTATATGCTTCCTGGCTACAGCTGTATAGTTTGCGCACAGACATGAGAGTGATATTGATCTTCTAATGTAACTGTAAGCACGAAAGTGAATAAATCTCTTTCCCAAAATGTCGCATCATTCTTTTAAAGTTTACATTCAGTTGGTAGAGCAAACTAAGGCAATAAGTTAACAGCTGGATGTCACGTGTTAGAGATAGCAGTCTATATTATTTCCATTTATCATTGATATAATGTTGCAAATACATGACACAAACTGGAAGCTTTCTCCTTCACTGTGTTCACTGTGGTGTCCTATTTCAAGACTGAGTGTTAAAAAATGCAGGAACACAAATCAATACCACTCTTACAGCAAGATGGAAATTGAAATACACTGATGGAGACTTGGTGTACAGCAGAACAGTACCACAGGTGTTACAGCGGCTGCAGTCATGTGGGCTTCTTGTGACATTGCAGGCATTATGTAAAGCATGGGTAATTGACCAACTAACCCTAATCTTGCAGTGACTTTGAAATAAAGGTGAACTGACTAGGCATTGTTCCAGCTGGAACTCACCTCAAGCTAACAACTTTTCATGTGAGATTTTGCAGAGCCTCATTACACAAGCTGCTGGTTTTAAGACTCGAGACAAATTCTGCCAAAGTGCAGAACCTATAACTAATGCTGTGTCCCTTTTTTATTTTGATATCATCAATAAAACCTTCAGTGATGTCTTTCATATTAATTATGAGGCTTTAAAATATGTATGATCACCTGTTACATCATACTGTATGATGCAGTGTGCAGCCTGTCCTCAAGTGAAGTTAGCTCCTAATAAGAACAGACAGTCAAAATCTATTGTTGCTATGCCAACACTTGTGGTATCCGAGGCTATGAACCATCTACGGTATCTATAGTAGTAAACTATCTGAACTGCCTCAACAAAGACACAATGCAGCACCCTGCAGCTTTATGAAGTATAGTATACAGTATCTCCTTAACTCTAACCAGAAAATTGGTTTCACAGCAGATGCAAAAAGACAGAGAAGTGACTGCCCACGCCTGTGAATCACCTTCTCCTCCCCCCACTCATCAAACTTCTCATCTTTCTCATTTCTCTCTTATCTTCTTACATATTCTCTCTCTTCTCTCCCTTCCTGTCTCCTTTTCTTTCTCTTCTTCTCTCCATCTCCGCCACCTGCTTGCTTCTTCCTCTCTCCCACCTTCCTCTGCCTGATCTCTTTGCCCCTTTTCCTTCGCCCCCTTCTTTCTCTCTCTCCTGCCAAGTCAAACCAGGCCATCAGGCCTTTGAGGACCTGAAAGTCATTTAACTCCTGGTAGATAATAAGTCTTAGAATATAGCTCCTCTCAGATAATAAGCTTTATCACTTGATTGCCCTGCACGCTCCCTACTGTCTTTAGATTCATGTCCAGGGACCTACTCAAGCGAATCACACTATTTCCTTCATGGCAAGTCAAATTAACACTGTGTGAGTGTGCATATCAGCAGTTACACATAATAGGGAAAGAGGGAGTGCTGAAGGTGCAAAATAAATTCAAAACAGCGCTGGTTAAGGTACTAATAGTGAACTTGTCTGATTGTTGAAAATAGCTCAACAGTTCATATTTAACTGCCTGAAAAATCCACAAGTGTGACATAAACTTGTTACTTCACCTCATGCTGATTTTAATTTTGATCTACTTATTCTCTCCTTCAAGCCTCTTTCTCCTCCACAAATCTCCCCCATTCTCCCTTCATAGCTCCTCTCCCACTGCATCATTAGTGGTTCATTTAATCACTGTACCTGTTGATACATATTTTAATGAAAATAAAGACAAGAATTAAAATGAGCAAAGGGAAAAAGGGAACACAAATAAATGTCTATACTCAGTCAAAACAAGTGTAAGCTTTTAAGTAGAATTATAATGAGGTGAGACATAGGTATGAATAAAGACTTACAGTAACAGTAAGAGTCTTTATGATAAAATTGACTGAATTCTGCAAAGTTGGAGAAAAAAAAACTTGTGGCACTGAGTTTGCAGCAGAGCAGGGTCACATTAGGTGTTAAAGGGCCAAAATGAGAGCTATAGTGACCTCATGGTGAATAATGATGACCTTGGATTTGTTTGTGATGAGCTGTGGGAACTGCTGTGCAGGAGGAGAAAGCAGAAATTTAATGAGAACATCTTCCATCCCTTTATTTTTTTCTTCCCATTCCCTCGTCTCTCATTGTGTCTCCTCTCATTCATGTCACTCCCCTCACTGTTATATTAGGGAGAACAGTAATAAGTACAACTTCCTCTGGGTTCTCTGATGTCAGCTGTTGAAGTGGTCATCATCATGTGCTTTATGAACTAAATCGTGGCATGCTGTGCCGGGAGAGCACGCATCAATTTAGACAATGGTTTTAATAATTAAGAAGTCTACATTTGATATTAAATCAAAACTTTCATCTGTAATCATTTACTTCACTTCACTTTGTTACTGTACTTAGAGTGTATTTAATTTTCAGCTTAATTAGTAGTTCAGTTGAATGAAGTGCTGAAGACCGAAGTTCAAATCATTTAATCTAATAACATTTGTAGAATACATAAATACATAATTCTGTATTTTTGTATGGAGCTTGAAGTTTTACAAGTTTCAGATGATGTTGCCGCAGCTTGGCACGCTCTGATGGTGACATGGATAAATGTACTGTATGTGTGTCAACATATTAGACTTATATCGCTCTTTATCTTCTGCCAAATAGCAAATGGTGAAGTATCAATGTAGCCACATCTTCAGCTCGCACTGCTGATGTGCACGATGTTGAGAGCGCTAGCAGTGTATAGGAGAGGGCTGTCAGTGTTCTCACCACATCTCAGGCAATGTGTGGAGATGGCAGCTGTCATCTGAAACATCAACGGGCTGAGTGCTGTTCACAACTCCGGTAGGTGGAGGTGTGGAATGAAGAAGGGAGATTTTGAGCTGGTGGATAAACACTCCGGTTTCTCAGTACTCTTAGTATCACAAGTGGATCGCTTTCTCCATTAACAATTCATCATTGTGTACCTAATTAAATGCAAAGCTGCTAAACACATTTAACAGTTACAGCTCACTCAACATACAACACACAGATACACGTGCACTACAAGACATGATATTGATCGGCAAAATAAGAAGATGGCAGTTGGTGAACAAATCATTCCTTTCTGTTTCACCTTCCATCACCCTCTTCTTCACACGCTCACAGACACAAACATTTTACATTTTCCTGATAGCTAACGCCGCGCTTATAGATTCACATCTTTATTCTAGCAATACTTGTTGTCAGAAAACAACCATATTCACCCAGAACAACATTTACACGAGAGTATTTGCGAGAGGAGTTGGCATGGTTGCTGCAGAGAAATAGCCAAAGAATCGTTTCTTCTGGATGTGACACGTTAGAAAGATGTCAAAGCTGCAAGCACTATGTCTCACCTTAAAAATAGCAGCCACATGTAGCTTGTATATAGCAACAGGCTTTATACAGTAGAGCTGTTGAACTGGTTTCTTCACCACCTGTTACAAGAGATGGGCGCTGACAAGATGCAAGAATCTGCAATATGTATGAGTGCATGTGTGAGAATACCCTAATTGCATACTGTTCACATGCAGATAGTGTGTGCCCCTTTGCAGGGCTAAATGTGTGCTCATCATTGTTTGGCTAAAGGCGATATACTGTGGCTCACCTAGCCTGTTTGGAGCTGCTGATTCACTGTTTCTGCAAGTAGACAGAACCGCTCCAAGCCAGCTGCAGGGCCGGGAAATAGACTGTGTCGAAGAGGCAAAACCACATCATTTGTCCTACACTGTCAATCATGTTATTTAATTATTCATTCAGCCAAGTGTTCTTTTGTGACAATAAATAAAACTAAGAGAAAAGATAAAAGAGAACCTGAGACAGGATAAAGGTCCAAACACAAGCTCCCACATCCGTCATAACTTGTGTGTTATTTGTTGCTCCTAATTTGATACTTCTGTGCAGCACTGCAGGCAGTGTCAGCATTTGAAGCATCAGCAGCAGTGGTACCTACAGTGAGAGGAGATGTTGATATGTTTTATTTATTATGTGTGGCCTGTCGTGTAGTCTCCATTCAGTTAGATACAACGATAAACAAAAAGTCAATACTCTGTGATGCTCCAAATTCAAACCATGTTCAGAGCAGATACATTAAAGTTGATTATTGCATGTTTGCTCACTGAGCTACTAAAGACAAATGGCACAAAAAAAGCGTTTGTCTTTTTTAAGGTCATCTCTGATTAAAATGATGAAACTAAGACAATGTTTTCAAGAATCTACTGATTTATGTTGAATTTATGTTCGTGTTTAAATCTCTATTATTAAATTATCATATGCACCATCACCTTCCTTTATCTCCTTCTCTTCTTCATATTTAAATATCACCAGTACCAATGCAATAAAGACACCAGTAAAAACCAATAATGATCAATAATGTAGAAAAGGGCTGATATTACAGCAAAGAAATTACATTTTATAGTAAATGGTTATGCTGTTAGGTTTGGTAGAAAAGGTGGCTGTGTGATGGAGCTCCAACAATGAGGATTCTGCTGTGAGAACAAACACATGTATCAGTGGGAGGCAAATAGCGGCCCGTGGGCCAAATCCGGCCCTCCAGCCAAAATATTTGATGAAAGCTGAAGTTTTGACTTTCATAGCTTACATTAAAACTTTTACATAATTTTCACAAATCTACTTTAGATTAAAAATACAAGGCTTGTAAAAGTCCCAATCAGTAGCTTGCCAACAGACGAGGAGAAGCATTTAATACCATGGTTGCACCATACTATTTGAAGAGTGCATGTTGCTGAAATTAAATCTAATTAACCTACCAGAAATTACATTTTTATGTGTGAATTCCAACTGTTTTAATGGGCACGGAGTGGGGGTGGGGTGGAATGGTGCAAGCAACACCATCACAGGTTGTCATTTGTAATTGACTGCCAAACTTCAAGAGGGAAGCTATCTTCTAAGGTGAAGGCTGCCACTAGAGAGAAACAGAGTAAAGAAGAGAGAACAGTGGCTTACTCTATATTGGTTTAATACCTGACTGTGTTTATTTGTTAATGTACAGTATATGAACTGCTGAGCTCAGTTCATGGTTGGTGACATGAGAAGAGGTGATTGCGAGAGTTTGATATTCAGTAATTACATTACAGTTACTAATCCCAGTAACACTGTTACTTTTACACTTGGAGGTCGGAGTGCTCGCTGTCTTAGTGGGATTAACCGAGGGTTGATAACAGTGTGGTCTTTGCTTTCAGCTGACAGATTGCTCTGGAGGACGAGAAATGCGACTTGTAGTTATTCAAGAGTTGTCTAATTCACCCGTTGTGTGTTGTGAGCTAACTTGCTAATGTTAGCCAACAGAGCGCCAACATGAGGTCAGGACTTCTGTAATACTGTGTGCAGTCACTGAAGCTACGCTAATGCTAGCTGCTGGATGGTCAAAAATCCTTCCAAACTCAAGACAAGTCAATTTTATTTAACTCAATATCAGAAATCACAAATTTGCCTAAGGGGGCTTTACAATCTGAACAGCAATATTACATCCTCTGTCCTTAGACCTCCATTCAAATAAGGAAAACAACCTTAAAAAACAGGGGAAAAAATGGAAAAGACCCCAGGAAACTGAATCCCACCTGCTTGTTAAACCACAACCATAATTTTCTACTTCTACATATGCTAAATACAAAATATGGAAAGCGTGGGTGTGGAGGATTTTGAGTTGTTTAAAGGAAACTTTGACAGAGCTGAGGATCGAGTAATTAAATAAAATAATGCATACCTGTTGTTGCTGACAAATGAGCAGTGTAATGTAATTGCTTTTACAGTGAGTAATGTATAATCAGAAATTGATTACAATTGCCAAGGAACTTGACCAATGCTGGACCAACTGGTTCAGCCAAAGACTAAATTGGTAATTAATCTGATAGACCTAACAACAAAACATGACACCAGCACTAACTGGACTGTAACAGAGGGATGGCGATGTCATGAAGTTATCACAAAGTAATAGTGACACAAAGGACTGTAAGGCTGTTGTGTACACCTGCATGAACATGATTGGATGTTACTGGTCAGCTGGTGATTGACCCCTTTGATGGTGGAGCATGAACACAATGCTCCGTTAGTGAAGAAGTGCAAATGACAACAAGATAATGTTAACAATTAGTAAGTACTGTTTGAAGGTCATAACAAACAACACACACACACACACACACACACACACACACACACACACACACACACACACACACACACACACACACACACACACACACACACACACACACACGCACACAGAAATTATTCATCATACCTCTCAAACATTTATAGGCATTTTTATTTGACTCGGACGCTGGATGAGAGCATGGGCCTGCTTCTGAGGTCTGTAGCTAAGCAAATACTCCCTCAGAGAGAGAGAGCGAGAGAGAGACAGAGTAAGAGAGAGAGAGAGAAAGAGAGAGAGAGAGAGAGAGAGAGAGAGAGAGAGAGAGAGAGAGAGAGAGAGAGAGAGAGAGAGAGAGAGAGAGAGGAAAGAGAGACAGTAGGGAGAGAAAAGGAAATGAGACTAAGAGGAAAGAGAGAGAGCACTTAGGGATGAAAGAGAGAAAGAGAGAGACAAAGTGAGTGGGCAAGAGAAAAGGAGGAGGAGGAGGAAGAGGAGAGGATGGAGGGATAGAGGTAGCTCAGGGAGGAGAGGAGGGAGACTTGACCCAGATTGGGAGCCTAACAGCAGCAGCAGCAGCAGCTGAGTGAGCCGGTGAATGTTTAATAGCGCCAACCACACGCTGAATCACACACAAATACATGCACACACACACACCCATCCACCCCCACGCTCACATAAACACACAGACTGTTGACTGGGACTCTTGTTGCTGGAGTTTAGCTCAGGCCTGTTGAATTACTGTGGAGATGATGTGATTATTTATTTAACCAGAATAAAAAATGCAGTCAAACCACATGTGCTGGATTTACTGGCTATGTATTGTGAACATGATCATGGAAGAAGTCCACTTTTCTGTGGTGCATTAACGCCACAGCAATGGTCAATTGTGGTCAATGGCATTTGTGGAATTACAGTATGCACGTGTTTAACATGCATCAACAGTATGATGGATGCCATGGTCAACAAAGAAAATTACAAAATGATTGCTCACACAAAAATCTGTGTACACTGCTTCACACATACATACACATTATTATTTATTTTAAGTTGTTTAGAACTGTCTTAAATGTCTAAAATGTCAGAAAACCAATACCTTACAGCAGAATACAGCACTGTTGACAATTATGCATTGTTATTAGCATTGTTTTACAACATCAATGAATGGGCTACTTTACTGCGCCACTTCTGTCCTGCATCTGTCCTGCAGTGTCTCCAACATGGGAAAACTCTTTAATCTTGCATCAATACTGCATTAGTTTTAAAGCAGCCACTGCAACCTGTTCTTGCTCGAATTAGTGAGATTCTTCTCATGCATTTCCTGCAGCTGACAAATTAACAAGGCATTATAATAGAGGCAACATTATTCTTATGTATCGATACATTGGTATTGGTGGTGGATGATATGGATCGTATATCATGATATACAGTATTTTAACCACTGCGGTGGGCCGTATAATCATTTACAAATAACAGTGTCATGTGCTCACTGAGAAGCAGGGCCACGCACTCTCCACATCACAAAACCAAATGCACTTTCTGCATATACACATAATCCCTGTGTTATTTCAGATATGATATATTGCATATTTTGATGTTATAAATTTTATGGAAATTCATGTGGGAATAATTGATAGAAAATAACTAGGAATTACATACCAGAAAAACCAACCATGAACTCTGACTCTGAAAACATAAATAAATCAAATCAAGGTACACCCACACACACACACACACACACACACACACACACACACACACACACAAACACACACACACACACACACACACACACACACACACACACACACACACACACACACACACACACACACACACACACACACACACACACATACACAGTACTTCATCACACTGATGCAAACAGCCTGTACACACTGTAAACCCAATAAATGAACAGGACATCTATATGATGTGATACGATACAATACGTTGCTTTACGATGCAATACAATACAACTTTACAGTGAGTTTACACTGAAATCCATTTGGCTCCTGAGGCAGTTCCATTTAAGAAGTTTACATATAGATTCATACATACACACATATGAAACTTTTCACTTTCAATCATTCATATCACAGTGTATCCTCTGGACTCTGATCTTAGTTAGAAACAAACCAATTTTGGTTCAAAAACAGGATAGACTGATGTATAAAATAATTCTTTAGCCTGTTGCATTCAAATTGAGGGACTCTAAATCGCCTATTAGAGGACAGAGATGGGTATTTTCCATTTAAAATATGTGAGGAGTCAGAAGCATACTGTAAGTAAGTCTGAGCATGCTCTTTTGTGAGCTATTTGAATTGAGTGGGGTGGCCAATAATCGTTACCCAAATTTGGATTTTTGTTTTAAATTTCACAGATAGACTGCTTAGCCAGGCCGTACTACAGTACGGCACAACACTTTGAATAATCGATTTAGCAGGACTTAAACAGAGCAGTTACATGATGTAGTTCTCAGACGAGCAACAAACCAGAACCCTTTATAAAGTGTGAAAAACAAACAAACAGGTGGTTAACAGTTTTCATCTCACAGTATCTTCTGCCATATCACATAACCCCATATGATCCTGTTAGATGTAATGTGATGAGGAGTGACTCTAAAGCTGACAGGACCTCACTGAAGGCCCCCTTTATGCAAAAGTCACAAGTTAAAGTTCATAGATTGGTTTTTAGTCATGATATTAGTAAACTTCTGGTTCACTTTCAGGCAATAATCCCAATTTTTCTTGCTCAAAAAAGGTTGCATGTGCTCATTAACAGCACTGTAGTCATTTTTACAAAAGAGGTAATTTCTTAATGTTTAAGGAAGGTCAAGTAAAAGAGAGAGGTGAGCGCAACAGTGCAGCATGAAGAATATGGAAAACAGGAGGAAAGGATTAGTAGGATAATAAGTGCCTGCACCCAGCTATATATTTTCAGCTCTCTGCCCTTTGAATGCAGCAACACTGAGTCTCACCGCTATGCACAGGTAAGCAGAAATTAGTCTGAAGTGGAAGCTGAACCTTCTTTTTTCCTTTCTTCCTTTCCATGTCACCCTGTTTCTCTCTCTCACTCTCTCTCCTTCTGTTTGCCTTGTTTCAGAAGTCAGCACTCTTGTTCATGTTTTCAGCTCCAGTGAGTCACCCTTCTGTATCTGTGTGTGTGTATGTATGTGTGTGTGTGTGTGTGTGTGTGTGTGTGTGTGTGTGTGTGTGTGTGTGTGTGTGTGTGTGTGTGTGTGTGTGTCAGGCTGCTATTTCAGCACTTTCCAGCGCTATTGATTCAAACCAGCCTGCAGGGGGAAAACCAGGCCCCTTACAGCCACACACACACACACACACACACACACACACACACACACACACACACACACACACTCAGTTATATAGCTACTGTACTGCTGCCACACAAACGTGAAGAAGAAGGCACACACACACTGCAGACAATTAAAACACATATAATGTCATTCACATGCATTCAGTATGTACTGCGTGTTTGAAAATGTACTGTAAGTTCTCAGACATACTGTGTGAGTATGAACATGTTTTTTTTCCATGTATGTTTATTTTGTGTGTATGTGTGTGTGTGTGTGTGTGTGTGTGTGTGTGTGTGTGTATGTGTGTGTGCGACCTTCACTTACAGTACTTTATACCCAGCAGGGAAGGGAAGCGATGAGAGGAGGAGTTATGCACAAGCAGTCCGATGACTCAATGCTACATTAAAGCCTTCAGTGTGTGTGTGTGTGTGTGTGTGTGTGCGCGTGTGTGTGCATGTGTGCGATGTGTGTGTGTGTGGCAGAGAGAGGGAGAGAGATATGTTAATGTGCATCAGTTTGCAAGGTTAAACTATTTTTGTATTTCTGTTTACATATATGTGTTTGATGAGGTGTGGAAGCATGTGTACAGATATTTGCATGTATTAACCTGTTAGGTGTGGTGTGTGTATGTGTGTGTGTGTGTGCGCGAGCATGGTCAGTTTACTAAACAATGTGTGACCAAAATAGTTTCAGAGCAACTAGAGTATTTGTGTGTTTGTGAGTGTGGAAGAGAAAACAAAACACAAACAGATGTGTGTTTCCAGTGGGACTGTATGTGTTTGCACTTCCACTCAAGGTCACCCAAACGAACAAACACACGCACATATACACACACACTCACACACACACACACACACACACACACACACACACACACACACACACACACACACACACACACACACACACACACACACACACACACACACACACACACACACACACACACAGTTGACACACTCTAACAGTTACCTGTCTGGTTTTGGACACGTGTTGCATATATGCATGTAGCCCTAAACACAAACACGCACAATGAAGGATACGCAGCAGGTGTGGGTCAAACCAACAGAGTCATATCACACCTTTCAGCATGGTGTACTCCTCCGCCGCTGACCTCAGCTGAAAATAGAACCAGGAAGTAGTTATTTCAGGATCTCATTTCCACCCACAGCAGGGGCAGACCACAATTAGCACACTATCTCTGTATCTCTTACTGCCTCCCACCGACTCTCTGCTTCTGTACCTCCCTCTGACCATTCACACTGACTGTCTGTTACTGCAGTATGTGGTGAAGAAATGAAAATATTTCTTTGTGTTCTCATTTTATGCTCTGACACCTGCCTCCTTCAGACATTAAAGTAAGATCATTAACACTGCTGCTGAAATTGTAATGGATGCTCAGGCTAACAGACACCTGATGAACAATTCATACTTCGTAATATGGCCTTGATTACATTTGATTTAAAGTATTTTCCAATACAAGTACATCCTTATAGTGCAAAGAAGACATCAGGATGGGGGCTTGACCCTTTGTTTTGTTTTTGTTATTAACTTGGTAAATGTTTGGAAATCATTATTTTAGTCAAATATCAAAAGAGCATGTTCTATTGTCAAATCAGCCTTGACTTAATATATTATAAATATTTCATCAAAACTGCCTTTCCCTGAATTCAACAAAGTGGACAGTTTGAAGATATATCCTTTATGAATGTTTCTTTGTTATGATAGTAAAACACATCATCTGTCATTTCCTGCTTATAAAAAGTATTTTCTAATGCTAATTGGTGAATAGTTTTAATTATTATTTTATAATTGTTTTTAAAAACAAGGTAATGTCACCACCTACGTCATCAAAATCATCATCTCTTATGCTTTTGTTCCTCTAATTCAAAAAACAGATGTTTGTGTCGAAGTACCGTTCACCATCAAAAAGGAAGCAGTGCTATTTACAGTAGCATCTAAATGGCATTTATGTGTATAATATGTTTAATTTATGTGTATAATATTCCTCTCTTTTATTTTAACTTTGTTTTATTCTCTTATCTTCCCACTGCCAGTGGTCAGGGTTTCTAGTTCCTCTATGTGCATTCTGTCTAAATCATTCTTTCTTTCTATTCCCAACACCATTTCTGTTTCCTTATACTGTTTTCCAGGATTTACCTCTCTGCCTTTGTCTGTGTTTTTTCTGCCTCTCGTTCCCTCTACTCATGTTTTTTCCAGCATTTTTGTCTTGTTTCTCCATTCTTTACCTTTCTCTCCCTGCCTGTTGGCAGAGCTTCTGTCTTTTCTGCAGTCTGTGTTTGTGAGTTTACAGTTTCTGTGTATGCACTCATATAGCTGCTTAGGTTTGTGTGCAGTCACGCATACATGAATGTGTTATATCTGTGGTTAAACAAGCAGCGACTAGCCACCCTGAATTTTGCAAGACTGGTCTGAAAAGGGGGAATGTTTGTTCACCACATGATCACTGTTATATTTCTAAATAAATAATAATCATTTAATAAAGCATATTATTTGAATTTGGTGAGAAGAAATATGAAATCTATGGTGTGGCACATTGTCCTAAACAGAGGCTCACATTGGTGACATTGTTGGATATTCAAAAAGCAAAATATAAAGTAAATGCCAGATTATAATTCTATAACCACGTCTGAGAACCCCCAACAACAGCAGGCCAAACTATAAACATGATAAATTTGGCTAATGTTTTAATTCAGAACTGCTCCTCAATACTCATCCCATAACATTTTTTACTCAACACCAAAAACAGCATCTGCAGAGACATGTTTGAAATACACGAATGCTTGAAGGCAAGAAGATTTCATAAATTTTCTCATTAAAGCAGAACACAGATATTCCTGCCAGCAGTTTGCAATGCAGCATTACTTGTTGACTTATCATGCACATTTCCAGATCTATATTTTTATTCTGAGGCTACGATTCACATATATTCCAGTAGAGTTTATTTAAAGTTTTTTTTTATCTACAGCTCGAAAAACTTTTTATCCAATATTATACCTATATGCATCCCTTCAGTTCAGCCTCTGCCCGAAACAGACAGTTTAAGCTCCTGTTTTTATAAAGCCTCCCTCCCAATGAGCCCACTCTGTTCTCGTTTGTTAGTTTCCAGAAGCTGCCCGTCAGCAGACTTCAGCTGCCTCTGAAGGCTCCGCACACAAACAACAGTTTGATTTCATTTCTTTTGTTATTTCTTTACTCAAAACATCAACTTATCAAATGCATCCATACAAGTTTGAGCCAAAATCAGATCCAAAATATGTGAGTGGGGAAGTAGAGGTAACATTATAAACAAAGCATTCAGAGCATGAATCCTGGTCTTTTGACCTGAAGGCATCTTTTTTTTTTTTTTTTTTACACATATTCACCCCGAGTTTTGGAACTTTGATCATCTTTAACGTTGACATCCAACCCCATTAACAGTATATGAATGATAATCACACAAAGCTTGACATTAGCCTGGGCTCTGAGATAAAAAAATGTTCATATAAAACTTGACTTACAAACTGAGGGTGTGGACTGTGACAATTTACTGTGTGCAAGAAATCCAGTGTTTTTTGGAGTTTGACCCGTAGTATGGACTAAAGGTCAGCATGTATCTCATCCTCTACTGACCATTATTTTCAAATCTATCCCTTGCCAAGCTCCAACTTTCTTTTACAGAAAATATTCACAAACATAACAATTTCTTACTTTATTGATAACTAGAAAACCATTTTTCTCTAAACATAAGGCTGTTTGAACACAGTTATGATTCACCTATCTGTGACTTTGAATGCATTTCATTGGAATACATGTGTTTTATGGAGATACACATGGGTATCTTCAAACATAAGATTAGATTCTCTAAGGACTCTAAAGTTTCCTTTTCTCCAGGAGTAGTTTGAGATGTTTGTCTGTTCATGAACACTTGCAGTATAATCTGCGAACATAATGGATTATTGTTTTAGGAATCAATTTTTGCAGTCTGTCTGGTAGAGTCACTAAAAGTCAATGCAGCAAATAATGGACTGAAAGATTGGATCAAAAATGAATGGCTGCCTGCTAATCTGTCGCTGAGCGTATGTGTAAATGGTCAAGTGTGTATTTATAATATATACTGTGGCTATGATAAAACTGGCATGTAGCTGTTGTAAGATTGGATCACAAAATAGATGGCTGCCTGCTAATCTGAGCTTTAGTTGCTTTAGTTAGTTATATCCTCTCACACTGTCTCTGTATAAGAAAACCACATGCAGGATGAAATTCACACACACACATACTTTTCTCTCCTCTGTCTCCTATTCTCCATTAATCTTTACAAGGAACCTTTAGATTGGAGAAGGAACTAGTGTAACAGTCAGCCAGAGTTCCTCTATTGAACACCTTTCAATATTCACTATAAACTGATGCATCACTATCTTGGAGACAGTGACATCACTGAAGACATGCCTACTTTTAAAACATGTTTTTTCGTTTCTGTTTTTGTGCTTATTGTAAAACAATTAAAATCCATTTCTCATTTCCTTCCTTCACGAAGGCTAAAGAAAAAATAGAAAGCACAAATTCTGTTTTTGTTACTGGATTGAGTCACTTGCCAAACTGATTATTTCCCTGGGAGTGCGTGGTACAAAGCTCCTGATAAAACGCTGACGATCTGTGACGAATGTTTTCATTTTTCTTCACGTTATGCTGACGCACAGATGTTTTTGTAATGTATAATGCATCTATTGGTTAAACAGACTATGGCAATATACAAGTAACAAAATACAATTGCATTCAAACTCTCAGTCTGTCAGTCTGCGTGTGTATCTCCTTTCTTTCTTTGCGTTTTCACTGCAGGACAACAGCACTCTGCTCAAACAGCAGTGATTAGAGTTTTGCCTTCTGAAGCCCACCAGGCAGTTTCTCTCCCTGAGCTGTAACCTCATGTCTCCATTGACCCAATTAACCCATACAAGAGTGCTATGTTGTCTGCACTATGATTCAAAATGACTGCATCCTTTGAAAGAACAGAAAACCAGACAACCGATGAAGTTTTCTTGTTATGCTTCTCTGCAAAAGTGTTTCACACATAAATCTTAAATGCTCTGCTTAGAATTGTTCGTCCAGATTGTAAAACATAACTAACTCTGACAGTACTGCTGTCAGAACAATCTCCACCCAGTCTCATTTACTAGCTGGAGCTTTTGATCACGTCACACAGATCACTTCATCAGCAGGCGGACTCTGCCCAGTTGTCATGAATATGTAGATGTTTTTTTATTTTTCAAGCATTTTAAAGGATAAATTGATTTTCTGTATTTTTTATTATTTTCAACAAATCTCATGTGCAGCCAACAAAGAATTGATCCTACTTACAAGTGCAGTTTGGTTTCCAGGGCTTCGCTAGCTTGTTGTGCTACATTTCACTTTGTACTAAAGTTCTTTACGATGTACAATATACCACAAAGTTTAGAGGCTGTGATATATAGCACAACACGTCTGTGAATCATTGTAAACAGAACTGTATTCCTGTGGATGTGCTGTGTCTGCCTTACACAGAACTACTCTCCAGAGACTGAAAACGTGATCCCTGTTATAAGTCTTTGGAGCCATTTCTAAACAATCTACCGTGACTGTAATCTTCACAGTGAAGAAACATGTCACCCAGTGCAACATTGTGGCTCACTGATGTGTTTTTAATATTTATAATGTATTTTCATTTTCTATGGCACAGAGGAATAACATATGTCAGGCTTTGGAGACATACACAATACTTTAAAGATCATAATTCATTGTTGGTTTGGTCTGCATGAGATTTGTTGACAGAAGGAAAAATATAGAAAATCACCAGCCTTATCCTTTAAGGCCTTTTCATTTGAGTGTTTCCTTGAAAGTTGAGTTAAAACGATTATTCTTGATCGCAGACACTATCTGCAGATGAAGATCATCCGATACCAGCAACAGCTCCAGAGCAGCCAAGGCCAAGAATAAACTTTGAAAATAAAGCTTTGGCAGGTTTTAAGAGACAAAGCACATTTTACATTGAAAAAAAACAGACCACCATGGAGCTGAATCCCAGCCAGTCAGCAACTGCTTTAAAGCTGGAATATCCAACTTTTCACTTTTGGACTAGACGTAATGCAGTCTTAACGGCTGATGCCACATGTAGCTGCTGCTACAGTACATGGTTTGTTATTAAGATAATATATGAGGGCTATTTAACCAACAGTTATCCTTATTTTCATTATTTATTGGTCCCTATACCTCACTGTATCATGCTATATTGGTATATTGCAGCTTCCACTCCCCATCCTTACTGGAAACAAAACTTCCCATCACCATCGTCTCAAAAGGCTGGCCTCAAGACAACACACGCAAACACAACTAGATACTAAAAGCTCTTTTATAGCCTCCAGGCTCTCTGCTCTGGTTGTCACTGTTTGTTATTTGTTTGGATAGAGTACTCTGATATGCAGCTTTAAAGACAAGAAGCAAAAGTGTAAGTTCAACTCCTCTATGTATTCTCATTTCTATCTGTCTGCCTGCCACCCACCGGTTCCCCTGGTCTCATTCTCTTTCTTCTTCCCCATCATCTTGCTGTATTTATCTAATTTATATATCTCTACCTACAGAAGTGTGGAGATCTCTCTTCCTCTTTCCCTCCACCTCTCTGTCTCTGCCTGCATCTCTGCTTTAGGACAGAGATAATTAATCTCAGACGGAACACAGAGCCCTCCTCCATGTTTACATCTCTTTCGTGTGTGTTGTGTGCATCTCCTATGTGTCAGTGTGTGTAGCTGAGTGTGTCTCCGAGTGTTTCGCTGTACATTTGTATGCATGTTTGTGTGTGCAATTTTGCTTGTGCGAATGTGTGACTTACTAATTTGATTAACGGGTGTAAACAGTTAAGCTAACGGTAATGACTACCAAGCAGTCTGCTGCTGTAGCCAGTGGGCTTCATACTGATTACTATCATCATGAAGATAAACCCATGGATCAGGGTGTGTGTCTCTGCACACACAGTAAGCTGGTCTGCAGTGTGTGTTTGTACACATACTGTGTGCATCCATGTGTGTGTCTGGCCAGTGCTGAGCGTGTCATGCCTGTTTGTGTGTGTGTGTGTAATAAAGTCAGTCTCTAATCTATTATAGCTCAAAGAGAACCACACTATGCAGAGATAATCTGATAAATTCCTATCACTGAACTACGATGAAACAGTGACAGTAAACACTCCCAAAACGCCACAATGCAGGGGTGATGCATCATTTTTTGAAATGTTGGTTTAAATGTGTTTTGAGGTATCAGAAATATCATGCATGACACAGGGACAACCTGTCACGAGCCGACATCGACTCAGGCTGAATATACGAAGAAATATTTGAAACTGAGTGTTCAGGGCAATCCTAAACTGGTACTTTTTGCTCACTGACAATTTAGCCACATTTAATATGAACATCCGACACTGCCACATTAGATATACGACTCAAAATAAGGAAAAGCATAATAGGTCCCCTTTAATGGCAATAAAACATAATTTGATCTGTTCCTCTCTGAATAATAGACAGGTTTTTTTGGAGATATCTTTACTAAGAAGACTGTGTTGTTTGTCTTGAGAGTGTGACAGGTCTGTTTTATTTGAAGTGTGATCATCTGTACGGGGTCACAAGTTCACGTGCTGTCATTGCTGTCGTAAGCATTTCTTTTCTCGAGCCCCTCAGCAGGATTCACTGAAGTGCTTTTTTGACCTGCCTTCAATAGTTAAAGTTCAGGCAACTGAAACTATTTGGTTGGTTAGGTGTTGTGGGATTTTTGTGTAATAGAGGAGAATTCAAAACAGCGCATTGTCTGTAATATACAACTTTAATATTTGCAAATGGATCCCAAAAGCTTAATATGGCTGAGTGAGACCAATAGTGAAGCTGGGGGGCGCTATCAATATGTGGGAGAGTTGGGATGTCTGAATGCATAGAGCAGATATGGGCAACTAGAGGCCTGTGGGTCAATTTCCAAATATTAATAAATTGTTTTTGCATCCCTAAAAATAATAAAGTGGGCTGTGATGAGCTATGAAGCAGTCACGGTTATTCTTTTAGTTAGCAAGCTCTGAAACCATCAAAGTGGTTCAGTTTAGATAGGCTATAAGGAGATGTTTTTCTGAAACATTAGGGGAAAAAAACAACATTGACTGTTGGTAGGATATAGGATGTATGCAAATAATAATCTTTGGTGTAAGTGTCAGGTGTTGTGTATGCACAACGACCCATGCCAACCTCCTCCCTAAGAGGTTTTGTGGTATTTTAAACATCACACTGCATCCAATTTTTTTTCAGACACACAAGGAGTTATGTGTCAGGAAAACATATGTAGTTTAGTGTGTAGTGTTAAAAGAAGTAACTAACTGCTGTGAGAACAGTCGGGAAATAGTATGAGGTTAGGGGGCATGAATCGATGCAGAAATGTATCAAATTTGAGCAAAAAGAAAACAAAAGCAATGAGTACTACTAGTGAATTAGAGGCAGAGTAGGGTGGGACTTCACAGAGTGTGAATAGGAAAAAATATAAGGCGTTCAGGTTAAGTCACAGGCTGAGCTGCACACAAACAAACACACACACACACGCACGCACGCACACACACACACACACACACACACACACACACACACACACACACACACACACACACACACACACACACACACACACACACACACAGATGCACTGCATTGGCTGTTCAGGGCAAATCAACACAGACTGCACAAATGGTCCAGTGGTCAAATTCCTGCAAATGATGCGAAGCAGAAATTCGCTTCTCTTTCTGTCTGAACGCAGCTTAAGGGAGGGAGTGAGCAGTAAAACCTGTGGGGCACCAGCAATGAAAAAAATGAATCAGACCAGTGCTCTTTTTCTTGCTGGACAGTGGGCAATCCTTTTAACTGGACCAATCTGACAATGAAGGTGTTGAATGCTTGAGATGTGTTACCTACTTTGGCGTCATCTGTAAATCTTCCTGTCCTGTTTAGGTTTAGGTTTTAAGATTGTCAAACATTTTATATTTCCTTTTGAATGTTTGATTTTTCCAATTCAATTCAATTGAGTTCAGTTTGAATCAACTCAGTAATATGTAACTGAACTCAAACTGTTGCAGAACGGTTTGCATCCATAACCTACTTATACAGTTTAATCTGCAGTGGAGTCATATTCTGATGTGTTCCACAATATGCTCCTCTGTTCCCCTCACGGCTCTCTGCTCAGCGTTTAGGTTTACACTACTGACACACACACTCACACACACACACACACACACACACACACACACACACACACACACACACACACACAGAAATGAGCACACACAAACACACCAGCACTCACACAGCGGCAGAATGCAACTGGGAGGCTGCTCCCTTGCCTTGCCTGGAGAGGGAGAAGCTTATTATGGAGCCTTATTGAAGGCTTCAAAGAGTTTAAATTAGGGTGGAGAGGAGGGATTAGGAGTCGAGCAAAAGAAAGAGGAGGGGAGAGGCAGAGGAAGAGCGGGTAAGTGAGAAGAAAGGAGGTAGATAGAGGGAATAAGACAGGGAGGAAAGGAAAGAGAGAGAGAAAAGGGGTGTGGAGAGGTTGGAGAGGGCATAGGGGAGGAGAGAGACAAACAGGAGGAGGTGAGTCAAAGAGTTTGCTGGCTCATGCTGATCTTACACTAGACGATGTTTGAAGTGATTTCAGAGTTTATTTCCAAGTGGGAGTCACAACACTCGCTAGGAGGAAGTCAGAGCAGTCTTAATACTATCTCTCCTCTTCTTGACTGAACTCACAGAATCAAACACATGGCGCTGTAGGAAATGTGTCAGTGCAGGTGAAAGTCTGTGATCGTCCCATGATACAAAAACATGTGTGACCTTGACAAAACAAACAAGATATTCAATGCCTTAGAAAGTGTTTTAACAATATTTTTTAACAACCACAGGGATAAGATTTTCCATCACAATGTGATAAACCAGCACTGACACAGTCTACTGACATAATAAGGCTTCAGGATTTCAGTTTTCAGTTTCTTTTTATCTGTGCCCTCAAGTGAATGAGTCAACCTGTACATTACTGACTGGTATCATTAAATGGATCATTGCATTTATGCTATCGTTGAAAAACCTCAGGTACAAAAGTGTGAAAGTGCTTGATGAAAGGTCAGATTTCATGAGATGCTACAACCTAACATAAATAAAATGCATGACCAAAATAAGACATTTATAAAACTCTGAATTAAACAAATTTACCTTTATTATCACAAGACCATCTTCTCACCACCTTCTGCTGTTTCTAAGGTCAAGAATGAACTTCAAACTTCAACTTTTAAAAGGGACATCACCTGCTTTTTGTAATTTTTATACTGATGTTGGATGTCTATGTTAAACATGGTCAGTTCCAAAGGCAAACGTATGTAAAAATGCTGCCTTCAAGTTAAAGCCAAGGATTCAGTCTGCCATGAATGCTCTTTTTGCAAAGTTCCCTACTTCCTCCTCGTGGTGATAGCGGATTCTTTGGGCATGCCCACAAATGGCCGTCTGTTATGTAGTCTTTGTTGTTAAAGGTCGCCATGGGTTGTTTGTCCAGTCGCTTATTTCAGATTATATTAAGGATCAGACATGTATAGATGTACTTGAGAAGTTGACATTTTGAGTGAAGAAAAAAAAAGTGAAATCCCTCCACTACTGTTTGTTGACATAGCGGAAATCTGCCGAGAGGGATCTTTCAGGAGCTACCCAATCAGAACAGAGTAGGCTCAATGGGAGGAGGGCCTTAAAGAGATAAGAAGGCCTGTTCCAGACAGAGGCTGAACTGAGGGGCTTCATAAAAGGGACAGTTTTTTAACTGTAAATCATGCAAAGACATTGCAGTAGAGCCCCAGAATATAAATACAGCCCTGGTAATGTGCATGTCTCCTTTCAGTGCTCTAAGAAATGTAAAAATCAATTCCAAACTACAGTTCAACAGTGATCAAGATCATGTGATGTGATTGAAAGCTCCAGAACAAATACTGAATGGAGCTTGCAGAACGTGACTAAAACTAGAATTAAACATCAATGAAATGCCTAAATGTGACAAAGACACACATAGCCAAATTTACCACTGGAAATTTTTTTTATAAAAGACTGCATCAAGACTCATTGTTCTTTAATGTTCAGTAAGCATTTATCTGCAACACCAACCAGCTAACAGTAGCTCAATACCTACAATTGATTTAACATTGTATTGAGTTTGTATCTGCCTTTGGGACAATATAACACATTGTGAAGAGTAGAGGGAGGAAAAGAAAGACAAAGGAAAAGAAAAGACAGAGCGAGAAGAGATGATTTGACCTAGAGGGATGGAAAAAGGCTGTCAAGGTTGCTAAACATGGAGCATAGAGGAAAGACCACGACAAGAGCAGAGAGGAGAGGAGATCAGAGGGAAGGGAAAAAGGGAAAAGAAGGGAAAAAAGCATGAAAGAGGCAAGCGAGAAAGATGGAGGGGAGAGGAGAGGAGAGGAATGGAGAGGGGGAATAGTGCGACTCAGAGGGACAGAGAAAGGCTGTCAAGGTCGCTAAACAAGCAGCAGAGACGAGGACCTAAAGGGATTGGCTGCAGTGCTGAACAGCAGTGACCTGTTCGTCATGGTCACACACATAGACACACTTGCACACAAACAACGAGGAGAAGATACAACAAAAATGAATTGACTGGCAAAACAGAGATGACAGAGATATAAAGGACAGCTGAAGAGATAAAAATGGGAAAAAAGGAGCAAGGAGACAAAACAAGGAACATTTCAAATGTGGTTTGGCTGAAATACGAGTTTCTTTTAAACAGTGGATGAGGCATCCTTAACTCTTTAACTGTCTTGAAAATTTTGTCTGAAACGGTGAAATATAAATACAGGAACTAGTTTATGCCTTTCCTTAAAATCTAGTCCACACCAATGCCAAATGACTCAAATTAAATCTAATAAGCTTATCGTTTTTACTCCTCCAAGCAAAACCAATCTGGGTCAATTCAGTTTGGCAGAGAATCTTGTTGTTTTTAAATGTGCCACCAAGATACTGAACACCTCTGGGATACATCGACAGACAGATAATAGACTGTCAGTGTGATAACCTGTCTGTCTGTCTACAGTGAAGAGTTCAAAGACTCACAGAGGAAAACATGCAAAGCAGAGGTGGATGCTTTGTGAGTGTGTGTGTGTGTGTGTGTGTGTGTGTGTGTGTGTGTGTGTGTGTGTGTGTGTGTGTGAGTGTGTGTGACTGCCCTGTAATTGCCTGAGGGAAACTAACATGGCATAAAGTAACAGTCACGTGTGTGTGTGTGTGTGTGTGTGTGTGTGTGTGTGTGTGTGTGCCTTGGGGCATACAAACGGAACAGCACAGTAACTAATTCAACGACAGAGTTAGGAATAATTTTACAAACACAAATTCTCAAGGCAACATACTGTACCTGCATCTGACACACACAGCAGCAACAGCTGCAGACCTTTTAACAAACATACATCGCTGATGTACGACATATCACCAGGGAATAAATATGTTAAACTTCCTGTCACTTGTAACTCTCAATGATATCTTTTATTTTGTGTTTTTCGGTTTCTCCTGTTGTCTGGCAGCTGTATAAGAATATACAAATGAAGGTTTGCGCATTACCTATTTTTATGTAATTAAAGACCCCAGCCCTTTACAACCAATAAACAGAGGCATAATAATAAGAGGGATATATTTTAGGTTAGTTTAGGCATGTTCAACTTTTTCTTATAACCCTAAAGCATTTTGAATTTTGAATGGAAATAGAAAATCTGTGGGGTTTTATTTTAGCTCTCTGACAAAAATACCCCCCCAAAACCAAACCAAAACAATGGAGAAAACAGTGCAACAGGTGCTGTGAATTAAGAGGATCAAGTTTAAGTTGATGATGATGCTGTATGTGTGTAACGACCTCAGACAGGAAGGAGGACTCAAACGCTTAACTCGAAGGGAATTTATTAAACAAAAAACGCTCACTTGGAGGACAGAATGAAACAAGGCTTCTCGGGCTGCATGACGGTGACGGTGACGGTGACAAGACAAAACGAACTGACACAAGACAAGGGAGACAAGGACTATTTGAACATGAGGTAAGGGGACACAGGTGGAACCAATCAGGGGCGGGGTTGACAATCACAGCGGAGGGAAGGCACACAAAGGGAGGAAGTCAAGATCTGAAACAAGAGGGAAAAGGTGAGTACAAAATAAAACAGGAAGTGCATGACAGGACGGGACATGAGTGACTTGACTAAATGAAAACATAAAGGACCAACACATGACACAAGACAAGACATTAACAAATTTGACGAGACATAACAGTACCCCCCCTTCTAGGGCCGACTCCTGACGGCCCAGGACTCCCAGAGTGGGCATAAAAGTCCCTGACCATACCCTTGTCCACTACAAAACGTGAAGGGATCCATGAACGCTCCTCTGGACCATAACCTTCCCAGTCCACCAAAAACTGTTTCCCACGGCCACGGTTACGAACCGCCAGGAGCTTCTTAACAGTATACACAGGCCCGCCACCGACAATCCGGGGGGGCGGAGGGGGGGGCGGCGGCAGGCACCAGAGCACTTTCCCTGACCGGCTTGATCTTGCTGACGTGGAACATGGGGTGGACCCTCAAGGACCTGGGAAGGCGTAGACGCACAGACACAGGGTTAATGACCTTTGATATGGGACATGGACCCACAAACCTGGGAGCCAACTTCCTGGAGTCGACATGAAGGGGCAAGTCCTTGGTGGCTAACCACACCCTCTGGCCAGCCCTGTAGGGAGGAGCTGGCTGTCTGTGTCTATCTGCCGCTGCCTTCATCCGAGCTGAGCTCCGGAGGAGGGCCCGCCGAGCACCGGCCCAAATCCGCTGACAGCGTCTGACCATGGCATGAGCGGAGGGGACCGTGACCTCCTTCTCATTGGCAGGGAACAGGGGAGGCTGGTAGCCGTTGACACATTGGAAAGGTGAGAGACCTGTGGCAGACGAGGGAAGGGTGTTGTGGGCATATTCCACCCAGACGAGGTGGTCGCTCCAGGTGGTTTGGTTCTGGGAGACAAGGCATCGTAGGCACGTCTCGAGCTCCTGGTTGAGGCGCTCAGTCTGCCCGTTCGACTGTGGGTGATACCCGGAGGACATGCTCACCGTGGCACCAAGGAGCCGGCAAAACTCCTTCCAGAAGCTGGAGATGAACTGCGGCCCTCTATCTGAAACGATATCACTGGGAAAACCATGGATCCTGAACACATTAATCATCATGACCTCTGCAGTCTCTTTGGCAGAGGGTAACTTGACAAGAGGGATGAAGTGTGCCATCTTGGAGAAGCGGTCGACCACTGTCAGGATGGTCGTATTACCTTTAGACAGCGGCAGTCCTGTTACAAAATCCATGGAGATGTGGGACCATGGTCTTTGAGGGACTGGCAGCGGGTGCAGCAGGCCTATTTGGGCCCGAGGTGAGGCTTTATTTCGTGCGCACACGGGGCAGGCCGCCACATATTCTGAGACCTCCCTTTCCATGGTCGGCCACCAGAACCGCTGCTTGATTACATAGATGGTTCGCTTGACACCTGGATGACATGTGAGCATGGACGTGTGAGCCCAGTGGATTACCTTGGAGCGTAATGACAGAGGGACAAACAAACGGTTTTGTGGACACTCACTTGGTGCTGGGCTCACATCATTAGCCTGCTTCACCTCTGATTCTATCTGCCATGACACCGCTCCAACCACACGGTTCAGTGGAAGGATTGTTTCGGGTTCTTTGGCAACAGGTTCAGGGTCATGAAGACGGGATAGAGCATCTGGTTTAGTATTTTGTGAGCCTGGGCGAAAAGACAGTGTGAAGTTGAACCTGTTAAAGAACAAGGTCCATCTAGCCTGACGTGAATTGAGCCTTTTAGCTTTCCTGATGTATTCAAGGTTCTTATGGTCGGTCCAGACTATAAAAGGTTGTTCTGCCCCCTCCAACCAGTGCCTCCACTCATCTAGAGCTGCCTTGACAGCCAACAGTTCCTTGTTTCCCACATCATAATTTCTTTCTGCAGGTGTCAACTTACGTGACAAATAGGCGCATGGATGCACCCTGTTGTCTTCGGCGGACCTCTGGGATAACACTGCCCCAATGCCCTGATTGGACGCATCAACCTCCACCATGAACTGCCGCTGGGGGTCCGGAACCGTGAGCACAGGAGCTGTGGTGAACCTTTCCTTGAGGCACTGAAAGGCTTTCTCGGCTTGGGGGGTCCACTGAAAAAGTATCTTGGAGGAGGTGAGTGCATGCAGTGGTGCAGCAACAGAGCTGAAGTTACGAATAAACTTTCTATAAAAATTGGCAAATCCCAGGAACTGTTGTACCTTTTTCCTGCTGTCCGGAGTCGGCCAATTAGCCACCGCACTGACCTTTGCTGGGTCCATCTGTACCTTGTTGGCTGTGATAACGTAGACCAGGAAGCTGACAGTAGCTGCATGGAAGTCACTTTTCACCTTTGACATAGAGCTGGTTCTCCAACAGCTTCTGAAGGACTTGACGAACATGAAGCACATGTGACTCCTCATCTGGTGAAAAAATTAGAATATCGTCGATGTACACAAACACAAAAATGTTCAAAAACTCTCTCAGAACATCATTCACAAATGCTTGGAAAACAGCTGGAGCATTGCATAGCCCAAAAGGCATGACCAGGTACTCGTAATGACCATTAGGAGTGTTAAAGCCCGTCTTCCATTCGTCTCCTTCTCTTATCCTGATGAGGTGATAAGCATTCCTGAGGTCTAACTTGGTGAAGACGGTGGCCTTTTGGAGCAATTCAAAAGCAGATGCAATTAACGGAAGCGGGTAACGGTTCTTTACGGTGATGTCATTAAGAGGGCTATAGTCAATGCATGGCCTGAGTGAACCATCTTTCTTACCCACAAAAAAGAAACCTGCACCAGCTGGAGAGGAGGAGGGTCGGATTATTCCTGCCTTCAGTGAAGAGGTTAGGTATTCATCCATGGCCGCTCTTTCCGGCCCAGAGATGGAGTAGAGACGCCCCTTGGGGATGGGGGCACCAGGTAACAGGTCAACGGCACAGTCAAAAGGTCGATGAGGAGGGAGAGACATGGCCTTCCTCTTGTTAAACACATCTTTTAAGTCATGATAGCATGAGGGTACATTACATAAATCTGGACAGTCAGTGTCAATGCCCCTGCTGCGTTCACTTCCTGGGCTCTCAGGGATGTTGGTCTGCCTCACCTGATTAACTTTACATGAGTGTGCACAGTCTCCTCCCCACCCCTTGATTTCCCCTGAGCGCCAATCTATGTGAGGGTTATGTTTTTTAAGCCACGGAAACCCCAAAATCAGTGGATGCTGTGCCGAGTCAAACAAATGAAACTGCATAACCTCGGTGTGGTCGTCTTTGAACGTCACCTGAATGGGTTCAGTACAATGAGTCACTCTAAACAGTCGACGACCATCCAAGGCACTGGCAGTTACCGGATGGGTCAGAGGAATAGTCTTAACCTGGTTCTGTCGAGCTAAGCTCCAGTCCATGAGACTTTCGTCTGCCCCAGAGTCAATTAAAACCCCATGAGTAACTGTCTGGTTGTTGATGGAGAATTCTACCTGGGTCAGTTGACGAGGAGGAAAGGCGGAGGTAAGCCTGCTCACCAGCGCTCTCCTCATGGCTGGTGAGCTCGACCCTTTCCCCGGACAGGTGGCAAGTTGATGGCCTGGCTGGCCACAGTAGAAGCAGCATCCCTCTTGCAGACGACGCTGTCTCTCCTCTGCAGTGATTTTGGTTCCCCCCAGCTGCATAGGTTCCTGTGGCTCTTGGGGAGGCCGCATTCTCCCAACACCTCCTGGCATGGGAGACGAAGTGGCCCTTGAAGGTTGGAATCCCGCAGAGTAACCTTCGTGACCTGGAGGACGACCTGCAGTCCGACGCCGCTCTCTCTCCCTTTCTCTGAGCCTGTTGTCCACCCGAATAGCCATGGCGATGGTGGCTTCCAGGTCCTGGGGAAGCTCTAAAGGTGCTAAATGATCCTTCACAGGCTCAGTAAGACCATTCATAAAAGCATCTATTAGTGCGGGTGTGTTCCACCCACTATCTGCGGACACAGTGCGGAACTCAATGGCATAATCAACCACTTGGCGCTGTTTGAGCTGCATGAGGACCCGAGAAGCATCTCTGGCAGGTGAGGAGTGATCAAATATTTTACTGAAATTATCTTGGAAATCTGCGAGTGACTGACAGATATTAGAGTCTCTGGACCATTCGGCCGTGGCCCAAGCGGCGGCTCGGCCCGTTAAATGGGACACAATGAAGGCAACTTTAGCCTGGTCTGACTCAAAAGCTGCTGGGTTGAGCTTAAAGTGCAGGTCGCACTGGACTAGAAAGGTTCTACAGTCACCTGAGTTCCCAGAGAACTTCTCAGGGGGGGCCAACCGCAGGGATATGGGGGCAACTGGTCCAGTAGGTGCCGCAGCTGGATTCTCTGCCGGTGGTGTTGCCGGGGGGGCTGTGTCTAGGCGCAAAAGGACTTGGTGTAGTTGACCCGCCAGGTGGTTGACCTGAGAAGTGACTGAGGCTTGAAAATCCTCCTGACGCTTGGAGAGTTCCTCCACACCCCGGCCGACGGTGCTTAGCTGCGTTGCATGCTGGTGGATATTTGTGACCTGTGCAGCCATGGAGGTTTGGAGATTCTTCAAGTCAGCTGAGTCCATTGTTGGTCAGTTCGTTCTGTAACGACCTCAGACAGGAAGGAGGACTCAAACGCTTAACTCGAAGGGAATTTATTAAACAAAAAACGCTCTCAAGGAGGATGATAAAACGGAACAAAAAACGCTCACTTGGAGGACAGAATGAAACAAGGCTTCTCGGGCTGCATGACGGTGACGCTGACAAGACAAAACGAACTGACACAAGACAAGGGAGACAAGGACTATTTGAACATGAGGTAAGGGGACACAGGTGGAACCAATCAGGGGCGGGGTTGACAATCACAGCGGAGGGAAGGCACACAAAGGGAGGAAGTCAAGATCTGAAACAAGAGGGAAAAGGTGAGTACAAAATAAAACAGGAAGTGCATGACAGGACGGGACATGAGTGACTTGACTAAATGAAAACATAAAGGACCAACACATGACACAAGACAAGACATTAACAAATTTGACGAGACATAACAATGTGCCAGCTGAAACGGGTCCATATTTAATAGATCCTAGATGTTTTCAGCACTGCCTTCAATCCCATTCTGGCAGCAAGCAGTTAACCTGAGCTCAACAAATACAGATGGATAACATCTCACACATTACCTTGCTGCACTAAATATGATATTTGGAAATACTAGGGTGTTTATGACATTTTACTTTAGTGTATTTCTATTACTAATTGTGCATCTCCTTTTCTGCAGTATTTACAGTGATAATATTCAATTTGCTCCATACTTGCAAAGAACAGTGGTGGTTATCATCACTTCCTGTTTTTGGAGTCTGTATTTATGGAAATATAGTGTCCTTGTTTGGTTTTCACACCCAAATGAGCTCTATTTCGTAACAACACCAGCAGCTCTGAACCAGAAAATGGGCCCACAGCCTTGGAAAATGTGTTTTATTCCAGGCACTGTACATCTAATTGATTTATTTACACTAAAAGAGCAGTTGCCAATTTCTGCTGAATGTTTCATGTTGTGTCTTCTGTAGTCTGCTTTTTGAGGACTTGGCAGCACTATCAGTTTTCTTATCATTGTCCCTGTTGGCAGAATAAATCAAATTGTTACGAACCAGGATTGGCGAACAGCTCCTGACCACAAGTAACAGTCTGACTACTGATTATTAATGGAAATTGAGTTTATGGATACATTTTAATGTATTTATCATAAATGCCCCAATAGTTTCCCTGTCATTCTCCATCTTTCCTTCTGTCTGTATTTGTCACCCTGACATGCACAACTCACACTCTCTCTCTCTCTCTCTCTCTCTCTCTCTCTCTCTCTCTCTCACACACACACACACACACACACACACACACACACACACACACACACACACACACACACAGATTTCAGTGTGACTATCAGAAGCGTTATCTCTGCATTGCAGACTATTAAACATTGATGTGTTGTTATTGTAACTGCAGCAATCTGGATCATCCAGGCTGAATGACCCAAAATAAAAACACTTTGGCTTGCAACAACCAACACGGATTCTCTGATAAACAACTGTTTTGTCTGCAGTGAACAATTAGAACAAGCTTTGCTGGGACCCATTTTGGTGCCAGATAATCTTTTTTTGGGAAGTTATTGTTGTTTTTTTGCAACCTTTTTTGGAATCTGTGTTCCATTAGTACTATTAATTATGTGAAATGCTCACAAAAGTTCTTAACTAAAATTAGTTTTCCATCTGACTGTGACCAAATACCTACCTGACTATTCCCACCATCCCTCTACTGCAGTTAATTGATTTCTCATGGTCAACAGGGCAGTCTGCTGAGCAAAGACTATGCCAGGACATCCTTTGTTTCCCCCAGGTACTGTCAGTGTTAGATATTATCAGTATGTGATGTTCAATACATATAGGAGCTGCTTCATGGTGAAATTACGTTGTCCAGGCAAGGCAGATGCTTTTATCCAAAGCAACTTAAAAACGCCAAAACACATCCACATACAGAGTTTGAACTCATTAATCATTGAAGCTACAGTCGCCATACCACCTTGTCTACCTCTGCTTTAGTTGACAAAGTTCAAATAAACAATGCTCATTTCTCAGACTACATGGCTGAAGCTCTCCACAGGACAACACGATTATAGGATCCACTGACCATATGTGAACTTCTCACCATGTCTGCCTCCACAAACGCAATGTTTCAGATCACCCAGTGATATAAATTACGGACAGCAATACATAAGAATTGCAGCAGAGATTATGAAGAAAAAGTTAAAGCATCACTTGACCGATTTTACACATGAAGATCAGTCTAGTGTGGGTGGTACATCTCAGTTAGTGAAAACAGTTGTCTCTGGAATCGTTTTCCAACGAAATCAACCTTGATAATGTCATCAGAGTTATTTTGAGCTTTTATACTTCAATTCCTCCATGGAAAACTTGAGTTACAAAGGGAACATAATGTTTTAAAAACTTTTATCAGTCAGTGAGACTGGTACTTTTAGCACTCAACCCTACTAATCCTGATACTGTAAAGTGTTGGCCTCTGCTGATCGATTTTGACAGTTCTTCCTGTAAAGATCCCTTTAAATGGGCACTTAAATTTCTTGGACACGAGTGCACCTTCAGTAGTGACCTCATACTAATAATTAAGTGGGTGTAATTAAAAAGTCTAATCAAAAAGGTCTTTACAGCCCTTTCAACAATCCCACCCTTTTGCCTGTCCTGTTAAACCAGACTGCTATTGTCTCTTTTAAAATGAGCCCATTGGTTTATATCAGGATTGATCCCTTATTGTTCATTTTCAACCACAGACTTTATAAAAATAATGGATGTACCCAACATGATGCCACTCACTAGTTTGTGATTTCCAGATTTGAAGCCTTGAATTTGGCATTTTGAATGTCGCCATCTTGGTTTTTTGGAGCCAGATGTGATGAGAAGGATATTTGGACAAGAGTATGGGGCTGGGGAGTAGCAACTAAACCACCTCACTGTAGCAATTTGTCAATCACCAGGTAGCCACGCCCTAGATAGTACCCTGCTTTATTTATCGTGTCTATTTTAATCTAAATACTATAATAAAGACTATAATTTACAAAATGAACATCATGCTGTATTGAAGAATTATTGTATGAACTGCATTAAAACTAGCGGTCATAAAATCGTTGGGAAAGATTTTACGGAGGTAATAAATCAAGGGAGAAGTAGGGTAAGTTTCTCATAGACCTCTATACAAACTTTTTTTGGAGCCAGTGGAGTCGCCACCCTGCTGGCCATTAGAGAGAATGCAGGTCGCATTGGCTTCTCTTTTCATACCTGGAGCTACCCAAGTCTGACTCTATGAAGTTGTCAGTATTTTATAGGTCAATTGCGTTTTGGAACAGTCTTCCATTTGAGGTTCGTGAGATTAAGGGAAAGGCTGGTTTTAAAAGAAGATTAAGAATATATTTCATATCAATGTAATGTAATTATATCATCATCTTATTTGAGTGTGTTTGGGTTATGTGATACATGACTGTATAATGTTTTTCTTTCATTTTTATATATTTTTATATTTACTTGAGATTGTAATGTCTGTTGTGCTCTATTAAATATTATTGTCTGGACCCCAGGAAGACTAGCTGTCGTCTTGGCGTCAGCTAATGGGGATCCTTTTAAATACAAAAATAAACCCACTTGGTTTTAACAATACATCACTTAAAGGAAGTAATGATATAATTTTACTGTGAATGGAATCTGCCTCTCACAAGTCTCACAACTTTATCTCTGGAGTCCCCCTTTACATTTTCCTCCACAGGTGTCTTTTTGGCTCAGGGGGCCGACTGAGGAAAGAAGAAACTCAGCTTGAGATGACTTCAAGTCAAAGAACATGTGTGAATGTCTCTCCATAGTGGAATTAAGGAATTACTGGCTTCCAGGGTGACTAATAGACAGACAGAAAGGTTGCTTTAATTTAGATGAGACTTGTGCTCTTCCGTCTCTCACTGTCTCTCTCTCTTCCTCTCAATGTGTGTGTGTCAGCAGCTCACTCAAGCAGGATAATTCAGTTCTCACTCTGCGGATAAGGACTTCTATCCAGCTTTAGTCTGTCACAACATTTGTTCCACATTTAAATTAGACTGCTGCAGTGGGATGATTGCATATAGATTTGCAGGGGAAGGGGAGAGAGGGGAGTAAGAAGGGAGAGAGAAAACACAAGAGAGGAGAAGGGAGGGGAGGAGCGAGGGGGGACAAGGGAGGAGAGAGGAAAGAGGAGGGATGAGAGAAGACACAAAGGAACAGTACTACTTTTCCTTGCCAGAAACATTCAGTACAATCAACTGTTGTTGTCTCACCATCAGATTGGTCCCCATGACAACTGGCCTGGATTTGGATGTGTGCAGCTCACACAACAACACAAATGTATTATAAATAGGCTGGAAATCAGACATACAGTAGCATGCATAAAATGAACTCAAAAGTCTAAAATACACTACAACTTCACATCCATCATTAAGTGACTCCAGCTGGTGTAGTCCATCATGTACCTTTCAATGTTTTGCTGACCAACTAGGCCTGTATAATAAGCACAAGGCTGTATATGATTTAAATGATGTATGGTTATTTATCAAAGTGGTTGTTAGGGTAAACAAATGTAGTGGATTTTAATTCCCTACCATGTCTGAGCCTCTTGACAAAACATGACACTTTTAGATTTGTGCTGCACTAAAAGTCCAAGGACCAAGGAGGTTAAATTGCATGTTTTTTTCCTGCTTCTGCGCTGACATGTGCTCTACTCTGTCCTGCCGCTGGATAACAGAACAGAGTACCCAGAGGGGAGAAATGTATACTTTGTGGTTTTCATGACAGCGCCCCCTGTTTGTTCAAATTCAAGTCAAAATATTGTTGTGTCTATAAGTAAGTACTGCGAGATAATAGATGCAACACAACACCACTAACCTTTAGTTAGTTAGGTAGTTAGTTAGTGTGGGGAGAATATTTGTATTCCTCAGGTCATTCACTGGTCATTTTCTGGTAGGTCATGACTTGTCTCTTTCAGAGTGGTTCATCTCTCTGTCTACTAAGGCTGGCTGGGATATGCAGCTGCATTGATAAGCTGTCGGTCTCCTATGGTAACCAAGGTCAGGTGGAGGTATGCTGTCCTTTGGGCAGACAGTCAGACTGGTCTCCATGTAAAATGGATCACAAGCAGCCGACTCTAGGATCAGACCTTTAGGGGGGCTCAGCTCCTAATGAGAATTTGACATACAATGCCCTGCAAGTGTTCAATCCCCCTGCTAAACTACTAATTTCACTAGATAACAGAAATTACAACAAGAAATATTAATACATAGTAGAGTGTTCCACTATAGTGTATAATAATAATGGTTCAGAATAAACAATCACAGATTTACTACAGAGTGGACTCTAACATAGTTAATGAACCCTGAGGGAAACACAATAGTAATTCCCTATAAAGGGTCTAAATCGCCACTGATCACAAGTAAGCTGTGTACAGACTTTGTGACTTTAAGTTAATGTTAGTCATCAGTCAGAAAACTGATGTTCTCTCTACATTGTTATGCTCATTATAGCTAGGATTAGCTAGCTAGCATTAGCTAACAGCCACCATAAGCAGACATCCCAACTCTCCCGGAAGTTCCGGGAGTCTCCCGCATATTGATAGCGGCTCCAAATGACATACAATCTCCTGGAATCTGGAGCAAGCAAGAGTGCACTCTAGAGAGTATCTGCGCGTGTGTGTGTTTGTGTGACTATCATTTCAGTGCGTATGAGACCAACGCGTCCTGATAACTCTGTGTTGCTGCTTATTAGACCAATCGCACAACCTCCCCCCTTGGACCGACACCTATCGCATTCATTTGGTTTACACAGGGTGGTTGGTATAGCAGGTGGATGTACAGCATTGATGTAGGGGTCATAAAAGCTCAGATAAATGTATTCTTGCATCAGCAGAAGCATAAAGTGGAAGCTTCCTGTTTTTACTGTTGAACGTATTCTCTTTAAATACATTATAAAGCCATTCACTGTTCATCCCAGAGCCCGAAGCGCAATGGGTTTTCTGTTGTGAGTGTGTGCCTGTACATTTTTCTGTGTGCGTGTGTCATATTCAAATGTGATTGCATGGAGTTTTGATGCGTGCATGTTTTGAACAGTACATGTGTCGTTGTATATATGTGTGTCTCTGTGTGTGTGTAGGTGTCTGTCATATCCAGCAAAGGGAAACTTTGCCTCAGCGAGATTTCCCCATCTCTCTCTCCCCCACATTTCCTCTGTTTCTCCCCCCCTCCCCACATGCTTCTCTAACCGATGGTGACAGTTGTTCTTTTTAAGGCAGAGTGGATCAGAATGCAGGCGGAGCTGCTTTTAATTATGGATGGCCTGTTTATCCTCTCAGGAGCACCCAGGGAGGCAAAACATCCATTCTAACTTCGCCAACTAACGCCTCGACTGTGCTAATATGACGTGAGTCCACATACTGATTCTGCAAGCTAACACCTCAAAGTAACAACCCCGCTAACCTCTGCTCATACACATGCACAGACCAAACACAACACTTATTCAAATGGAGTTCATGAGCTGAAGCCCCTCAGTAACTGACAAATGTGATCAAAATCCAACAACTACTAGATGAATACAGAAACAACAATATAAATACAACATAATAGTCAACATTGTTGCTCTCTTGGTCGACATCCCTGACATTTTTTCTGTGAAATTTTCTAGACTTTTTTTTCATTAGTTGTCAATTTTTTCCAACAATTATTTCAGTCAGTAAAATTGCTGAAAACACAACTTTCTATGAGCCTAATGTCTTCACATTGTGTTCAGCAGTTTTTGCTTGATAAATGACTTCAACAATTAATGGATTATTAAAACTGTTGTTGATTGACTAATCAATTAATCAGCTAATCTCAGTGTCATATAATTATGTATCTTATTATATTAATTATGTATCCTGATGCTATTCACTTTCTTCTTCTGTAATCGTCCTACTGTTTAGGTTCACTAATAGAGACTGTAGAACACCAACTGTGTAAAAATGCATCAGCTTTAATATTTTCAAACCTGTTAATGAGATGAGCAGCCAAATACAGACATCAGGCCACAGTAAACAACCTAACCTGACAATACCCAAGTTTAATTTTGACCTTTGGACAAGTTGCTTACAAAATTAACTTGATGAAGCACAGCTAATATAATCTGCCAGTGATGTTTCATCATTTATCTGGTCAGTAACTTGGAACCAAAACTGAAGCTGCTATTGGGAACCAACCCTTTACGTGTCTTACTATCATATTTCAGCTACATTCCATCGTTCACAAAAAACCCCAAACATCTGAGACAGCAAAACCTATCAGAGATGCTGCAGAAGAAAGAGGTAAATAAGAAGTAACATGATACTTCATTGATCTCTGTAGGGAAGATCTCTCGTCACTGTCTGCAGGCACTGCAGAGCACAGGTCAGCACCACTGGAGCAGCGAGAGGTCGGTGTCTTGCTCAGCAGGGTGAATTGCCTCTTGAACCTGAATCCCTCACAGGAATGATGGTTCTCACACGCACACACACACACACAAGAGAAGAACTAAAGCTGCAGTAGTTAAGAGCAGGCAGACATCACAGGCCATCTATAATTCAATCACAGTATACTCCTGCTTTGTGTTTCTCTGTGTCTATTTTGACATCTGTCTCTCACCTCCGTAAGGATTATTATTCACTGAAAACATCTCTACAATGCTGACTTCTTGTTTTTGTTATGTTTAATGCAAAACATTGCTGCATATTCTCCACAGCAGTGAAATCAAAACATCTTCAAACAGAAAAAAATCTTCAATTTTTTAAGTGAGAAATTTTGGCTTCTAAAAGGGTTTTCATTAGTGTTAAACAGCTCCCGCCACTTTCCATGAAATAGTGCTGATGGAAGAGGTGCCTCAAGTCTGACACACACACGTGCACAAAAAAAAGGTGTTTTCCATATTCTGGTGGCCGAATAATCTCTTATAGAGGTTGGTGAATGTTTCATCTTCGTCTAGCAAGGACAAAACACACACTGGATACATGAACATGTACCTACACATGCACAAATGTATAAAATGGCTTGTATCATAGAAGAAGACAATAGGTTTTCAAATATATAAAACTGACTTGTGTCAAAATAAGCCCGATGTTTTGCATATGCATATACACAAACACCAACAGTATATATGTGCCTACAGTATATATATAATGTATTATTGGTGTGGCTGGATATTGTGCACTTCATAAGTAACATTAATCATCTCTTTACTGTAACCATTCATTCTTCAGTAGCAGTCTGTACATACTGCTGTCAAAGATGAGCTACAAACACAAGCACCCTTTTGTACTTCTTAATGGCTGCAAATGAATGATTATTTGTCCATTATTAGTTCATTATTTGATCTAAAAAATGTCACAAAATGGTTAAAGACGTTGATCACTGTTTCCAAAAGCCCAAGGCGACATCCTCAAATGTCCTGTTTTGTCCCAACCGATAACACACAAAACAAAGAGTTTCAGTCTACTGTGTTGGAAGACTAAAGAAACCAACAATATTCACATTTGAGAATTTGAACTTTTATTTTCTTAAAAATGGACTAAAAAAGATTGATCAGTTCTCAAAATAGATAGTGATTAATTTAATAGTAGGCAACTAAACAATTAATAGACTAATCATTGCAGCTCTACTTACAAATAATGATATTATATGTAGCACACAGCAAATAAAACAAAATCAACATATTGTACATTTTGAAATGTGGTCTTAACCTTTATAGGTAAAATAATACAGCTGTGAGCTGAAGAACCACTCCAGCTATTTTTCAGTATTAGAAGGTAATTTTCATTTCATTTGATGGAACATGAATTGCATAGATGTCGACTTTACTGGGATTAATAATGGCATGTTGTTCACTGCTGGCAGGGGTCATTCAGATATGTTTCATTTGTTGCTTGTGGATGCACATGTTGCAGTGAAAACATCCAGCGTTCCTATGATGAAGATGCAGCATCCCCAGCGGCAGGAACTGTGACCAGCTAATATCGCTGTTGTGAATGCATTACAACAGTGAATTAGCAGTGACAGTCAAAGCTTGAACTGCCTGAGTTTATATAGCTGTCTTGCAGCTCCTGAATTTGCTCATGTGACTCAGCTGAGATTCAGCCACTTTGGTCTGAATAGCAGCCTGTGTAAACAAACTCATGTGGTGCCAAACTGAACAGTCTTGCTTGGGGTTTTGAGATGAATGCGTTTCTCTGAGAGTGCCTAGCTCATCCTCAAAGCCCCAAACCAATCAGACAGTCCTCTGATGACTGAGACTCATTTAGCTCTTTCCTGATTCTGAAGGCAAGAAAAGAGCTGGGATTGCCCCAGTGGGAGGTTGGGAATTGGAGTTTTGAAGTTCTTTATGTGTTTCTCTTAATTTCCTCAAGCTCTTTAATGTTTGTCTATACTTAATGTGTGTGTGTGTGTGTGTGTATGTGTGCACATGGTAATGCCTCGGAGTGTGTGTGTGTGTGTGTGTAGTTGACTGAGTAAGAGAGTGTAATCAAGAGTGTTTGTTTGAAAGCTTCTGTGTGTATAAAGAGAAGTTTTTAATTAGCAAATACTGCAACACATTGTGGCAATATGTGGTCGACAGAAAACCAGATGTTTACTGTTTTTAATAGTTTAATGACGGAGATCTCTGCAAGTGCTGCATGGTGGAAACTGTTGCCTACTGTGTCTGCAGTTTGAACTTGGGGGAAACAAATATTCACCAACTTTTGCCCTCCACTGTGATGATGAAGACACACTGATTAATGTCCCTTTCCATTCCAGAGAATATTATATTTACTATAAATATATTGAATGGACAATATTATATTTTTAAAGAGCTTTATTAGTCTTTTGTAGCACTTATTGACAGCTGTGGAGTACCTCAACAACTCTTCCAAACATTTTTTTCGTCCTCAACATGCCTCACATTCCAAGCTTCTTCTGTGTATTTCATTCTTGTGAAACATGTTAGCACAATGAGGATATCATGCAGTACTGTATAAAACGATTAAAACCTCAGCACTCATTGACATAGTGACATTAATAAACAGAAGAAACAGTAAAGTCCATTTTCACATTGGTTTCATTATTTAATGTTATCAGAGAGCAAATTCTGCTGCCTGTTTCATATCCATCACTGGACAAGAATTGGATGACAGGGTGTTACAGTAAGTTTGGACTCTCGATGAATTCATTAGCTCACATGCTGTCTGTAACACATTTTGCTGGTGTTGCGGAAATTTTTCCCCTAAGCACTCTGGTCTCCAGAATGAAATACACAAACAAAACACTTTTTGACGGGAATTGAAGTGTAATTACAAGTTGCAATGTACATTAAATTTAGAGATTACAGATCCATTCGCAATTTATGCTTGAACACCATTACAAATAGTATATTTTGAGATAGCAATATACTGTCCACCCAAGCTACCAGCATATCAGGAAAAAGCACATCTGTGCAGCACTCATCATTACATGAGGTCATTATATGTGTCACTCTATGTGACATAGGTCAACATCATTTTTTCATCAGAGAACAGCATACACCACAGAATCAGCTCTATTGCTGACTCCTAGCCTTCCTCCTGGGTCAATGTCTTCGTTACACATGAAATCAAAGTCCAGCATACATGTACAGTACATGCAGTCTGACAGGGGTCGTGACATGTAGTCTTAATAGTATAAATATCAGAACAGCACATATACACCCATAATACTTTATGATACTTTAAAGACTGGATATTCATTCATTCATCAAGGTGGTTAGCATGAATGAAAGTTGAGAGGCTGGTCAGATTATTAAGGTTTTTCCCCACATCTTTTTCCTCTTGCACCTCAACAACCGAAAATTGTCTCTTTCATAATGTTTCGTGGTCTATTAAACTGACATTTGTTTTCTTAGTGCATAAGAGGTAGAAATAAAGATAGTTAAAGTTTTTCCTTGAGTAACTGTAGTCTTTACATTAATCTGACATCATTCAAATCAGACTTGTACCATGTTGAAAGTTCTAGGAGGTTTTACAAGGTTTGACTTGGTCAGACTTGTGACTTTCACATAAAACTGACTCTGGGGCTTATTCAAACACAAGATCAACATGAGCCATCAGATTTAACTTAAAGGAATGCTTGTCTGAAAGGGGTTTTTGTCAAATTGATGTAGATTAAATGTGTTTACAGCCTCATTTTCGCTCTCACTTTCTCCCTGTCTCTGAATTTTCATGGAGACAGTCTATATCACCATATTTTCCACTTAACGAGTTCTCAAACCTGGTTCATGAAGAAAGATTCCCATTCACACCTAACCAAAGCTTAACATTATTATTCAACAAATCATTTTTTTTCTTCCTATTTGTTAACAGCCAACAATTTCTTTCTCTGCCACACACCCACACACGCAACCACGCACACACACACACACACCTTCAGGACAGGAAGCAACCAGGAAGTGCCCACAGGCATCAGCCAATCAAAGTCAAGCACACTGTAGGAAAAACCCCCTTGGCCTGCCTACCACAAATGTACACACACACACACACACACAGGCATCTATAGGCTAGATTGCCATTGTGCCTGGGGAGTAACACCAGTACAGAGAGGACACTGGGAAGGACTGCAGACATGCATGCACCCACACACACACACACACACACACACATACACACACACACACGCATACAGTTTCTCTCACACACTCATACATACACAGGGGAGCAGGATAAAAATACTGTGCTGACAAGTCAATTAATCAGATGTGAAGGTGCTGAGCAGAACAATCCTTTACAAGGCTGGAGTTCAAAATACTGTGTGTGTGTGTGTGTGGTGTGTGTGTGCGTGTGTTTGTGTCTGAGTTATTGAAGTTACTGTGCTTAATAGCCTGCGTCATAAGCTGTTGATCAGAACATTTCAAAGAAAGATTTTTAAACTACTGCATTGTTATTGTGTTGACTGAGAGCTGCAATATTCTTCACTCCATGTTTCTCTCTGTTTTGGTCCCACTTTGTGTTTCTATATGTGCTCATTTGACACTGCAGATTTGTAATTTAAAAATTTTGATTAAACCTGTGCACAATAAAACATTTGTTTCTTTTTCTCAAAATGTTTTTGTTTTCTTAAAGGCTATACACATCTACACTTCATTAATTAGACCTCGGCTCAGGTTGACTAATATGAAAATAACATGAGGAATACAAATACAATGAAAAAAGTAAATAGGATTTTTACTTGAAACAAGGCGGCAAAGGTCAATGCCAGATTTTCCCCCATTCAACATTTAGACAGATGTATCATGTGTGATCAGGCTGTGTTGTGCTTTATTTATATTCTCAACAGTAACAGTGATTACATTCTTTAATCACTTTGCAATATAGTGAGACTCAAATACACACATACTTAAAAGTGGTATGTTTACATTCATTCACTGTAATACAGAGGGTTTGCAGTGGAGATGGAAACTTATGGGAGAAAACACAAGTATAGAGTTGGATTTTCAAAGGAAGGCAAGCAGCATGTTCTATAGCCACACAACTATAAATCCACCTTTAACGTGTAATTTGTTCTGCCCAGGTGGGAAACTAACAGGACAGTAAGGGAGATGACAATCAAGCACAGTTTGAACATGCCCACTTAGTTCTGAAAAAACGTCTAATTACTCACAATAAGTGAAAACACCTGTGTGGGTGGATCAAGGGTGTGTGGGGTCTTTTACAATAAGCACCCATAAGATATGAAAACAGACCTGCCTGCCTGTTGTCAGAATATAAAGTATAACAGCAAATTAAACAGATAAGACATTACAGATTAAGACAAAATTACACTTTTATACATTTCCTATCAAGAGGAGAAAACAGATTTTTTGTGATGTACAGATTCTTCTTGCAGTTGATCTAGTTTTACAACCACCACCCACAAAGCCTGGCTACTGCGTAACACTCACATGCCTTCACAAACTCATTAAATAAACCTACATCAGTATGAGCAAGTATGATATTCTCATGTTTTGGTCACATCAAGAGAAATAATCACTACAAATGTGTAAATGAAAAGGAGCAACAAGTGTAGCAACTTTAAATAATGTTTAATCCTAACTTGTGTTCATTATCTATTCAGTATTTTAACCAGTTTCCTTACTTTAAATATTCTCAATATTAACATGTGGTACTTTATTGCCATAATTATTTTAAAGTAACTATTGATGACTTTTAGTTTTATTTATTAATTTTTTTCATGGTGAAAGCAGAATAATTAATGATAATCTATTTTTCAAATGTCCAGCACCATTATGCCAAAGAACTTTGGTCAATGTAAAACTGATCAGATGGTGATAAAATGTGCATATTAACAGATGAGTGGTCAGTTGGTACTGTCAGCACCACTCAAGTGTGTGCACTTTGGCTTGAGATCAACAGTGTGACTGACTGACTGACTGACTGACATCTCCTGAGCGGTGCTGAAAGCAGTCAATCAGCAGTGGGTACTGCAGTAATGACAGGGATGTGTGCACTCCCTCAGGAAGAGCTGTCAGGTCAATGGATCACTGCCACTCTTACACACACACACACACAAATGCACACACACGCACGCACGCACACACACACACACACACACACACACAATGTGAAACAATACATCCGCTAATAAAATATGCTGCCATTTTGCATGTGCACACACAGTAAAACTCTCACACACGCAAACAGTTTGGTGTTGACAGAGTCTCATGCTGCTTCTTTCCTGTTATTCATAATGGATTCTTCCCAGAGGATTGACATATACACACACAAATACAAACACATTTCAAACACTTTTTTGCAACCACTGAATTGGATTATAACTGACACTGTATTTAAATAACAGCAGATGAAGGGTGGGGATATCTAAGGATACAAAAGAGTATCGTCAGTAGCACATGGCTACCCACAAGTGCAGAAAGAACAGAATTTTGCTGGTTGATGGATGCTTCCTAATCCTGTTTGTTCCAGGATATTTTATCTAGCCTGTGTCTCAGGCTGAGCAACTACATTTTCTCAGTTTGGGTCCGGGCACGACAAGAGCACTAATATGTTTTAAATTGGCCTGGGCCCTGGGGTAAGAAACTATATTCCCTCTGTTTGGGTTCCTGTGTGACAGAAGAACTATTATATTATAATGGACCTGGATCACAGACCCATTTTTTCATCAGCGTTAAGGGTTAACAGTTCTTTGCACTCAGTTTTGGTTATTATCCTCATTTGTTGGTGCAAACCTTCACAGTAAAACCCAATCTTCTAAAACTCCAAATAAAAAGGGAAACACTTTGAAACACCCATGAACAATACACTGTGCATATTTTGGTTGTTCGGTCAAATTACTCACTGTAGGTAGCATATCATTTTGAGATTTATGTGCAGCTATGACAAAGTTTCATGGCAGAAGATGCTGGTGTCAGCATTAAACATTTTGAAACTGGTGTCACTGAAAGGGCCCTTGTTGTGTTGGGCCATTTATACACCAATATCAAACTAAAACAGTCATACTCAGCAGAGTTTGACAATTTCTCCAATAACTAGTTGAACTTGATGCAAAAACTGCTGTTGAGTACAGTTCTAAGTTAACTTAACTTGGCTAACTATATTAGTCATGCCGTATTCTCATTATCTTGTAGAATATTTGGTTTAAGCTGATTTCAGAACTTGTATTACTGTGTTTGTTGTTGATAATTTATTGGTTGTCTTGCTTTTTTATAAATGGATTGCTTAAATGGACCTCTGGATGCTTGTATGTGTGTATACTTAAAATGGTTGACACTTCCTGTTGGGGTCTCTTGAAATGTATAATGGGGAATACTGACTAAATTAGAGGCACACATGTAATCTCGACTCGCAACATCACGGCATCGCGCTTGGTCTGAACGCACCTTAAGAGAACAAATCTCACCAAAAAAATCATTGGAGTTTTCTTTGGAGCCAAGGTTTAAAAAAAAAAAAAAAAAACTAAACCTTGAACTCAAACCCAGTGCGGACATCCATCCAAGCTGGTCTCAACTTCTCTTCCTCTTGGCTTAAACACACCACCTTAAGATAAGAAAAGACTGTAAAGCTTCTTGCGGCAAATTTATTTGACTTATTTGTGATCTTAGGTTATATGATGGACTTGACTTGAAACTCAGCTTCTCATCCTGATCCTGATCTCTCTACTTTCTCTTACATCTTGCTTCCCCACTTACGGTATGTTGTTGCTGGATACTTGAGAAAAATCCTTCTCCCCTCTTTTTTAATTGACTTCTAAGGTCAAATGAATGAGTTTTGTATGTGCAATGATGACGATGAAAAAAGTGTTTTCTTCATCACACATTCTTGGATAAGACAATCACCCTTGGACCAACAAATGCAGGCTAAATGAAATGTGTCTATAAAACACCACAGAGAGGTGCAGACAGTTCAGATAGAGTAGACCCAGTGGTACAGTTTGTTTTAATGACCTTACATATCATCCAGGGACATGGTTGTTTACAAACAAACAGAAAAAGGGTCAGAGTTGCTTACCAATTAAACAGTAGTGACAGATGTGTTTACAATCAACAAACACTGCCAGCCTCTGATGATTTTAATATTCATACCTGGCCTCTCCTGAAAGCAGGAGTAGAATGCATTTTGAATACTTATCATAGGTTGAATGTGTTTTTAACACTTAGAGAACTGTTGAAAGGGGGAAAAAAGCACTTTTTCCCTCACCGAGTGATTTTTAAGCTGCTGAAAATGTCTGTTAAGATGAATAGAGTATATCCTGAAAGTTAAGTATCAGCTGCATTCATGTCCGCACAATTTAGAATGCATTGTGTCAACCTAAAGCTGAAAATTGCATAAAATGTACAATATACATGGTGTAAACCATTTGTTTTGTTTAAAAAAAAAAGTGTAGTCATTAAACTTCACAAAGCCTTGCATGCAAAAGTATATAACACGGGATGCCTGTTAAGCATTTACATTTTTTTGACAGGCAATATTAGCAGCCTTCCTAGTTAGCTACATTAGACAGTTGAACTTATCCAAAAGCATGAGGGGCTTATTTCAGTGGCTCTCTAGAGACACGACTATAGAATATTTCTGCAGAATCATTATCTCTGCCTTGTGGATTTACCTTGATTTATTGCTTTTGTTTTTATCATTCTCTGCAGTGTAGCTCAATACAGATGTAGTTGCCTATAGAAATGATTCATAATTTATTTCATGTTTGCAGCTTTCCTGGGCCACTGTGGTCAGGTGGAGAATTGGGAGCAGAGAGAGGAAGCGAGAGGGAGGGAAAAAGTTAGACTATACACATGTAGAAAGAGATGGACAAAGAAGTTGGAGGTAAGAGGAAAGATACTATAGAGAGTAGAACCACAGAGGAGCAAAGAGGCAGAAAGATGAATACAGAAATACAAGAGGCAGAGAGAGGTTAAGAGTAGAGGAAGAGACTTTCGGTAAGAGATTAATACCTGGATCGACTGTGTATATTCTCTCTATGTTCGTCAAAGGATGTGTCGTCATGTACTCAAGACAGTATATTATGCAGTCTAATAATCAGATACAATATAATTAAATGTATCCTTATTCTTCTCTAACATACATATTATAGATCAAATTGTTACACAAAGTAAAATATACTGCATTAAATATACTGTAGGACTCACAGGGGAAAAGATATCGAGGAAGCAAATAGAGATCAATTCATTACTAACTGAAATTATTTAGTAGTACATTTTATATTATAGTGAACTACAGGGTAAGTTTCTTCATTTAAGTCCTTTCAGAGAACAATAACATATGCAGTAGGCATCTTCACATGCATAATAAACCTGTGCATTAGGCCTTTGATATTGCCTTCATGCTCTATCTGCGTGCTCTTGAATTTTTCCCACGCTGCTGCAAAGTGAACCTCGCCACTGTAGGTTACATTTTCTTTCATGTCATGAAGAATATTTATTGTGATTTATTGAACTTTGGCCTCCGCATTGCTCCTGCTGCATGTGCTTATTTGACTAAAGACATTAGCAATGCAGGAAAAAAATTCAATCAAAAATGAATCTCTCTGATCCAGTAGTGTCTCTATTATTAATTATAGTCATTACAGGTCTAAATGATCAGGTCCACTGCTTTTATCCTTTTTTAACTTTTTTTCTTAAAATTTATAAATCAGTTATTTGGGGGAAAACGCATGCAGTAACACATATATGTAGACTTATTCAATAAGTTAGGATCTAAAACTTTTTTTATCCACCTACACTTTAAAATAATCTAAAATTCCTTTTCCTAATAAAGGAAAGAAAAAGGGAACCTCTCAGCTAATAAGAGATGAAACTATAAACATAATGCCATAATATCCAAGTTACACACATAAAAAGCACAATGGTGCTAATGGTTCATCTCAGATAAGCATGAGCAGCTTAGAGGCAAACCCCTCTTGAAAGATACATTTTACTCTGTTGCTCTGCACGCATCAACACACACACACACACACACACACACACACACACACACACACACACACACACACACACACACACACACACACACACACACACACACACACACACACACACACACACACACACACACAGACCACTTCATGACCTTAAATTCCCTGCTGGACCCCCTCATAGCAACATGATAAGCAGACAGGCGATTAGTATTTATGGGTACTAAGTGCTGCCTTCTCAGTGGAATGAGGTCCACTCCATTCACTCTCACTAGTGCAACTAGCGTGCCTTCCTCAAGCAGAGTCTGTCTCAGATTCAGTGCAGCATTAATCAATATTTTGAATTAATAACTAACAAGCTGAAGTGACGATTTCACAAAGAAAAAGTACACGAAGAATAAAAAGTACCTTCAATTTAAATGCAAAACCTCATCCCTCTTTCTCAGAGTGTGTTTGCATGCTGACTAAAGTATGTTTGTCAGTTGGAGTTGTTATTTTTCTCTGCAGCATACGCCTCAATGGGCTGTCTGTCTTTTTGGATCGAGCCGGGCAAGACAAATTGACAGCTTCACACACACACACACGCACGCACGCACACACGCGCACACACACACACACACACACACACACATATATACATATGTATATCTACATATCATATACATTTTCTTTCCTTATCCTGTAGAGGGTCACGGGGGAGCTGGAGCCAATCTCAGCTGACATTGGGGGAGAGGCAGGGTGCAACCTGGACAGGTAGCCAGTCAATCATAGGGCTAACATACAGAGACAGACAGTCATTCACACTTGCTATCACACCTATGGGAAATTTAAGGTCACCAGTTAACCTAATCAGCATGTTTTGGGTCTGTGCTGGCTGGAGAACCCAGAGAAAACCCACGCAGGCACGGGGAGAACATGCAAACGTGGCCAGTGCATTCAAATCCAGATCCTTGAGAGACTACACTGCAGCTGATAGACTGAGTGACATTTTATTTTCAGGACTTAAATGAACACAGGGATACACTTGATGCTCTGAGTCAAAGGAGAGCAGAGTAAGCAGAAGAAAAAAGGGCCGCTGCAATGCTTGAGGGTGGATAGATTCCACATTAGACTACACCCGCAGCAGCCTTTGTTGCTGTCGTGCAACTGTCTATCTATGTTGGATTCAGAGATAGTTTGAATAGAAATGTGTTTAATTAGGACGCGTAAGGTCTGCAACATTTTCCATTTTGTTCACATGAATAAAATGACAATGTGAAAAGAGAGAGAACAGCAAAAGCCACAGGAAGAGCTGACTTTGGAGATTCCAGTAGTCTAACGTTACACAGCAAGAGAGGAGGAGGAGGAGGAGGAGAGAAGCTGCGTGGAAGAAAAGTATAGGAGAGAGGAAGGAGGGATCATGCTCTACCCTTCACCTCCTGCCCATATCTATCTTTCCTTGGTTGAAGGTTTCTAGGCTGCACGTCACTCTCTTTTTTGTCTATTCTGCTTCCTTTGTCACCATCTTTTACTCCTCCCCCTCTTTATTTCATATTTCCTCTCTTGTCCCCAGGCTACATATCACATACTGTACATTTCTCCTGTTTCTCCTCCACAAATTCCTTCCCTCCAGACGTTCTCCCCCTCTTCCACCTTCCTACCATGACCAGTTGTCCTCTACTCTCCTCTTTACTTTTTGTCTCCTCCTCTTCCATTTCCGCCTTTCTCCTCCTCCAGTCTTCTCTCCACTTTTTGTCTCCTCCCTCTCCTCCATTCCCACCGTTCTCCTCCTCCACTCCCTCCCAGCTTCCTCCTCTCCTCCCCTCCCTCCTGCTGTTGTCCTCTACCTTGGCTCCCCTCCTCCTCTTCCCTCTTCTATTATCCCCTCCTTCCCTCCGCCTCTCCTCTCCTTCCTGGTCCCACATTCACCTGACATCATCTGCAGAGAGCCGCCTAGTTGACAGTGTGTGTGTGTGTGTGTGTGTGTGTGTGTGTGTGTGTGTGTGTGTGTGTGTGTGTGACTGAAGACTGCAAGTTTACATTCATTACTTTACGAAGGAAATTATGAGCGAAAGAGAGAATGAGAGAAAGTAAACTGATTCGTAGTGAAACTCAAAAGTGAGAGACAGACAAAGACAGAGAGATAAAGAGACAATTTTTGTTTTCAAGGAGTTTGGCAGTAGACTTTATCACTGCAGAACAATTGGTATTCACAAGAGTTAAGCACACAAGCTGTTGGTCTACAGAAAAGCACCCCCACCCATCTTACCCACCACAAACACACAGGTCTCCTATTGTGTCCAATTTCAAATTCTTTGCCTGCGATCACTCATACAGTAACTTCACCTCCTATATTTTCAAACTCTTTTCTTGTCGTTTCCCCCCTTATTCCTTTGTTTTGTCTACAGATCTTTCTTCCCCCCTTTTCTCTCTCTCTCTCCCTCTCTCTCTTCCTCTCCATGTATCCTTTGATGTTGGCTCATACCTGCTGTCACATACCACCTGTTCAGTTCTCAACCGGACAGGACTGGAATCAACTAAACTATGTTACAGTGAACAAGATTGGACCGAACTGGACCAGCCTAAACAGGACTAGACAGTCAAGAAGACTGGAAGGTACGAGATGGCACACAGGTGAATACAGCTTACCTCAATGTTGGTGACCAAGGTAATTCCCAACATAGAGGATGAAGATGGTTTCTCGTTTAAACAGAACCCTGATCAATAACTTACCTTAACAAGACTTTAACCTTTTCTGGACTTTAACCAGTTGCATAAACCTATAACCACAAAGCTTTTTTTTGTTTTTGGCACACACCTGACACAATGTCCAGTTGGTGCTACACTCAATTCATGGTGGAGTGTCTTAAATGTCCTGTTGTTTATACCTGAACATTTGAGTTACAGTAAATTTGACTTTTTTTTTCTTTCATAACAGTTTTCTGGAAAAATGTTTGAAGCCTGAGTTTGTTACTGCTTGCTGCAATCTTGCAAGTTGTTTGGAGCCAGAAAATCCAAATTTGGGTGACAGAGCAGAGTCTAGGTAAAGCTGAAGTGGGATAAACAAGCAGCAACCACCACAGCTGAATATGACAGATTGATAAAACCTGTCCATCAAAACAAGCACTCCACGAAATGCACTTCTCTTCAAAGACCCAAAGAAATAAAAAGATAATTTTAAGTTTGTACCTGTCTCTTGGCATGTCAAAAACATTTCTGAGTATTACTGTATATCAAAGTTGTTCTTTTTTTGTGAAACATTACAATATTTTTGATGACTTATCATGCAATCAGGGGTGTGCATATAAGAATAGAGGAGCAACATCAAAGCAGGACATATGTGTTCAGTTCACTTGGCAAAAAACGTTCAAAAGAGCACAGTTACTGTCCACTTTATTCATGTTTCCCTCCATCAATGGAGTGTGAGTTGAGACTTGTGCTTGCTGGGCCACATCCATTTTTGGGTGATCCAGTTCCCTCTTGAACTAATACCCCAAACACATATTCTATTTACTATAAAGTACAGTAAGTCACATTATGCAGGTTGCCATTTCACTGGCCTTTAAGCCTTAATATCTTCTTTAAAAACCTCCAACAAGATACATACTGGAAAAGTAAGTTTTTGTATACATACTTCACATTCCTGAGGTGATGATGTATCGACTTTGTTGAGAGATGTTTGGGGGTTTCTTTTTCGCAAAAATTCAGAAAAAAAAAATCAGAAGTTTTCGTAAGAACTGCATCTTAAGGCAATTCCACCTGGGCTTTAACATTCAGCTGTGGTTTTTGCTGCTTGATTTTTTTCAATCTGACTCGGCTCTGATCTTTATTGTGGTCATTTCAGTTCAATTCAGTGAAACTCTTTTCTGTTTTAATATGTCCTGTGTGACATTGCTCCGCTTTGCTCTTTGTGTTTCTGGTCTTCTCGCCTCTCTCTCTCCTCTGTGTTTTCTTTGATCCAAAGCAATAGGTGAGTTGAAAGGTTAGCCTGTTGTCTGACCATGAATACTCTTAAGTCCTGAACAGAAACGTGAGCATTGCTACAAACTAAAGGAGAGAGGCCAGAACGAGTGTGTGTGTGTGTGTGTGTGTGTGTGTGTGTGTGTGTGTGTGTGTGTGTGTGTGTGTGTGTGTGTGTGTGTGTGTGTGTGTGTGTGCATGCGTGTGTGTTCTCCCAGGTGATGGAGCATGGACGAGAGAGATACTCGTTTGATCCCTGGAACAAAGAGAGAGGGGAGGGCAAAGGAGAGAGCAGCAGAGAGAGACAGTGGCTTGGTGAGAGACAGAGAGAGACAGGAAGGGAGAGAGATGAATGAGAGAGACAGATAGCTGAAGGGTGGAAGAGAGCGACAGACAGGAGGGAAAGAGAGAGAGAGCGAGGGAGAGAGAGAGACAGGGGGTTATGAGGGATCAAGCCTCATGAGAACAGAGCTTTGTTGAAGGGGGTTTGAAGATCACGAGCAGCTTTGTCAAACAGAGTGAGAAGGGAAGGAAAAATGTTGTGTCCAAAAACTGTTAAGAGCACACACACCCCTAATTGTAACAGATAATTATACTGTTTAATGTTTCATGCAACATGGGAGAAAAATCTCAGTTTTAAAGGGTCGGTTCACAGTTGAAAGTGTTCTAGATTAAATAGCAATAGCATTTCTTCCCACATTGTTCCGTACTTTGGATAATCCACCAAACTCACCGTGAACAGTTTTGAGCAGTTTTTAAATGAGGAATTAGTCCCCAAGAAAACTGTTTACAGCAACATCAACATATGGATTATCCAGAGTAGCAAGGATACGGAATCCAGAAAGTTGTTAATGTATTTTAAATGATTTGAGCACCACAAATCCCTCAATCCTGTCTCACTGAAACTACAGTATGTGTATGTTTTTACAATAATTAATATAATTTGAAAGAATTTAATGCTACAATGTACACATTTTCAACATAATGAGAACACATTTTCAATAAATGTAAATTTGAAAAAATGTTTATACTGAACGAATATGCAAAATGTCCATGACAAAAAATTCGCTTCAACATTTGCTCTTGCAATAAAATATCCACTTTTAGTAACTGAAGCATGATTAATGCTTTTATGGTTATGTTTTGGCACTTAAAGCACTTTAAGGAAAGGGAAAAAGTTAAAAGCATCTCCACTTCATGCTACTATGCAGAAGTGAAGTCAAAACAGTTGTCATGTTGTTTGTGTAATGTCATTTGGAGCCAGAGGCACAATAGAGTCAGGTGGCGGGATGAGAGCCAAAGGGACACGACCCCTTAGCTGTCTGAAGTTAGAGAGCGGCTGTCACAGCTGACAATCACACCCCCTTTTTATAGGGGCAAATAACTAATCAAAAACAAATGAATCAAAGAAAAATGAGCACTTGGACAATTATCAGTATGATAAGAACTACCTACAAAAAAAGAAAACATCATAACATTGAGGGGGTGGGATTTATGACCTATACTGCAGCCAGCCACTAGGGGGTGGTCAAGATGTTTTGCCTTTAATGTCGGAGAGCTGTAACGATGTCCATTTTTCATGCTGCATTCCATTTATCTCGGAAGCTGGGAATGACGTCCCATCTGAGGTGACTGTGTTCCAGTACAAGTTGGAAAACCAGCCATTGTTAGCCATTGTTAGCCATTGTTCCCAATACCAGTTGGTTACAACACATTATGCAGTATTTTCTAGGGGTTAGTGAGTTCCTTGAAGTCGGAAATCTGACTTCAAGGGGTGTTTCAGTTGAAATTTACAACTGGGAACTCATACTGTCTTCCCAGTTCAAATGAAATGCACCATGATACAGTCAGTGGGTAGGAGGCAGATATCTTGAGGGGGTTATATTACAAGATGGGAAAATAAAACTATCTGGGCTACATACCACCAGTAATAAATGGGACAATGTTTTTTTGTGATTTGAGTCAATCAAACCTTTACATCCCATCAACACATGAGATTACAATCTTTAAAGTCAACATTAACATTCATCACACTACTATTGTTTTGTTTTGTTTTCTGCAATCGGACAGATTGATCTTCATGCTGTATGCACATTACCGTGTATTCCTTTACCGTGCCTATGTAATCAGTCCCAGAACACAGCAAACACTGCCATCATTGCATTTTACTGATCAGAGCAAAAAAAAAAAGCAAGTGAAATCATTTTACACCCAGCCTGGTCATCAAGGCTCCTGATCAGCAGGTTCTGATGTGAAAAATGTTTCGATGTGCTGAAACAACTAAAAGGAGGCAGAAAGAGGAGAGAGGGAGGTCGGAGAAGAAGAAAGAGCAGAGAACAGAGGGCAAAGCGGTGACCTACAGATATATAAAGGGTGTTTTAAAGTACAATTAGATTTGTTCTTTTCATTGATGCTGTCTGGCTTTTTGTAAAAGTTAATATATGCATATTTACAAATGGTTTTATAATACATTTCTAAATTTCATCTTTAGATAAACAAAAACCATTGTGTGGTTTTTCTAATCTATTTAAAATTAAGTCCAGTCTTGTTCATACTATATATATAGTATATATCCTGTCCAAGGCCACAGCACACATTATAATTTGACTGGATCTCCTTCATGCACATATGCACACTATATTATTATTATTATTACATTAGTAAACCTCTATCTCTCCTTCAAACCTCAATTTCTTCACCTCGACCAAAGACGTTTCACTGCAGCATTCAGCTGTTGTTTATTAATGGCTTTATATGTAGAGCAAAATATATTACTTGCATATTCCTGTTTATGCTGATGTGAAAATTGTGCTGTTGCTGGCTGTATTGCATTTAAATATGAAAAACATACAGGCATAAATGTGTTTTTTATTCTGTGGAAGTACAGAACTTAATTTCACATTCAGTAATCTTGAAGTTGCTCAGCAAATAAACACAGAAGCATTTATTTCCAAAAACAAACTAACAAAAACAGAGAAGTGGTATTTTAACAAAAAAATTAAACCACCTCGGACAATTGAGCCATATATTTTGCTCCAGTGGAACTGCTCTGAGTCCTGCAGTAGCACATTTTTATATTGCGAAGCTCCTAAATGTGAGTCACTATACTGAAAAGGTGCATATGTACTCAATCAAAACAAAGACAAATGTAAGAAGTGCTTTTACAAAATGTCTTTACAAGATGATGATACGTGATGCGTATGAGCGATCACTAACACTCAACCCCCCCTTGTCTTACTTCTCCTGACATAAAACTGTATATTGTGAATGGCTTTCATCAAAAGTGCCTTAAAATACCAGGAAAGCATATTGTACATATTCTGTGTGGATGTCCCCTGTGGGAATTGAACCAAAGATATAAAGCATGTTTCTATAAAACAACCCAACCCCCACATCCCCACCCACATCTACCTTTATATTCTCTTCCTTTAACAGACTTTTATTATGGTCCTCCAAACATGCACAAGAGACATGTGAGTCACTCAAAGAAATAGAGTTGTTACTCTACAAATTATTAATTTAGTTTGAGTGTTCGGGTACAATGAGGAATGATTCTAAAAATAGAAATCTATGAAATTAGTTATATTTTTGTACTGTATGACAACAACCTCCACAATGTGAGATGCAAGAGACTGCGCTTAGACATACATCAGTGAGTAAATCACATCACTGTTAATTCTGTAATGTTACAGAGCTGCCTTTAATTTGATGTTGGAGTTTGTAAATCCAGACTATTGTTGGTTTAAACTGTTTTGTATAAACCAGAAAACCTGTTTAAACCAGAAAACATAGACCTATTTAACTCCATCTCCTTTAACCAACAGTATATCAGTTATTGTATCATAATTATTTCTGTGTATTTAAGTTTGTTTTTTTAACCACGAAGGAGCAAATGACACTGTCCTTGCAAGAAAAACAACCCACTGATCATTTGTTTAATAGCTAAAATGACCTATATGTACCTTTTGTGACAATGCAGTGAGGACTCAAATGCAGTGAGAGACAGGAGACTGAAGACACGTTAAACTACAGCCAACGAAGCTATCTGACTACGTTTAACTTGGTGACCATCAGTTCTACGGCATTGAAAAGAACAGACTTAAGATGACTCTAATAGGGGGGTGTATATATAGTATGAAGTAAATGTATATATATTATAAGTTATTGGCTCGAAGTATTCACTGGTGTGTGAGGGGGAGAGGGGGAGAGAGAGAGAGAGAGAGAGAGAGAGAGAGAGAGAGAAAGAGAGAGAGAGAGAGAGAGAGAGAGAGAGAGAGAGAGAGAGAGAGAGAGAGAGAGCACCGAGGCTCCTAGAAGCAGGATCAGCACCTTGGAGAGCGCCACAGCATACACTCCTGTCACTTTAACCTGAAAAAGACCTTTGGTGGACATTGAATTATTACTTTTGTCTGTCAGGAGCAAAAGCGTATCATGACATTATAGTGTTACACAACCTGCTAAAGGGGGAGGTCAGATGAAGAGTCAGGTGACTTTGACGAGATACTGTTTGCATCCCATTTCCAATCATTAACAGTCAGTGTTGTTTTCCTTTAACCGTAACTACAAATATTTCCTGACCTTAACACTCAGCTTAGCTTGAGGATTTTCATGTTAAACATTTGTTTAGTCACATGCTGAACACTTCCACTAAAGATCCTTTTCAAATGAGTGTGTGCTTGTACCATGACTGTGTGGTTTAAAAAGTATTGGAGGAGTAGGATAATGAAGAAGACAGTTTTGGTAATTTAGTGGTGGCCTCTCCCTCTGTTTTCTCTCTGAACTACACAGTGTTGAATCTAAGCTGGTAGCTTTCCTCTCTCCCTCTGTCTCTCTGTCAGACAAGAGCAGTAGAGAGTGCTGAATATGAGCTGGTAGCATGGTGAGTCAGCCAGCAGCTTTACATTTAACACATGCCAACGCTAGCAGGACTGAAAAGGAACGCAGTGGGGGTGCTTTCTCTCCCTCTGTCTTGGTCTCAGTCTGTGGCTCTCTTCCTGTTTCTCTCTCTTCCTTTTTGGCTATTTCTCTTTTCTCTTTACTTCCATCGCATCTCTCTTTCCATCCTCTTCTCCCTACTGCCTCCCATTATCCGTTGTCTCCCCCCACCACTATCTATTTTTGCCTTGCCCCCTCTCACTCTAACCCCCTCCTTCTCTATTTCCCTCCCTCTTTCTCTCTCTCTGTAGTCTCCCAGTGGTCTTGCTGAGGGGCATATGCTGTTGCAGGGAGAAGGGGATGTCAGCTTGGATTTCAACACTGTCACAACAGGGGAACACACACACACACACACACACACACACACACACACACACACACACACACACACACACACACACACACACACACACACACACACACACACACACACACACACACACACACACACGTACTGTACAGGCACAGGAAGCAAATGGCCGCTTATAAAATATGCTGCGTTTCTGTCTTACACACAAACCTGCACGGTTTTGGACTCAAATGTAAACACAAATCAAATGGCCACTTGTACATCACATGTGCGTGCGCGCACACACACACACACACAAGTGCACAATGAAAAGAGTCTCACCAGGATAGAAAACAGTGCTTGTCTGCAAACTGCCCGACAGGCAGAAAATAGCCCTGTCTAAGGAGAGGGGAGGAGAAAAGAAGAAAGGAGAAGAAAAGAGGGAGAAAGAGTGTGAGAAGAGTGGAAGAGAGGCAGCAAGGGAGATGAGTTTTAAAAAGGTAAGAAAAGGGTAGAGAAGATGAAACAAATGACAAAAGAAAAAAAGAAAATGCGTGTAATGGACGACACCCCGGGGCTGCAGCGCTTTATGTATTAAAACTAGATTGCAATGGAAAACTAGTACAAACTACAAGCTAAATGACAATTTGTTCAAAACAAACCATTGTTTCCTTCTCTCTCTACCTGTTCTCCCTATCCTCCCCATTCCCTCCTTCCCAGCTTTTTACTGCCAGTCTGATCCTTTGTTTTTCTCTCTCACCAATCCAGTTGTGCCTCCTCCTCCCCCCAAACTCTCTCTTTCTCTCTCTCTCTCTCTCTCTCTTTCTCACTCACTCACTCACTAGATCCAGTATCAATGACCTTAGCTGAGTACAGCATGGCCTCACTGGCCTGACCAGAATCCCATTACTGACACCCTTCATGTGTAACATTACTGCACTGTGTGGGTTTGTGTGTGTGTGTGTGTGTGTGCGTGTGCGTGTGTGTGTGTGTGTATGTGTGTGTGTGTGTGTGTGTGTATGCTTGTATACATGCGTGACATTGCCCTTTCCATAGCAACAACAATATTATGGGTGGTGCGAATCAGGCAGACACAAACACACACATGCGTACACCAGTTACACTTAAACACACACAAAAAGGCAGACACACAAAAATACAATACTGCTTGCTCTTACCATCAACTTTGATACATCACACAAACACTCTCCAAAATTACTCCATTCTTATTACCACAGCTCCCTTCTCTAAAATTATTAATCCCCTACATCAGGGCTTTTTGAAACATTTCCGTCTGGGAACCAAGCTCATTAAAACAGCACTCATGTGGGTGCCGACCAGAAAAAAAGCCCTCTGAAACAATCTGTGACTTGACGTACAGTTTAAAGGAGCAGCAAAGTTTCTGTGAAACGTTTATTTTTCATCTCCTATCACACATGAGGTTTTAAACCTCCAATGTGGTTTAAATGTTTAAATAAAATCATCTGCCTTAGTTAAACACATTTGTTGTAGATGAGGAGCATCTGCTCAGCTGCCTCTAAGGGATGCAGTGGGCGGGCTCTGCTATGATTATGTAAATCAATAGCAGATTTGCCAATACAAACCTTTATGCAGGGGGCAGTGCCACTCAGCCAGAAATAAAGGCTGGGAAAAATAGCCTTTCTGATTACCTTAATGATTTCACTTTGATTTATGATGAAACGCTGCTATATTGTTAATATCTAACCACCACCTGTTAGTCTAAACAAACCTGACATTATTTTTCATTCAAGAGCAAAGACTGAAAAAATTAGACTGAATAAGCACTGTTATGTTTAAACAATAGGTTTTCATAGTGTGCACAGACATAATGCACATTATAAAGTTAATAATTCAGGCTTTTCACATCTTGGGCTAGCTTGTCTATAAAGTTTCTCGTGTGTTCAAAAACCCCTCTATGAAGGCCAATGCTTATAGACTGCAGGGTTGATTAGAGTTGACTTTAACGGGAGAATAGCTTTGATTTTATAAGCTGCTGTTGAAATTGCTGCATCAGCTCTGTTGTGGCCAAATGGTTTGTTTTATAAAGGTGGTTTGTTTTATAAAGGTGAATCTAAGTTGCTCTGAATACAACTTAGATTTATGGAAGCAAACTTATAAACACTAGGTATATGATGTGACCACTTTGAGAATATGAATATATATACAGTACTTTGGTGAAATGTTGTCCCATTGAAAGAGAACAATAGGAAGCATCCACACATTCATAGATTTGGATATAAAATACAGTACATTTGGACTAAGACTCTCATAAATGCGCATAATATGGTAAAAACACCTCATAGGTCACACTCAAAGCTTCTTATCTGACCGTATGTTATGTTCCAGCATATAGATCCAATATGGTCGCTGTCAAATTCAACAAGGTTGGCTGATTTTTCTGCAAATTATTCTCAATGATTAATGGTCTTATTACTATAGCCAGCCCTCCCCCCTCCTCAAACACACACAAGAGAGATACAAGTGTATGATTAGAGGGGTGGAAATGAGAGAAAAGAGGAGCAGTGCAGAAAATAGAGAGACAGAAGATGGAAAAGCAAAAAGGGGAGACAGGGAGTGGCTGATAAAACACACACAAAAAAGGCCTTACAGTGGATGTGGGAATCCTTGCATAGTTGCACTGATTGATGTTTTTGGCTGACTATCAATCTTACAGTAGCACCGGGGTCTTTTTAATTTTTATATCAAATAAATGAGGAACAAGCTTTCATTCTCAAAACATGTGAACTGTTTTAAGCCTGTAATGAAAAGCTATGTGGATAAAGATTAAAAAACAAAAACAAAGTACAAATCTGCATAATGCATGTTATTGTCAAATTAACTGTGATAAAAGCTCCTGCACTTGCAATGTTCTAGTCCTTGTACTTTCCTTTTGGCAGCTGGGGGTAAATAGCTCAGCACTACAACAGACAACAAGAGAAAAAAAAAGACAACAAACATACTCAGAGCGGAGTCTGACATTTGGTTGCTCTACATACAACAGTATTCAAATGGAAACAGCAATCACTGATAAATTAGCAATGTGTGTGTGCACTTATCTATGTCTTGTAGTGTTGCATGTTTGTTTGCATGTGCTCCTCTATGGGTGTGCATGTTGTTAAATAGTGAATGTTTCTTAACCTGATGTTGTATTGAAAGACCTGTAACATCGCGAAAAATTCCTGACTGGAATAACGTAAAAGATGCTTCTACAGACCAAAAAATTCAGTGTGTTATATACAGTAGATCAATGCATTGAAGTCACGCCTGTTTGTGCTCCCAAAAGACATGGTTCATTTGGGGTAAAATAACATCTGTTCCTTCTGTTTGCATGATGTGATGTGGCATTTTCATGGTTTGCTGAGCACAAACGTCCTTGTAATTGGTTTGCTTTCCTCCTAGCAAATGCAGTGACCCCTGTTGTTGGTGATTGCTGCAAATGAGTGCAGTGTGTGGAGAGATGCTACTATTTGCAAAACAGTTTATCCATATTTGTACTGTATTTGTGATCTATTAGAGTTTGTTGGTATATAATTGAAATGAATATGCACACTTAACACACTACAACAAAACACTAAAATTATGCGATGAAAATGTGTCTTTTATAAATCAAAATGTGGTTCATCAACATCCCTCTGAACGTTGCAGCTCAGTGAACACCGCTGGTAAGGTAATCGTTCATATTATCACATTATCGGTATGGTACCACCGCTTTACGTTTACAACTTGTTTTTGAACTACAGCTTATTTGATTAAAACTCTGTTTAGTTTAATTTCATCTTTGTGATAAAATCTGGAATAATTTTAATATGATAAACAATGAAACATTAAAAGGCTTTTGATAGAACTTTTGTGAGTTGAAATTGGTGAAAACGAGTGTACAGTAGAGTAATGGGGAAAAATATTCCTGCAGTACTGAACAGATGCTCAGAGGACAGGCATCAGCAGAGCAGAGGAGCCGACCCACCAGGCTAGAGAAGAAGTAGCCTCACTGATGCTAGATTAGAAATCAAAATAATTAGTCTAACGACACAAAGTGCACAAACACTTTTTCTCTGTTCTACTGCAGCAGTGTACTGAGCGAGGAAGTGAAACACACTTTTTACCCAGTCCTCTGTGTTTAATGAGTTAAAGCTATGATATGTAACTATTCTACATTAAAATATCTAAACACAACTTGACCAATGTCATATATTTTGTTGAGTTGTGTACTTACATTGTCCCAAATCTTTCCAACAACTTTCAAACCCAGAGAAATACATAATTTTAATCAAGGTTACTGTCCGTTTAATTTGGTCACCTGTCAGTGGCATCATGTGCCTTCTAATAAAGGGTATACACACACACACAATGATAATCATCTTGTACATCTGTGTCTGTGTTGTGGTTGTCCGCCACAATGGTGTTATATCTTTAAGTTTCAGTCATACTGTTTTACCCCTATAATATAGGCAGACCTTTAAATAACTCAATCATAGTAAAAAATCTCTCATTAACAAGTCAGTCAGATCTCTATTAATTCTTTGCTGAATATGTATACATATTTGGAAACTATATTGTAGTAGACAGTTGCAAATATATCTTTCTCTGACAAAATCATCATTTAGAGTTACACAGAAGAGCAGAGAAGCTCAGGAAGGCCAAAGTCACTCATTGACATGAACAGTTTTTCTTTAAGCTGAGGAGCAAAAACTGCCTGCTCACATCACTCAAGCTACTGCAGATACACTCTCCAAAAATATCACTTTGTGTGCGCCCTCTGCATGAAGACAATCTTTCAAAAAGAGGTTGAGAATTAAATCTTCCAGCTGAAACTACTCAACTGACACTTCAGTTCCTCAAGAAACAAACTGCAAATAAGTTTTTTGGTCTTGCAACAACAACAGTTACAGATTTATTTTGTCAGGTCATTCTTCAGTAAACATTGTGAACAGAAACATTCCAACTTTTGTGACTTTTCATTGCAGCATCAGAACTTCTGTTTGCTATAAGTTGAGAGAATTTCAAAACTATTGAGAACTATGGAAAGACTGTCAAACAACAGCATGAGTAACAGTCCATCAAAACCTCTGAAGTATGTGAACACAATCTCTCTCCTAAATTTTCCTACATATTCTCTTTCATTTCATCTTACTTTATGGATGTTTGTCAGTTGAAGCAGATGTAGCCAGGTGGTAAATACCATGAAAAAGAACCATAGGTTAGGAGGAAAATTAAAAGAGACAAGGCAATAGGAAAAGGAGGATAGGGATTGAGGGAATGATAGACAAAAAGAGATGAAGAGGTACGTATATGTATGTGTTTGGCGGGGTATGCTGGGGTTGAAGAATAGAGGAATTCAGTGAGGAATAGTTGTGAGTAGAAAGGTGTGATGCAAGGAGCAGGATGAGTCTCTAATTGTTTTTCAGCTCAAACTTCAATCTCTCACTGTGACCTTAATAAACAGATGATGTGCACACAAACACAATCCACACACAAACGCTGCACGCGCACGCACGCACGCACGCACGCACACACGCACACACGCACACACACACACACACACACACACACGTGTGATGAAAGTGTTACCTCAGCATTTTGCAGCTAAATGTACTCATTAGCCTAGTTGCACATGGCTGCCTGGGAAAACAACAAAGTCAGCTCCAGAAAGCACAGAGCATTCATCTAAGAGGCTGTGGGAGACAGAGAGCAGAGGTCTCAGCACTACCAGAAACTCATGGCTGCATTATTTTCTCCGAGACTGACTCAGTTTAGATGCAATTACATACAGTTTCACTTCATGTTTATTCTGGCTATTTTCTTCACAAGCAGTCTCAACAGAGTTATCATAATGGATGCTAACCATCAGTTTCAATTAACATTGCTAACAGTACTAACAAGGTTTATTTTTCTGTTCTGTCTTAAACTGGTCTCTTGTACCCACAAAGCAAGCTTTGTCAGGACCAGGACTTGAACCTACTCAACTGTCCACAACCACTGGATACATACAACAGCTGGATGCATGCAGGTTTCATACTCCACAACACCTTCTCACTCCTCAAAACATTTACCAGTCAAGGTACAAATCAGCTTATTTCACCATCATAAAAAAATGTTTAGGTTTATTGACAACACTCAAATATATTTTACAACCCAACATATCAGAGTTTGTCAGAGATAGAACAAAAACAAGTCCTAGACTTATTTCCATTGACCTACCTTCAGCAATAGACTAAAATGACTTAAAAATATTAAAAGATGCAAAAAACAAATCAATTAAAACAAGTATAAACAGAAGCTGGTTAGTGATCATAGATTTAAACTGACCAAAAGTAACCAAAGTAACAATAAATTTTTGAGCTGCTTTGTAAAGACTTCCTTGTGGTCAGAGCATAGAAACCGAAGGCAGATCGTCTAAGCTAAGTACAAACCTGAGGGATTTGCACTGAAAGCCAGCAGACCGAGTCTGATGTGGTCCAGAGGACCAGTCCAGCATAGATGTGATATAAGATGTCAGCTTCCCAATAAGGGCCTTGTAGCTAAACAAATACAAATGCCTATCACGTCTCTCTGACAGAGGAGACCACCCAACTTTTTCATACAGAATGCAATGATGAGTGCTATAAACATCACTGGTAATAGACCTAAGGGCAGAATGATAAACAGCATCCAAGGGCTTAAGAATAGAGGGAGAAGCATGCCTATAAATCACATCACCATAATCCAGGACAGAGAGGAAAACAGCTTCAACCATCTTTTTCTTACAAACCGTAAGAAAGTTAGTTCTATTTCTATACAAAAGAAAATAAATGTGTCTTAATTTGTTGACAAGAATGTCTATGTCAAATTTAACGTGAATTTGTCATCTGTTTATGCTACTGTTATCTCTAGAATAACATGAACTTAGTTCTATTTGTATTCAATACAAGTTTAAGATCAGTGTTGGAAGTTCTCCACAGCTAGTGCAGCAGAGTTGTCAATACAATACAGTATTGTATCATCTGCGTATAAATGTGTCTAAGGAAATATTAATATAAATTGTGAAAAGAACTAAACCGAGAATTGAACATTGTAGAACACACTTAGTTATTGATAAAAAAAAAGTTCACTTACTGGTGCTGATAAGAAGAACCATGTACAGGCACTTGAACTAAAACCACCATTATTTCAAATAGGCAAAAGCAAGAATTGATAAACTACCGCAAATGCCTTGGAGAAATCCACAAAGATGGCAGCACTGTTTTTTTCCCTTTACAATGTCATTCACAACCAAAGTGATGGCAGAAGCATCACTTCATCAGACTGATCCGGGTTCAGTACAGAGTTTGTGGTGAGAAATTCCTCTGAATTTAAGCTAAACAAGACAACTTGGATATTGTAGTTTATAGTTATTTGGATCACTCCTTTCTCCACCCTCATGCAAGAGAAAGACATGAGCAGTTTTCCAAGCTCAGGGAACCACACCAGGAGAAACAGAAAGGTTATTTGCTTGGGAATTAGTAAAGCAGAAAGATGAAGTAAAACATGATCCATATTGTCTTCACTAGTAGATTTTTTGGAGTCAGTGGTTTGAAGAGCCTCAATAACGACTCTGAGACAGGAATAAAATAAACAGAGGAGCATGATTTGGAGCAGATACATAGCCTTGATAGCCATGATTCATAAAAAAGATGATAAGTGGAGTAGATCCATTATCCTCATCCTCAAAAATGTGACCAACTGCTGCAAAGTGTCTACTAAAAGCAGAACAGACCTGTCTTTGCTCATATAGTAAGCTATCCAACTTGACAAGAGTAGGTAGGGAGGCTGCAGAACTGCTTTCATTAGATGTTACTACCTTCCATTATTTTGCAGGGTTTGAATAAAAGCTAGAGACAAAGTTCAAATAATAATCAGATTCTCACAAAGAATGTGAATTTATTTCTAGTCTTAGTAAATGAAACCCAGTGGAATGCCTCTTTAGTGAGTCTAGCAAGAGACTAAGCTTTGTTTCTTGATATGAATATGGTTGATAGTTCAGAAGAAAACTATGAACTATATCTACATATCTACATCTATTTTTCACTCTAATCTTTCTAAAAAGGTGCATGCTTGCTTACGACGGAAAGGAACGTTTTTTTGAAGAAAAAAAGAAAGGCTAAAGCTAATTTAACATCAGGAGCTCCAGGTGTAAGATGACAGTCGCTATCATAAAGGTAATTTAGAAAAGCGTGTTCATCAAAATATATTACATTTCTCTTAACTACAATTCACAATCAAGAGGATGTTCCTAATACATGCAGTTGGACAATGATCACTATTCCATTGAAAATACCACTGGCAATGATTTTGTCACTCCTGTTAGATTATATCAATTAAAGTCGATTTTAAAGCATTCTTCAGATTAGGTCTGGTGGGTTGGGTTGGGCCAACGAATCAATTTTAAAATCTCCCAAAACTATCATTTCAGAGTTGGCATACCAAAGAGTAACTGTCAAATAATCAGTAAACCTAGCATCAGTTGATGGAGGTATATAAATCCCAATTATATCAATGGAATTATTAGACCCACTATTTATAGAGAAATGAATTCAAGACATTTGGGCACCGTAACATGTAAAATAGAAACAGAAAAACAGCATTTGACTTAGATGGTCACCCCAACATCAAAATGTGTCAATTCAAAAAAGATTGTAATCATTTAAGGCCGCTTCAGCACCACTAATGCTATTCTTAAGACATCTTTCTGAAAGAGCCACAATATCTTGATCTGCTTGAGAGACTAATATGTTCAAGTGATCAAGTTTCTAATGCTGGAGTAGACTTCAAATATTTTAATGAATATTCTGGTCTTAAACGTATATATGGATTGTTTTTGACAGAACGGAGAGGACTTGGGTAGGTGTTTAGTCTGAGAAAGAACAGAATTACAGGGAATAACAACAGGATTGGAGCTCGGAGAGGCAGTAGGCACAGATTCAACTATATAAGGGGGATAGGAGACAAAACAACAATAGGACAAGCTGTCTTTAAATGTAGGCAAATTATCAGGCCAACATTTGTATATAATTAATAACATATTATATAATAATATATCCTATTCAGGAACATTAGGTGAAAGGCAGCATTCACTAGTTCATCACAGGCATAATATACAAACATACAGACAGACAGACCAAATTGGACAAATCTACAAGCCATTAAGAATCTCAAATCCACCTAACCTGCATGTCTATGGACTGTGGGAGCGAACTCACACAGACATACGGGAAAAAAGAGACTTCTTTTGTGAAACGTGAAGAAAGGGGGAAAGGTTGCCACCTGACTGAGAAAATAATTAACCTGTGTAAAATTTTAAAACATGGTGCCCTCTCATTTATGGTGTAACATGTAACAGTCAGAGTTTTGTTTACAATTCACAGGCAGAGATGCTGTTTTGAGACCAGAAATATGTGCAGCAATAACTTTCATCACAGTTCTTTTGTCTGGTCGCTACCAGGTAGCTCACTTGTCTTGCTATTGCTGCATTTCCTGCTCCAGGGTAAGTGCTATCACGTTCATGATTCAAGCACACAGCACAGCTCTTTTGAACTGTCTCTAGTGAAACACTGGAGTATGTCATATACTCACCCAAGTCCAAAGGCACCCTTCTCTGCGGCAAAATGATGAGAAGATGACCACCTGATTCAAAGGCAGAGCTTCTGGCAGAGGGCTTAATGTGTGAGGGCACACAAAGAAGTAATGAAGGAGGAAGAAAGATAGAGTTTGCTGAGTACTTTGGTTATATATCTTACAAATTAATTTAAGAATTATGATTTCGGCATTGTATGATTATGACGTAAGATTTCATACGGGAACTATTTTGTAAATACAAGGTCTTTTCTTGTAATTATGTGATAGTTAGTCATAATAATGACATAAGGAAGTCATAATTACAACATAAGGCCTCCTTTTTCTTTGGTGAATGAATTCTCCACTTAGCTCTTAATCAAAAGGATACAAAAAAGTGTAAATTAATTGAGAAAAAGGGTCATTTACTGAAAAGAGTGTCCATCAGGATGCTTTTACCAGTTAATCCTGTCTACATGTTTATTTATGGTACTCCCAACATTTAGACGAGTTTTTATTGAGTCACACTAAAACGTGTGAGATATGTGATATATTTAATGTCAGGGAAGTGAACTTTGTATAGATGGCATATGTCTGTAATCATAATACATTTACTGGAATTGAACTAGACAAGAAAATGTTTCTGCATACAAAACTGTCTCCGCCAGCAAGAAAAAGCATTTTCTGCTTTTGCAATAATTAAAGAGCAACTGGCTGTTGGATAGTGGCAACGTCCAATCCCAGGCGTACAGAATAATTGAGGCATTCAGAGGTTAGAGTCATTATTAAGATTCACTACCAGTCAGTATTAATTCCAAGGGTGTATTTACATATAATATAACAGTAGTGTAATCATTACACCACTAAAATGTATGATGAATGCGTATTATTTCCTGTTACACTTTGCTTTCACATACATCTGCATATTTAAAAAGAATACATCTATTAGTTTACTTAACAATTGATATGACTGTATGCTGGATATTGTTGAAGTGACAAATGAGGAACATTTTGTGTCTATTTACAGACTCATTGTGATGTGATTTGAAGGTGAATGCTTTTAGATTATGAATGAGAAATATATTTATTTAGATTATGATTGAGAAGCACAGTATATTAATTGAGACCCAGTGGTGGCGTGGTAATTGAGGAGTTCAATTTATTCATATTCATTACTCCATAATGTGCTGTATATATAATCCATGAGAGCTGAGCTGGAGATACAAACAAGCTCTCAGTGAAATGTTTTAATTGGCCTGTTCCATTTCCATTTCAATAAGATGTCCCCTCCTCTCCTCTCCTCTTTTGTCCCCTCCACATCTCTCATGCTGTCCTGTCTGATATTAGACATGTTGGCTCCCTCTCTTCTTCCTGTTAATGGATCGGTTAGCTCCATAATTTGGAGATGTATGTGAGGAGATAAAGACGAGTGTATGTGTGAGTTAGTGTGCGACTGGATGCAGCGGGACAAGACTAACACAGGAAGCTGAAAGAGGAGGAGATGGAAAGATGAAAGGAGAGACATGAAAGGAGACGGGACGAAGAGAGAAAAGTTGTGATTTCATGAACACTACAAGTGAAGCTCTGGCAACTGAGATGAGATGTAGTTCTGATCAGAAGCGATTACTCACTGACACCACCAAAACTGTAATCCAAACTCACTCACAACAGAGCCATTTTATCAGCACTTGAATTCAAATATCAAGACAGTTTTTGAATACTGGGACTTTTAAAACCTTATTCAAATGTGAATCTATTTCAGACAAGTGTGATACTACAATTTGTGATGCCATTCAGTAAATAAAGTAAAATGACTAACACACACTGAAAGTCAAATTTAAAGGTATCCAGAAGCAGACTCTCACACTCTAGCAACATTTTCCACAAAGCAAGCAAACCAGCCATGAATATCATGTGCATTTGGCAGCCTTTGTGACGTCATTTATAGATAACACATAGAGTACATACAATAATGTATGTTCATACTATCATATGTACAGTAACAGTCAAAAGTGTGTCTCATTCTTGGCAATAACAGTGTGTCCAAACTTTTGGCTGGTACTGTACAGCACGTGTGTACTGCTGTCTTGAAAACTTGAGAAATGCATAATACACGTACAGGTCTTGAGCTTGGGTGTGATAGCTGGAAAAATAAATCATGAAAACCAAAACTTAAAAAGAGCAAAAGTTAATGAAGAAAAATGAAAAAGGGTTATAAAGAAAATGTAAATCTGTAAATTAACATATAATCTATAATGCTATTATGAAGACATCCTAGATGCATATCTGTCTGCATGACACAAGGAGTTTTTAATTTAGGTTTTATACAAATATTTAATGGCATGTAATGCAAAAATATTAACCAACTTTTTAAAAAGACAAAAACAACAATTGCAATAAAATGTAAATAGCAACCACACTGCTAGAAACAAATTAAAGCAACAGAAGGTGTAAATCTATGATAACCTCGTGCAAAGTGTAATAATTATTCTTTTCACCGCTGGAATCCAAACATAGCTGCACTACAGACAGCACATTATAGTGCTTGACTCAATTCCCTCTTACTTCAGTCAAGTCAGGAAGCAAATTTTCTTCAACAATCAACTACTTGAAAAACCCCTGGCCAGAATTTAAATGATCTCAGTTCCCAGTTTGATCACTGATATTTAGATGCAGATGAAGAGGAAGAAGGGAGGGAAAGGAGGAGGGAAAAAGAATGAGGATGAGAGTGAGAAACAAAAGATGAAAAGAATTTAGTGAGGAGAGGAGGAGGTGAATATCTTGCCTGTTTTCTCCCTGAAAACACTCTCCTTCTGCCTCATTTCATCTATTTTCTTCTCCTCTGGTTTGTATTCTCTTATTTCCCTCTGTTTCCTCGTTTATGTCACTCCTCTGCCTTTTGCTTCTCTCTTTTATACAAGATGTGTCTTCTCTCTCCTGTCCTCTTGCTCCCCCTCCAAACTCATATTTTCCCTCCTGCTTTCTATTCTCCTTTTCCCCTGGATTCCCCATTTCTCTTCTTTCCCTCCACATCTCTCTTTCTCGTCCCTCCACTTCCTTATATCTCAACCTCTCTTCATTCATTTCCCCCACCCTCCCTGTTCGTCTTTGTGTGCCCTGCCATTCTCCGTGCTGCCCCAGGCTCAGACATATGGCGCTCTCCTCTCTGCTATTGTCATCCATTAACACACTTGTCAGTGGGAATTACAGACACATAGCGCAACATGCAAGGCTGTGCTCTAGCTTCTGATGTTAGAGCCAGAACAAGGCAGGGAAAGATGTTAGGCGTCTTAAAAGGGCAAGAAAAGGAATCTCATACACTGCGTTACGAACATTACCCCAGACAAGTAGTGACTTGCAAAATTTATGGCAAAAAAATTAGTATTACATCATTTTCATGCATGTATTCAATTGCAAACCAGGTTCATGAAAACCTTGACAAGGCCCTCTGCCTTTACAAGGATTCAATCCTCTGTCCAACATAGTGATGTGTCTCTGGTTTTAGCATGGTTTGTTCAAAGTAAAAACCAACAACTCCTCCATACAGTATTAATCAACAAAACACATTGATCTGATGCCATTATTGACAGGATGACATTGTTGGTCTGTGCTTTGAAAAACATTAGGATCAAGGGTTAAGGTTTGGGCATAAACAACTTTATTAACGTTAAGCAAAGTTGACTGTTGGTACGAAATAGGAAACGATTTGTTGCCCTATGACCTCAGCCTCCTCCGCTGTGGACTCTATGACTTTGTATAGTCATAATTACTATATTCAATGCATAATTACTGTAATTAGTACTAGAGGGCTTCGTCACCTGAATGTAAACATGTGTTGTTTTGGGGCATATTCTGAAATAACTACTGCCTCCATTTTTCTTGGCAGGAAAATCTCCTTCAACAACGGCTGAACACATACTGTAAATTAAATATAGATGCTTATAGAAAGTGTTGTAGTACTGGCCACACAGTAAAAGGAATATCTGAAAAATGTGTACTTAGCTCTTTTGCAGGGGGAGGCAGCTGCTTTTGGCTTGGATGCATAACAATTAGCGTCGTTGCACATTTGATGGTTATAAAAAATAGAAATGTCTCAAGCCAACCCTGAGCATTTTCTACTTTCCTGCTCATTATGTTTATGTTTTTTTCTGTGGAGTGTTCTTTTAATTGAAGTGACTTCTGTAATTTTAGGTAGCTACCAATATCCTTGCTAGTTCATGCCAAATGCATGACCATGATTTAGAGCTTCAGTTTGTTAGGAATTCATCAGAGAGCTGTTATCAAGGTTTTACATGCTGTGACACTTTGTGCAAGCAAAGGTCTTCAAAGTTTGCATTTAAAATATAAAGTATAATATATGGGTTATATATTAGCTTGCTTTGTTTTCTTAACATACTCACCATGCATTCAGGAGGCAAAAAGGGAGGTTGTGCTTCTTCTTCTTCTTCTTCTTCTTCTTCTTATGCGTTTGTTTTTTCCTTTAGCGGTTGGCAAACAACTTTTTGGTGCATTACTGCCACCCACTGATCTGGGGTGAGGAATAAAGGTATATCCTCTCTCCCACAAATTATTGCAATCAATATAAAACATGTTAATCATTATAGAAAAAGTAACAAAAATAAATAAAAAATACTAATATTTTCTCAAATATTATTAATTAATCTTGATGAACATAAATACTTATATAAAGCACTTATAACCTGAAGATTTTTTTTTTTAGAATATTACTGATATTGTCCTCTTCTAACTCTCTTATTACTTCCTTAAATACTTTTCTATCTAAAGCATACTTATTAAAAGATCCTGTACTCCCAACTAATGCTTTATTTTTAACAAGATATCTTCCTTTACTTTCTTTGTTCTATTCATTCTGCCAAAAGGGTGTTAAACAATGACTGTGCTGTGCATGTGATGTGTACTTATTTTGGCTTATGGTAAGGACTACGGTCTGAGTAAACAATGTTAACTGATACTAGTCATAGACAGTAGCAGACACCTACTGGTAAAAATAATTTGAATAAATGATAACATGCTGCTGCTGTTACTGACATGTTGCTGCACTTGGTGCTATTTGGAGCCAGAACACTGCCTTTAAGTTTTGACATTGAAAATAAAAATTGGCATTGAAAACAAAACCTGAACTGAAAAAAGTTGTACTGGCACTGAAAAGGATGCATATAATTTGCATACTATGGAGAAAAGGTCAGTAAGTCTGTTTCTCATGTGCACTTTACTGTTGGGGGTCTCTTTTAGTGACAGAGGTATAGTAACCTGGACACTATAATGGCTTTTATTTCAGTATAAAAGCAACTGTGATGGTAAATAGTTGAAAGATAAAAAAAACAAAACCTGTCACCAATGAGAGTAAAAACTGCAGTGGACAGAGCTGCTGAGCTACAATTTTTCATCTTATTAGATGAAAAAAGTTGTACTTCTTGTTTAAAGAGTCCTCTTTTGGTTATATTTGGCTATTGATTTGAACAGCAGTCCTCTTTTCTTTGTAATTTGCCCCTTTGTTTTTGTATTCAACAATCTAAGTTCCTTGTTAATAAATAACTTTATTTTACCAACTAAATCTGGCTTTATGTTGCTTCCCCTTTTCCCTAACGAGCTAGGTCATAACAGTGAACACTCTAATTAGATGCCACCATCAGATGCCCATAAATATAAAGTTAGCATCTCCTCTCTCTGAAATGGATTCTTCTGGACTCCTTAAATCATTATATTATCTGCAAAAGACTGAATCCATGTTAACTAATAAAAAATGCATTTAGGTATTTTGATTTTCTATGTCAATAAACATTAATACATATTCAAATTAAAATTCAAGTGAAAATAAGAGCTTGGGGTTGGGTACATCAGCCACTTTTCGTCAGATAAAACAACGTTATAACATTTTCTAACATGTCTTGTTTTTTAACAGGTTGTTCAGAAGAATGAAGTTGAATAAGAGCTTGAGAAGTGCACCATGGCAGTTTTTTTGTCCTCAGGAAGGAAGAGGATCCTCTTCACCCACTCAAGGAGATCGGCATTGTGATTGAAAGTGTGGAAGCCAGTAATTTGCCCTCCATCACACATGTGCCATGTTGTTTGGCCTCATCTATGTGCTAAACGTAAGCTCTCCAAGTGAGCTCAAACACACTTTTACAAATGATGCGCTGAGTGTTCAAAGTGTTAAGCTCTGATAAATCTGTGACAGACCTTTCAATACAGCATGTTTGTGTTCTAGTTCAATGCTTGTATTCAATAATAAGCCGCATTAATACAGGCTTCGTCAATAATTGTCCAGTGAGCTGGGAAACAACTTTTAGGGATGCCATATGCTAGGATAAGTGGAGAGTCCAATGTTTCTGATTTGCTCTATTTTGAATATTTGTGAAAAATGTGTTGTACTGATTACTATTTAAGTTTGTGTAAATTTAACTTCTTTGCTTTGAGAAAAGTAAAAATATGATTAAGAATCCTCTCCTCAATAAGGATTAAGATTTAAATTAAATTAAAAATCATACATGTGCTTTGAGAAAAACCTATACATTTAGATGTAACAAATTAAATTACTCTAACAAATTAGACTAACTTTATGTTGATCCACAGTATCATTTTATCAGTGCATATAAAAGTAAAGTTAGCATCTCTTCTGTCAGCAACAGACTTGATTACTGCAAGTTTGATTGGACTGGATGGAAAATCACGAGCACACTTGCTAACACACACACGTACACACACTTCTCCTAAGTTCTAATTAAAGTGGTTGTGATGACAGAGCTTGGAGTGTGATGCACTGTATTACACAGCAGTCAGTATCACATTCACAATGGAGTGTGTGTGTTTGAGAGAGAGAGAGAGAGAGAGAGAGAGAGAGAGAGAGAGAGAGAGAGAGAGAGAGAGAGAGAGAGAGAGAGAGAGAGAGAGAGAGAGAGAGAGAGAGAGAGAGAGAGAGAGAGAGAGAGATAACAGCTCTATAATAATCAGTCCATTGGGAATGGCAGAGCAGAGAACTGTGACAGCTTGTCCGCCAGCTAACTGTCAGTTGCACAAACACACCTATGTGCACACACACATGCACACACACACACACACACACACACTGATGCTAATCAAACTATATAGTGGTTACATCTGATCCTATGTCAAAGTACTATTTTAAGATTTTTTACTTTATTATACAGTATGGAGTATGTGAGATATGGGAATATGGTGTTTGTTGGGTAATATGGAGCAGCTGGATGAGAAGCAGCTTTTTAATGACAACATGACAACTGATCTCTAATTTGCAGCATGAGGGTTAGAACTGGCTGCAGTTGTTGCAGCAGCGATGATGCAGGATATGTGCCATATATGATATGTTTTTGTTTTTTTTTACTGTAAAACAGGTAGATGGTAGACTGAAAGGCAGACAGATTGACAGACAGTCAGGTATGGAGACAGACGGAGCCTGAGGTGGTATGTTTGCATCGCTCCTTCATCGTCTGCAGGTTTTGATTCTGTTTGAAGTTCTCCTTTACTGCGATGGGTTTTGTTAAGTCTTGTCAGATCGTTCTCTCCCTTTTTTTCTAAGTTGTCAAGACAAGACGTCTTTAATCTTTCCTATCCACCATATCTGCAAAGAAAACACAAATACAGCTTTTTTCCTTTTTCCAGTTGTAATGAGATGAAACAGACAAGCTGTGTCAATATTCCAATAATTTAAGGCTTACTTTGATATTATAGTTGTTAGAGCAGATGTTAAAGAATTGGATATTTCAGATCTTTAATTGTGTGAGCACACCAGAGGTATGTGGACGAGCAGATTAATCAATTGTTAAAATGTGGTCATTACATTATACTGCAAACCTCTCAATCTTGTACATCTGGGAGTTAACATATAACACCTTTAACAAAACAACACAATATATTTTCCTTTAGATTGTAGAATTTAAAGACCAATCGCGTTGAGAAAGCTATTTCCCATAAGTAATGTATCACATGCTTTTTAGAGATAAAATCTACAGAGAGGAGAGGAGGTTTATACAGAGCAAACAAAACAGCTTTAGACTCAACTGAACTGCACTAACATAGCAGAAAACTGCACAAGTGCAGATCAGAGAGAAATGTCATTGAACGTCCTAATCTTCAGTGACTTTGTTGGAAAGATCTGAAATCCTTGACCGTTAAAGTTAATCTCATCATAATATGGGTCTATTTTCCAGCTCACAGTTTGCTGACAGAGGAAATCATCCTGCTGGGGAGAAACCAAGCGTTCACACTTCAAATTATCGGTGACCCCGATGCATCCACACACACACACACACACACACACACACACGCACATCCACACGCACGCACACACACACACACACACACACACACACACACACACACACACACATATGCATTACAAAGACAAGAGCACCATCACACACATATGCATGCACACACTCTAATACTAACATAGAGAGAAGAAGTAAATGAACAGATGTACAAAGAGGACATGCTGATTGACACATGCTCATGCACAGATGGACACACTCACCCACATGTGTCCCAGCCTGAAAACACACCCCAGCACTTACATTTATTGACTGTTAGTGGTATTAAATATATGCTATGTTCCTAGAAATAACATCACATGTCTTAGAGGAGAAGTCATGTGCAGCATGGTGAGGAAATCCCATCTCTCATGAAGTTATGAAGACCTTCTTCAAGTTGTGCAACGTTCACTACCAAGAGTCATTATCATCCTGGATCCTTAAAAACAAAAAATAAGTTAAATTACAGCCAAACCATAAAACTGTGGACTAGAGGTGATTAAATAAAAAATCATGATAAGTCCTGTATTTTATCAATGTTATGTGCTGTGAAGCCTGAAAAGGAACATTGCAGTCGTTACAGTATTTATTAGTGTTAAATAGCTTTAAATCAAACACCAAAGACCAGAGTCATTACCTGGTAACACATATGTTTTTTTGTGTCTTAAGCATAGACTGTATATAAGAAATGGACGTAACATCCGTGACGTCACCCATTGGTTTGTGGACTGCTGCTCGGAGGCCAATAGTTTCAGATCTGAGCAGTGCCATCTTGAAAATTTCAGGTGCATGCCGGGAAAAATAAAACACAGATTCTACTTATATGGGCATCAGGAGGGGCAAGAGGACAGAGCGGGGGAGGTTGCGAGGGCTGGATCTCGAGGAAATTGCACGCCCACCTACAGTCTACACCGGCAACCTGGTGATGCTAGCCAAGTTAGCTGTAACAACTAACTATAACCACAAAACTCAAAAGAAAACTGTCGGTGTGAAACAAGTTCACGGCTATTTCCATACAGTCTATCTGTCCGCCCTCCTGAACCTGTGAATCAATAAACCTGTCAATCACTACGTAGCCACGCCCTAATGCATACCCTGCTTTATAATCGAATATAAAATCAGTGAGGGCCAAATTTCACAAATGAACATCATACTGTATTGAAGAAGGCTTTAAACTAGCGATTGAGACCATTAAAACATTTTGAAAACGTTTACTGAGGTTACAAATCAAGTGAGAAGTTGTCAAAGGAAGTCCTTTTGACAACAAAACGGTTGCCCCCTGATGGCCTTTTGATAGAATGCAGTTTTAAGTTACTTCCGCGTTGGCCTCATTGCAGAGGACCGGAACTCCCCGCCTGGTCTTAAGGTAATAGGTCGCTCATTAAACAGTTTGTTTGACGATAGCTTTACAGTTTAACTGTAAAGCTATCGTCTGTTTTTCATGAATCTTAGCATCTAGGCTAAAACGCTACTATATACAAATTAGTAGGTCTGCTTAAAACATACAGTTTACACACAGAATATTGACTAATACTGCATTTACTGAGTTCTTAGACAGAAACAACTTGAGTGGCAAACATATGCAAGAGAATTTCACAACGTGGTCATATTTATTGATTATTTAAGTCCGTCTCGGATTGATGCTGAAATGTTACCAGCGTTTGAGTTTGTTGTTGTTTAAGTATTTACGCAGCTCCTTTGCAAGATCAGCAATGAGGTCCCACCAGCTTACTGTCTGGTCCAGGCACAGCTTGAACAAAATGTGTACACATATTAAACAATGAAGGTGACACATAACCATAACCCCACACATGCACATACACAGTGGCCAGTGATAAGACCCTGTACTGTAGTGTGTAGAGAGAATGAGGCAAAGGCAGTGCAAATGCATGGAAAGGCAGAGTGCTGTAAAAGTCACTTACTATTTGGAGAGCTACTTAGTCAAGGTCATTATGGTAGAGAGTCTGTGCATGTGTGTATGTGTGCCTCTGCATACTGTATGGGCATACTGTGTGCGTGTGTGTGTCCCTGTCTAGTGAATACAATAATGCAGCCATTTTCAGCTATACCAGAGTGCAGTAAAACCATTAAGCATCAGACAGAAGTGCTGACTGTAGATTACAGTGGCTCTAAATCTGAGCCAGGCATTATGAAGCTACTGTGCTCCATAAAACTACTGTATGTCATTTTCAACACCTATTAATGTAGTATTGCATACCTACAACAAGCAACATGTTGTATTACTTATGAAGTCAATATTTGCTAATCGAAACATGGATATGTCAGCACATGTTGTTAGTGATGTTGTTTCCTGGTGGTAGTCAGAAGGGACAAAGACGATTTGATTCTGGACCAATCTGCTCAAGCTCTAGCTATGTATAGACGTCCTTCAGTGTATATATATATATATATATATATATATATATACATATATATATTTATTTATCCTTCCTAAAAAAAAGATAGGTAGTGAGAATATGAAAATATGAAAAAATTAATATAAATAATTATATAATTAATAATCAAATCATTTAAAAAATAATAATAAAAATGGAGAAAATGTGTAAACTATCCTTTATATACACCATTTTTATACTCATTGTTATTAATTTGCCTATTTTCAATTTTGCCCTCTAAAACTAAATAATGAACAACAAAAGGCACAAGTTTCAGACTCTCAGTAAACTACAGCAATATACACATTCATACACATTACATACACATTATATATACACATTCATTTTTCACTGTTGCTCTGTGAATGCGTCACATGGTCCTTTGAAAGACAGACAGTATTTTTAAAAATACTTTGGAAACATTTTTTAATCATTAATTTTTTGTCAGGTAAACAGAGTTGTATGAATCTTTTATAAAGAGTCATGGATGCAGATCACAAAGAGAGTTTCTGAGCAGATTTTTGGAATTGAGGGTTACTCCTGTGTGAATGTGTGACAAGATGCCACCCAAAGTGCAGAAATATCCAGAGGAAGAGTTAGTGACAATGTCTACTCTTCAATCTACGATGGAGCAACAAAAGAGCGGTAAAGTAAGAACTTTAAATTTTGTGTTGAAATGATCTCAGGTGGGGTGCATAAGAAAGTGGACAGTGCACTTAAAGAGACAGGAACTCAAAACTAGAGTTCATTCATGGTAAATTGGAGAGTCAGGAAAAGGTGCTACAAAACCCTGAAACAACTGGAGGAGGAGGATCTGGCAAACTCATTCGTAAAGAAATTTAGCCTGAATGTTAAGTATATTGAAATAAAACGGGCCTATGGAGTAGGGAAGTTTGATGAAAGTAGGCCAAGACAGATCGTAGTAAAACTCCTGCACTACAAGGACAAGCAGATGATACAATCGCTGCCAAGAAACTTAAAGGAACACGGATTTACATCAATGAAGACTACTTTGACCTTATCAAGAATAAAAGAAAGGAATTGATGCCTGAGCTGGTTGCTCTCTGGGAGAGAGGTGACTCTGCAATGCTGAGGTATGACAAGCTGATTATCAAACCCAGAAAAAGTTCCTGATCTATTCACGTCTGACTTTATGACCAAGGTGGCTTCTTACCCCAAATAATGACATTATTAAGCTCCCATACAAAGGCTTGGTAATTGCACATGTGAACCTCTGTAGAATATGGAACAAGATGGTGCTTGCTAATTCTATTCATATATTAGCGTTGTCTGAAACTCATTTAGATTGAGAACAGAAATATGAGGGGTAGATTATGTTCTTATTTAATGCTGAATGATGTAGAAACATTGGGGGTTTCATTGGGTTTCTGATGTGAACAGTGAAATATATTTACTTAGAGATATGAATAAAGACTGGAAAGCCAGTAACTGCCAAAGGAAGAAAAAAAATATCACTAACAAGTGCTTGTAATTAATCACAAACTGTTTCCTTGACAACAAGAGTTTTCACCAATGAAGCAGACCATACTTGTTCGACATGTATTGATCATAAAGTATATCCTAATGTCCCTGATCTATGCTCAAATACAAACTCTGTACTCTTAGTGACCACAATAGAGTTTCTGTCAGTAGAAAGTCTAAATTTCCTGAAGTTATAAACGCAATCATACAAAAGATTTGCTGGAGGATGTTCAAAATGAACTCGTACGTAATGAAATAATTAAAAGTAAAAAATGTATGTTTAAATTCAACTGTATGAGGCTAGAGATGGTAAGATATTGCCGAAGAAGCTTCCTGAATATGGCAGTGCAGGCACAGACAATCTTAACAGTAAGGTGCTAAACACCGCTCTTGATTACATTTCAGGTCCCTTAAGTCACATATTGAATAGATGTATACTATTTGGAGTAAATCCTAGACTGTGGAAGGACGGAAAAATCATTGCTGAAGGATAATAACTTACTTTTCAGTGGGCCTAACAGTAGAGCTATTAGTATTTTTCCTGTGTTTAGCAGGGTAATGGAAAGAATTATTTATGTTCAGATCCAAGACTTCTTCAACAATAACAGCTTGACCACCAAATATCAACATGTATACAGGAAAGGTTACTCGACTTGTACAGCACTTATACAAATGACTGATGATTGGTTGAGAGAGATTGATAACTCAAAAATAGCGGGAGTAGTTATGTTAAATTTCAGTGTCGCATTGGATGTCACCGATCATATTTTAATTGAAAAGCTCAAATGTTGTGGTTTTAGCTAATCTGTGACTCACATGATAAAGTATTTTCTCTTCCTTATTACATTGATGGTCTATCAAATTGTCATTGTTTAGCATGTGGTATACCTCAAGGAAGTTGTCTGGGACCACTCCTATTTTCAATTTGTATTAATGACTTGCCCTCTGCTGTGAGAAATGCAGGTATGACAATGTATATTATCCAGCAACCACATGCAATGGATTAAATACAGTTTTGACTAGCAATTTGAATTTAGTACATGATTGAATCAAAAGAAATAAATTAGCCTTAAATATATCCAATACTAAAGGTATTGTCTTGGGGTCACACTGTAAAAAAAATCCTGTTGTTTTTACGGGGATAAAAACGGCAGCCAAATTTGGATGATTAAAAAAAATAGCTAAATATATGAAATTAGGCTTCAAAGTTGTGTATAAATCAGCCTCTTTCTCTGCTCCCAAACGCTGTGGGAGTGCCCGCTGAGTTCGCTGAAACCCTGCCCCCTACCAAGTGTCACCTGTCAATCAAAGTCACCACCTCTACCAGAAACATGGACGCTACGTCTGAGAGCTTTCTGCTGCTTACTCAGCTGCAAGCCCGGCGGCTAACACAGCAGCTAGCTCGGCGGCTAGCTCAGCTAACTGTATACTGTAGTAGTAGTAGTAGTGTGCGCTGAATGTATTTATACCTTTACAGCAGCAGGGGCGGGTTTATGCCAATCACTGCCGCGTTACGTACACTGTAAGAAAAGATACACCATATCTACTCAATAAAAATGAAGCAACAGATTACAAGCAATATTATGAATCAAATTTCACCATGTTTAGTATTGAGTAAATATCAATTAAATGAGACCCTTAATAGGTAATCATTTAATATGAGTAGATTCAAAAAGGAAAACATTAAGGAATTAATTAAAACCATTATAAAGTAAACGATGCTCCATTGTATTTCCATTTACAGGTTTTTGATGTCATCATTTTACAGCATTTCAATGTTAATTCTACGGACATTTATTGCAGTGCATGACATTCTCACTGAGCATAAATTAGAGCTATCCATTAGGGGTGGAGCCAAGTACAAAAATGGTATTTGTGAAAGCGCAAATAGTGGGTTTATACTAATATTTATTTCATGCAAATATTTTTTATTTGTCTTCAGAAAGAAAAAAAAAACATTTCAAATAACAGTGCACAGGTTGGTTACATTGCTGTTTTGCAATGTCTCCCTCCTATACTCCGCTGTACTGTGAGTCATAAATGTATAAATAGCTGCAGGTCTCTTTGTGCAGAAGAGCTGAGCTTTAGCTGAGTAGTCAGCGCAGTCATCCATATAGAGTAGACTTGGTGATTACGTGGATAAATCAAATATTCTTGTCCCATCACAGTATGGCTTCAGAAAAAAGAGCACTATTTGTATGGCGATACTTAATCTCATCGAAAATCAATGATGCTATTGATAAAGGCAACTGTGGCATTAGAATATGTCTCAATTTTTCAAAAGCCTTTGAGTATTGACTTTGAAGCAAACTAAATCATTATAGTGTCAGAGGCACATGCTCAGTTAGTTCAGAAGCTCAAACCTCAAAATAAAACCATCAAATGTGGGGTTCCCCTGGGATCCATTCTAGGGCCACTCTTTGTCATTCTGTACATAAATGATTTTGTGAATTCCATTTTACATAATGTTTTTTTTTAACGATGATACAAATGTATTCTTATCACAAAAAATCTAAATGATCTGCTAAAAATTCTAACTGAGGAACTGGTTAAGGTGGATACATGGTTTAAATGCAATACATTATCCTTAAGCAAAACAAATGTCATTGTTTTTGGCTCAAATAAAAATACAAATAATGTTTAACATAAATGAACAAGTGAGTGAATTCCACCAAATTCCTAGGGGTTAATATTTATGACATTTATGAAGGCCTATATTAATAAATTGATAAATTGTCTGAATGTGTTGTTTTTATTTTTCAAGTTTAGACTTTTTCTTTCTTGGAGCACTATATATCTTTATTTGAGCCGCATATACATTTTAATTACATTTTTAATTTATACTTTTCATGGTTATCTTAAGAAACTACAGATTTTACAGAAGAAAGTTTAACATGCAATATAATGGTCCTGGGTAAATGCTCTCGTTGACTCTTTTCCACAGGAACAGTATTCTGAAGCTCTGAATGTAATGTCTTGACTAGAATGACTAAAATATGTTTACTATTTTCTTAGTTTCTGGGCCCCTATTCTCAAGCTTTAGATAGCTTATCAGGGTGTCCCGCTCCACATATCTTGATTACATATTACATGATTGTACTTGTATTTTAACTGATTTGTGAATACACTGAAAATGAACTGAACTGTGGTACCCAGTCTAAGGACTGACTCATTGAGAAGAAAGTGTCATTCACAGAGCCATAATAATTTGGAATTATTTACCCCTTAATATACGCCTAAATAAATTATCCTTTAAAAGGAATATGCAGAGGCATCTATTGGCATGCAAATGATAGACTGAATAGTGGGAGGTAGAACTCTGTGCTAGTTGTCAATATTCATGTCTAGATTTATATGAGTTGTATACTTCTCATTCTTTTTAAATATCCATATATTGATTCATAATTAGTATGCTACATAAATGTATGTTCAGTGTTTTGAACTATATACAGTATGAATATAGGATTTGTGGAATTATTGAAATTATACACTTGCCAAATAGCTACATAGCATTTTCAAACATCCTTATTTATCGGTATTTTACAAGTTCTGTTAATTTGACCAGTTTGTGTTTATTATAATTACTTTTTCCCCTTATTTCTCCAAATGGCCACATCTTGCCACAACTTAAGTGGTATCCCAAGTATCGCTTGCATTTTCACTTGCAAATATGTTGAATATATAAAATGATACTACAAACTGTATGATGAATATACTCATGCAACCATTTGCAACACAACAGAATCCCTGTCTCAAGTGTTACAAAACCACTTGAGACAGGGATTCCTTACAGCCTGTATAAGGACAAGACTCACTACGTACTAATGGTTCAACTGCACAGTCTATACATCCCGTCTGGCCATTTTCTGTTGATGATCAAATGTTTGAGGGATGATTGATCTCAAGTTGAGTCCAACAGCTAAGCTAGGAGGGAGAGGTGGAAAAAAGGAGGAGGAAAGAGAGCAAGACGAAAGATTGAGTGGAAAGAGAGTAAGAGTGCAGTTTGGGAAGAGAAGGAGAGAGATAAGCAGCATGTGTGAGCCTCTAACCACCAGCTGACACTCTTCATCTGTTGTGTTGTGTCTGCACGCCTGTTTCACCATCGGAGCACTGTGGGTTTGTCTGAATACATCAAAACAGCCAGAAAAAACAGAGTGAGAGAAAGACAGAGGGAGAAAGAGAGAGCATTTTCTTAGAGAGACTCCGGCATCAGCTTTCTGTCTCACTTTCTCTTTCTTTCATTTCTCTCTGTGTAATATCATTTCCCCACTCTGTCCTGCTTTTATCGCTCTGCCCCTCCTCCCCCCACCACATCCCACTCCCTCTCTGTGTCTGTCTCTCTCTCAGCGTCTCCTCTCAGAAGCAGAGTTGGGAGTTGGGAGCAAAAGGCAGGAGACAGACAAGATAAAAGCTGTTTCCTGATTCCTCAGCTCTCAGCTTCTCTGCTGTCAGACGAGAAGACAGCTACTCAAGACAGAGAATTTCCTGCTGAATGTATTCCTGCACAGCTGCTGTCGCTAACAGGCAGACAGGATGAGAGAAAAGAGGTGGGGAAGGACAGACACATGCAGAGGCAGAAAGACAGGTAAGCATATGTATAGAAAAGAGATAAAGAGGCATAAAGCAGATACTTCAAAATGATCTTGCCAAGACCTGCACTCGAACTCCTTTTGGTAAAACTGTCAGGGTCATTAATGATGTCCCACAGAAAGGAAGAACAAGTTGTATAGATGTTAAGAACACACATCAAAACACACATACAGTGACATTTACTGGTAATCTTTGGGATAACAAACAGTAAGATGGTAATGTTTCCTGTAAGTGATGGCGATAGTCTGTCTTTGTGTCTTCCTGTGTCTGTGATGCCTTGTGGTATACTGTAGACACCCACCCACACATACACACTCCTACCCTGACACTATCTTTTGAAGCCCTGTACTCAAGCTTGTTGTCTTGCCAATTGTTTTTTTTTTATCTGTGTCTCCAATTCTCCAAACAGACATACAGTGCAGTAGACGAACTGTTCTTCTTTAATAGAAGAAGTGGAAGTGTCAAATGTTTACAGGCCCACAGAGCAGGCTAGTGGTCTCCTGACGGTCTGGCAGAAATGTCACAACCTAACTTTAATACCAACAAATGTCACTTGTAACAGAGTGAGAGGGACACCAATTTCCTGTGACTCCTACAGAAAGAAAATCTTTTGTTTTATGGAAATATTTGACAAAATATCCAGGCTTGTTTACTGTTTAACTGTATCTAGATTACCCACACTGACCCATCGTGTTATGATCCTCCTGCAGCATGTAAAGTGATTCTGGAAAAATTTAAGGGCATATCATGCACATTTCCAGATGTATATTTTTATTCTGGCGCTTTTTATTGAAATCGGTTGACATGATTTTCAGTACAAAAAACTCCTTATTCATCATATACTGGCTCTCTACACAGCCCCTCAGTTCAGCCTCTGTCTGAAACAGGCCATTTTAGCTCCCGTCTTTTTAAGGCTTGCATCCCAATGAGCTCACTCTTAAGGCTATGTTAACAAACTATAGTCGGATTTCACAACTTTTTCTCATTCTCGACTCAAAATGTCAACTTTTCAAATACATACATGTTCAAGTTGAAATCCGAACATCCTTCAAAATAAAGAAGATGATGTCAGTTTGATGGGAAAGTAGATGTAACTTTGCAAACGGAGCATTCAGCGCAGTCTGAAGCGCTGGCTTTTGACTTGAAGGTCGCATTTTTATGTACATTCACCTCAAGTTTTGGAACTTTCACCATATTATTTAACATAAACATCTGATATTAAGGGGCGTTCAGACCAAAAGCGTCTGACGCGAAAAAATCGATTGAATCGCTTCTATCGCGGCGCTTGATCATAAATATACATTTTTGGATCATCGCTTCATTTGCTTCATTTGCTTCATTTGCTTCATTCGCGCCTGTGACGTCGGGAAAAACTCGCCGCTGATTGGATGTCGCGCTTTATTTGCGCCGCTTCAGACGCTTGATTCATTCATTCATTCATTCATTCATTTATTCGATTCATTCGCGCCGCCTGATATAAAATTGCGTGTTATCGCGCCATTTACATTCATTTTCTATGTAGACTTGCTGCTCAATTCGCGTCAGACGCTTTTGGTCTGAACGCAGCTTTATAACTTTTTATACATGACAGGAGCTTTTTTCCTGTTATTGCCAAATGTAGTTCTTGAAATCACTTTTCCAGTGAGGCACAAGGCTTTTATAGTGGAACTACCCAAGAAGTTTTGACATAGTCATGGAGGTGAATGACTCCTCATGTTTCAAAATATATGTTTAAGTTGAGACATTTTTCATCACTTAAAAAAAAAAAATTGCAAAAATAAAATTAAGCTCTTCTGTTTTTAAATATTGCACAATAATAATGGAGGGAAAACATGTAGCCATAACTGAATAAAGAAATGGAGGCAACAGGCATTAATTGCTGTTTAGACCATTAACCTGTAATCATGGTCAAAACCTATTATTGTGTCCTTCCCAGTGTATGGAAACATGGTCAGAGCCACGTAACAGTGCTATCCATCCTGATGAAAATCTAACGCGTGTATCCCATTCAATGTGTTACAGCACATCCACTGGTTCTTCTCTGTCAGTGCCTCCTTTATGTGAGCCTGTATTTTAGCACTGCCACTATGCTTGATGAGTACACACCTGAGTACACACAGTAGTCTCTCTGTCATACAAAGTAACATGCTTTTGGCTGCAGATGTCGAACGCACACGAGTCAGGCTGTTCAGTGTTCACTCATACATGTTTCACTTAATTATTCAATAACAGTTTCTCAGTCTGGTCATGTGTATTGACACTTACGGTATTCCTAAAACACATCAAAAAAGACAAGCTGACTAAGTGATTTATCATGTATTCTCACTCATCAAGCTTGTGTTGAGATACTATATTCACATTAGTGCACTGCACATGCCATTATCACAAGTTTCCAATCCTCACAGGACAAACAAGACTGCACAAGTTGATCAGCATGATGCATGTCTGCACATCCTCTTCCTGATAACAGTTTAAACAGAGGTTGGTGCCACCTTGAATGATGCCAGATAGACAAGCTTACCAGTGTGGCACAAGCTGTGGTGACATAGTGAGACTACCTGTTGTCAGTATTACTCATACATTAACCTTTCACATTTTTCCGTGTCAGTCAACAGTCTGGCTCCTCTCTTTATAAGGGGAATCCATGCTGTCATGTTCTTGTTTAAAATGCATTTTGACTTTCATAACCCTGTGCATTACGCAAGAGCAGCTATGAACCCAACCTTGGCTCTCCGTAGCTACTACTTTTGTTGATTTAGCTGCAAAACAGTGACATTTAACTCTGTCACTTCTCCAAACATAAGAAAACAGCAAGTCCCTACTTGAACAAACAATGTTTGACCATGTGCACTCCATAATGACACAGAGGAGTGTTTTCTAATCTGGGGGTCACTATTGGCAGTTATCGTCAGGACGTCATTGTCTATGCTTTTGCAAAACTATTACAAATCACTGTTAAAAATGAATTCTGCTTTATGATACGATAACGCTATCGTTAAAGCCTGGTGAGGTTTAGGCACAAGAAACACTTTGTTAGGTGTAGGGATACATCATGGTTTGGATTAAAATCATCACTATATTAAGGTTAAGTGCAGTTACATGTAGAAACATGGGGTGCAAGTTAAAGTTACTACTTCCTTAAACTTAACATCCTTCGTCATGGCTACAATAATAACCATGGGGCTGAGGACGGGGGATGATCTTGGTTACAGGTTTTTAAAAAAAATTCCAGTTGGAAATATGACACTCACAATTGAAAACAGGAATCGAACAGTGTGTGGCAAAGTCGACTATTGGGTTATAGCCTTCATCCACCTGACCTGCTCCGAATGTGGAAATCTGTTGACATATATACTTTATCTAAACTGCACCACTGCTCTGGGGCATAATTATTGTGGCTGTTGGATGGCATCTGTCACTCAAATGTAACTATATGTCATATTTGGGGCGACTAACACTTCAACCTTTTCTTAGGAGGAAACTGGTACCACCAAGAAATGTCTTTCCTCAACTTTCCTTATCCTTAACTTCCTATCAGACAGTATGACCAGACACGTCACATGAGATTACAAATTTCTCTCCTTTCACGATATAATTCACTTGACACAAGTGATTTTTTTTCCTGACACTGTCTGAGCCAAAGTAGTCAACACAAGAAGAGCAGTGTCCCATTACACGCAACAGCTCTCTCTCGGTAGAGCTGATATCGTTTTATCTTCTTTTTTTTCACACTTCAACATCATTTTTGTCATCCCCTCTCTTGTGTCTGTCTGTTATATTGTGATCCACTGACGGACTGTCCCTCTCTGTTTCTCTACTCTCTGCCTTCGGGATGTAGGCCCTTGCTTTTTGTGCCTTTAGTGTAAAATGTGTGTGTGTGTGTGTGGGTGTGTGTGTGTGTGTGTATGTATGTGTGTGTGTATCCCCTCAACACCATAGGGCCTTGTATACGAGTCTGGCCCTCTCTCGCTGCCATTGTTACACCAGCTTTGTGCCTTTGAGCAGCTGTGAGCGTATGGCCATATGTGTGTGTGCGTGCGAGTGTACATTATATGAGCATGTGTACCGTTAGTGTGTTTGCAAGCAGTATGTGTTTATGTGTTTATTGTGTGTATGTGACTGTGTGTGCAGCTTCTTCTGCCAAGACCCAGCTCCTCTCTGTGTCCATCCATTGTGTCCAGTGTTGTGTTCAGTGGCTCTGGGCATTTGGCCGCTATAGAGGACAATGCAGAACAGACAACAGTCGCACAATAGATGAGATATTCTGCGGCGCAGCGGGATGAGGCACCTACCTTGTACTTACAGCTCCAGGAGTTTAACTACACATGACAATCTGTTCTCATCTCTCCAAATCTTTCTGCCATTCTCTTTTGTGTACAAGATGTAATGTCCTAATCATAGCATGTAACAATACTTGATTAATTATGCAGTATATTGAAGTGCCTAAATAGCATCAGGTCCAAATCTGACCAGCAGCCAAGGCTGTAAGATGTGTGTGAATGTGTGTTAAGGGGTATTTAGCCATCTAGCCATCATGCTATACATTCACCCTCCCTGTCCAATGACCTCCTTTATCCAACAGAAGCCAATTGGCAGCTTGACATCCTGTATCTAAAATCTATTAGTCATTCTTTTTCTGTCTCAATAAGCCATCAGTGGTTTTGGTTCTGATCCAAATCAATCCTGTTCTGACACTGACCTGAATCATTCATCTCTCCCCGCTGTCCCTCTCTATCTTGCTGCCTCTCTAACAGTAGGAGTGTGTAGCCAGCTGCCAGCTAGCATCAGTCATGTTGTCAGGGTCTGGCTCTGGGGCTGCTGTTGGCTTTGAGGGCAAGTTCTGCCGTGAGTCTCTCTTAAAGTCTGTCCCTAAACAGCCTCGATGCACTGACAGCATTTAGCAGTACTGGTCTTGTTGCGTGATTGGAAGCGGAATTTTATGACCCTCTACACTGATGTCGTTCAGCTGTTTTCAGTCGTGCTAATACATAGATATCACATCTGGCGGCCATCCAGAAATGATAGAACAGTGGTTACATACCAGCTATAGACTGTATATAAAGACAAGCATAGTGAGGTATGATGTCACTCATTGGTTTGCATTAAAGTCACCAAAAGTTACTACTTATTGTCAGCACCATCTTTTCCACTTGGAGCCAGGACCTTTCAAATAAAGAGTGGGGGGTGTTGCCATTCACACTCTGGAAACACGCCCTGCTACCTCGGACTGAAGAAAATTCTAAGAGCACAAGCAGAAGAAGCTTCTTGCATTTTGCCAATGAAAGTGTTTTGATCACTCGCGCTAGTTCAGGCCGGTTAATGACTTATTGACGCATCAACTGTTCAGCCACCAGTTGACTAGTCACTGCACATCCAATTATATTCATGCATGCAATGGATGTACCCATCCCTGAGCTACTACCTTATCGTGGTGGAGGGGTTTGAGTGTCCCAAAGACCCCAGGAGCTCCGTTGTCGGGGGCTTTATGCCCCTGGTAGGGTCACCCAAGGCAAACAGGTCCGGGGGGAGGGACCAGACAAAGCGTAGCTCACAAAAACCCCTTATGACGAGTAATATAAATGGAACCTCGTTTCCCCTGCCCGGACGCGGGTCACCGGGGCCCCCCCTGGAGCCAGGCCTGGGGGTGGGGCTCGTTGGCGAGCGCCTGGTGGCCGGGCCTGCACCCATGGGGCCCTGCCGGGCACAGCCCGAAGAGGCAACGTGGGACCCCCTTCCCGTGGGCTCACCACCCGTAGGAGGGGCCAAAGGGGTCGGGTGCAGTGTGAGCTGGGCAGCAGCCGAAGGCGGGGACCTTGGCGGTCCGATCCTCGGCTGCAGAAGCTAGCTCTAGGGACTTGGCGGGGAAGGAGCCTGAGCTGGTGCGCGAGGTTGAGAAGTTCCGGCTAGATATAGTCGGCCTCACCTCGACGCATAGCAAGGGCTCTGGAACCAGTCTTCTCGAGAGGGGTTGGACTCTCGTCCACTCTGGAGTTGCCATTGGTGAAAGGCGCCGGGCAGGGGTGGGAATACTTATTGCCCCTCGGCTTGGCGCCTGTATGTTGGAGTTTACCCCAGTGGATGAAAGGGTAGCCTCCCTCCGCCTTCGGGTGGGGGGACGGATCCTGACTGTTGTTTGTGCCTATGGCCCAAACGGCAGTTTAAAGTATCCACCCTTTCTGGACTCCTTGGAGGGGGTGCTGGAAAGTGCTCCCTCTGGGGATTCCATCATTCTGCTGGGGGACTTCAACGCTCACGTCGGCAGCGACAGTGAGACCTGGAAGGGTGTGATTGGGAGGAACGGCCCCCCCAATCTGAACCCGAGCGGTGTTCTGTTATTGGACTTCTGTGCTCGTCACAGATTGTCCATAACGAACACCATGTTCAATCATAAGGGTGTCCATATGTGCACTTGGCACCAGGACACCCTAAGCCGCAGTTCGATGATTGACTTTGTAGTCGTGTCGTCGGACTTGCGGCCGCATGTCTTGGACACTCGGGCAAAGAGAGGGGCGGAGCTGTCAACTGATCACTGGTGGTGAGTTGGCTCCGATGGTGGGGGAGGATGCCGGTCAGACCTGGCAGACCTAAACGTATTGTGAGGGTCTGCTGGGAACGTCTGGCAGAGTCTCCTGTCAGAGAGAGCTTCAATTCCCACCTCCGGGAGAACTTTGACCATGTACCGGGGGAGGCGAGGGACATTGAGTCTGAGTGGGCCATGTTCCGTGCCTCCATTGTCAAGGCGGCCGACCGGTCGTGTGGCCGCAAGGTGGTCGGTGCCTGTCGTGGCGGCAATACCCGAACCCGCTGGTGGACACCGGTGGTGAAGAAGGAGTCCTATAGGGCCTTTTTGGCCTGTGGGACTCCAGAGGCAGCAGGCAGGTACCGGCAGGCCAAGCGGGGCGCGGCTGCGGCGGTCGCTGAGGCAAAAACCCGCACATGGGAGGAGTTCGGTGAGGTCATGGAGAACGACTTCCGGACGGCTTCGAAGAGGTTCTGGACCACCATCCGGCGTCTCAGGAGGGGGAAGCAGTGCACCGTCAATACTGTGTATGGTGGAGACGGTGCCCTGCTGACCTCGACTCGGGACGTCGTGGATCGGTGGAAGGAATACTTCGAAGACCTCCTCAATCCCACCGACACGCCTTCAGGTAAGGAAGCAGGGCCTGGGGACCCGGGTGTGGGCTCTCCTATCTCTGGGGCTGAGGTCGCTGAGGTGGTCAAGAAGCTCCTCGGTGGCAAGGCCCCGGGGGTGGATGAGATCCGCCCGGAGTTTCTCAAGGCCCTGGATGTTGTGGGGCTGTCATGGTTGACACGACTCTGCAACATCGCGTGGACATCGGGGGCAGTGCCTCTGGATTGGCAAACTGGGGTGGTGTTCCCTCTTCTTAAGAAGGGGGACCGGAGGGTGTTTTCCAACTACAGGGGGATCACACTCCTCAGCCTCCCTGGTAAGGTCTATTCGGGGGTACTGGAGAGGAGGGTCCGTCGGATAGTCGAACCTCGGATTCAGGAGGAGCAATGTGGTTTTCGTCCGGGTCGTGGAACTGTGGACCAGCTCTACACCCTCTGCAGGATCCTTGAGGGTGCATGGGAGTTTGCCCAACCAGTCCACATGTGCTTTGTGGACTTGGAAAAGGCATTCGACTGTGTCCCTCGGGGGGTCCTGTGGGAGGTTCTCCGGGAGTACGGGGTATCGGACCCCCTGATTCAGGCCGTCCGTTCCCTGTACGACCGGTGTCAGAGCTTGGTCCGCATAGCTGGTAGTAAGTCGGACTCGTTTCCGGTGGGGGTTGGACTCCGCCAGGGCTGCCCTTTGTCACCGATCCTGTTCATAATTTTTATGGACAGGATTTCTAGGTGCAGCCAGGACGTTGAGGGGTTCCGGTTTGGTGACCTCAGGATTGGTCCTGCTGGCTTCATCAGACCGTGACCTCCAACTCTCACTGGATCGGTTCGCCGTCAAGTGTAAAGCGGCCGGGATGAGAATCAGCACCTCCAAATCCGAGTCCATGGTCCTCAGCCGGAAAAGGGTGGAGTGCACCCTCCGGGTCGGGGATGAGATCCTGCCCCAAGTGGAGGAGTTCAAGTACCTCGGGATCTTGTTCACGAGTGAGGGAAGGATGAAGCGGGAGATCAACAGGCGGATCGGTGCGGCATCTGCAGTAATGCGGGCTCTGCACAGATCCGTCGTGGTGAAGAGGGAGCTGAGCCGAAAGGCGAAGCTCTCCATTTACCAGTCGATCTTCGTTCCTACCCTCACCTATGGTCATGAGCTTTGGGTAGTGACCGAAAGAACGAGATCGCGGGTACAAGCGCCCGAAATGAGCTTCCTCCGCAGGGTGGTGGGGATCTCCCTTAGAGATAGGCTGATAAGCTCGGTCATCCGGGAGGAGCTCGGAGTAGACCCGCTGCTCCTACGCGTTGAGAAGAGCCAGATGAGGTGGCTCGGGCATCTAATTAGGATGCCTCCCGGACGCCTCCCGGGTGAGGTGTTCAGGGCACGTCCCACCGGTAGGAGACCCCGGGGAAGACCCAGGACACGCGGGAGAGACTATGTCTCTCGGCTGGCCTGGGAACGCCTCGGGATCCCCCGGGAAGAGCTGGACGAAGTGGCTGGGGAGAGGGAAGTCTGGGTTTCCCTGCTTAGGCTGCTGCCCCCGCGACCTGACCCCGGATAAGCGGAAAGAAGATGGATGGATGGATGGCAATGGATGTTTTAGGCAACCCAATTTTCACTGATTGCTGCTCACCACCCCAACCTTTTCTTCAAGTCATAAAAACGTTGGTATTTTGTATTTGTTACAGAGCCTTTTTCAACAAATCATACTGCATGAATATTGGCAATATATGATTAAAATATATTTATAGTGTGTCTGACTGAAAGGTTCATTTGTAGCTTTGCAAGTGGTTGATTTAGCTTCCTCACTGGAGAAAAGTTTTTTGCTTATGTGGCTGGTATGGTAATGCACAGCATGAACAGCTGTTTCAGGTTCATAAAGGCAAGAACAGTGATATCTCACTGAAATTGGCTGAGCATCATCTTGGTATTTGGCTCGTATATTATTTCAAGATTTTTGCGGTCTTTGAACGTAATGTTGAATCACAAGTTCATTGTCTTGACCTGTACTGTACGTTAATACTGTGTGGTGGGCAAACAGCTGTCAAACTCTTCAGATTATGTGCCAGAGAAAACAGCTGCTTCTTCAACTTCTAAGCAAAGTGATTAGCCAAGTACCTAAATTAACATCAAGTTCCCCACTCCAAATATCGGAGTCACGTGAAGTTAAAATTAGATTTTGCTTGTCAATGCAGTTGCATTGTGTTGTTAATATGTTCTTAATTCCTCTTTCTTTCATTTGGTTAACTCATCCTCTCCTCCTCTGCACCAGATGTAATTTACCTGCTGTCTGTTCTCCAGGGACATCAAAAAAGACTTTCACAAAATTAAAAAGAGATCCACTCCCCCACACTGTTGTCTTTCTCTTTCTCACTTTGCCCTCTCCTTCTCTTTCCAAACCTATTTTTCTTTCTCACTCCTCCCCTTCCTGTTTCTCTGAGATCAAATATGATCTATCTACCCAACATGACAAGCAGTTTACAGCTCTTGCAGGCCTTCAAGATTAAAAAATGTAAAACTATTCTGCTTTTTTAGACGTATTTTCCACCAAAGCCCACAGAGTCTCCTCCAGATTTAATTGGCCCTATAAATAAAACGTTCTGCTGCAAAAGTCGTTTAGAGGGAGAGAAATGGAGGGGAACGCACACACAGACAGACACACAGAGAAAGAAGGTGAGATTCAGGGATAGCAAGAGAGATAGATAAGACATACAAAGAGTGAGGGTGTGAATTAACGCAGTAGATGAACGTAATTACTGCTGGAGCAGTGTTCAGACAACTGACTTAGGATGCAGACAGACAGTGACGGCTTCATCAGAGCAGCTGAGAGAAGGAGGGGTGTGTGCGTGCACTAGAAAGGATCTGTGGGTGCCTGGCACGGAGATGGAGGTGACAGAGGAAAACAGATGCAGACTGAGGAAAACTTATAGAAAGAGGTGAAGCAAGACGGGGAGGAAAAAAAAGAAAGAAAAAAATGTCTGTGTGTGTTTGGTGTGTGTGTGTGCGCACATGCGTGTGCGTACACTTTATAATATAACAATTCATAATGTTTACATTTCATGAGGCGGTCAGAGATATTTATTAGACCGCTTTAATTTGTAATATTGTTAAAAAAGTATCCTCTTATACACTATATGGCCATAAGAACATAATAAACCCCTGGCTGCTTTTTATAGTGGGCTATGCCCCTGTTCAAGCATAAAGATACAAACACTTGAGGTGCAACAGGCCACCATTCATCTTGAAGTTCAGAGAGAATTAAACAACTTTTGAAGAAAAGCACAGCTTTTTTTTTCTTGACTCCTACTCAACTAATGTATGTAAAAGTGCTTCAAATAAAACCGCAAAGAAACTGTACGTTGCAATCGACATTTACTCCAATTAATATGGTACAATTTTAATGAGCTACTGGGACTTCAATAAGAATTACATGGCAACACATTGTTTAGGAAATGAATTACTTTGTTGTGTGTCAGTATGGTAACCTGACGTGCCAGATGGTTTGTTACATAGAACCATCTGAGAAGTCATCAGAAACTGTTTGGAAAAGGGCAGAAATACGTGGCAGGTGACTGGATGAACCATCTGTCCATCACGTCTATCACCATCTAACCTTGCGAGGCAGCTGGATTCGCGACGCTGATAAGTCGTCAAACCACCAGTTTGGACACAAGCACGTAACTTGAAGCTTGACGAGTTGGATTCCTGTGTAATCTTTTGGTGATCTTGCAAATCCAGTCGCCTGGCAAAGAATTCAATATGGTAGCAACCAGAGTAAATATTGTCTAGTCAGAGAACATAAACCCACCTGCAAGCTTCATTTTCATGACACAAAAGAGAGATTGCTACTTTGAGTTTGTATGTGTAAACAGCTCCAATTAAGTAAAATCGTAATGCTCGAACATACGATGATATTTCAGCTAGTAATGTGTTTGCAGCTTTGTGTGAAGGTTTTTTCCTCTTCCAACATGACACAAATAGAGCACAAAGAGAGGTTTATAAAGAAATCATTTTCCCAGTTTGGCATGGCAGAACTTGACTGGCCAGCGCAGACCCATGATCTCAACTCTCTCCAACACTTTGGGATGCATTCTAATGTCCACTGAGAGCCAAGCCTCATTGCCCAACATCAGTGCCAGAACTCAATAATGCTCTTGTGGCTGAATGGGCTAAACTCTTGTGAAAAGCCTTCCCAGAAGAGCAGAGGCTGTTATAGCAGCATATTAATGCCCATGTGTTTGGAATGAGATCTTTAACTATCACATACTTTTGGCTATGTGGTGAATATTTTCAGTCAGTTTTAGCAACAGTTGACTTGTGATCACTGTTTTTGTTGTTATTGCACTCTCTGTGTTTGCTAATGTGATTTTTGAGAGTTTATCACATTCATTTTGATACACCTGAAACTCATGTTTCAAAAGCTGTGAATCACAGGTACAAAGATGGCTGTACAAAAAAAGAGCCATTAAGTTGAATTCCGATAGCTGTGTCTATCAGCTTAAATAGATATTTGAAAGTCAGATTTTTTAGGAGTGAGTGTGTTCAGCAGCGACATAAGGCAAACCTAAAAATAAAGCCAGAAAGTTGCAGCTCATCAGATACACACATAGGATAATTTTGTAATGTGGCAAGAGGAAAAGTCCAAAAATGGGGATGCCAAACACAGGGCCAAGAGGAACACTGGTCACATAGGTCATGGTCAAACTGTCATAGTATGCTGGCTTATCCCCTCTGTGTGTGTAAGCATAAAAACATCAGTGTTTATATGCATGAGACATTTGTATATTTGCATATTTATGTCTTTGTATATGAAAAAAGCTCACAGAGACCAAGCATAACAGTAGGATTTGTGTGTGTTTGTGAGTGTGAGACAGAAACAGAGTGTAATCATTGCAGTGCAGGGTGTTGACTCTACAGGGATGTGCAGTAACATGCCGTCTAATTAACAGTGTCCTCTCCGTGGTGAGGCTGGTTCCCACAGCCCCAACAGCCATGATTAAAAGAAACACTCTCAAAGGACGGGAAGCTCTTCCAAATTCACTCCAGATACTTCCTGGAAACCATCCACACACAATCAACTATCTCATCTTGACCAGAATGGACGCTCTTTTAACTCCCCGCCTCACTCTGTGGCTGGGTCTTTCTCAAGTACGCAAACGCTTTTCTCTGACTTTCTCTCTCGCTTCCTTCATCTGCTTTTTTTCTCTGAACTCCTCTTTTCCCAAAAACACTCGTTCTCTTTCCTGCCCTCTCACTTATCCCACCCTCGCTGTCTGCCAAGGCTTCACATCAAAGCCAGTGATTGGTTTCTAACTGTTCAGCAGGCAGTATTTTATCCTGCTTTGTGTGAAGAGACCAAAATAATCAGCATGAATATGGAAAAACCTGCTTCTATGGTAACATCCAGCCCAGTAATATCCATATCAGTCGAACTAACTTGGCTTAATTTGACTTACATGCAAACGGATGGCAACACTTTAGTCCAAAGTCCCCTTGGCTTAGACTCACATTGTAAACAGTGACTTTGACTTTTGTGTATAAATATACCAACTAGTCAAGGTTGTTGGCTCAGTGCTGAAATTGACTCATGTACAGAAAGCAACAATTTATACTTCAATTCTGTTGTTTTCTTGGCACCATCTCCACCTCCTGATGTAAAGTCTCTTCACCTTGGTTTGACTTTTCTGTACACCATCCATACTCAACGTTGTTGGCTACGGTAACTGTTCAGCAAGGTCTCCAACTTGAATTTAATAGTAAGTTGAATTAAATGTCTCTCCTGTCCTCAAGTTTTCTTGAAATATGCTCATCTAGGGTAAGATATTAGATGTTACATGCAGAGCTGTAGAATCCATGTCAAATAAAATGTCAACATTGGATTATAGTATCAATACTTTCTCCATGAAGGTCAAGAGTATACCTTTGAGTTCACAGGATGTTAAGAATTATTGTAAAAAGGGTTAAATGTCCCTTTATGAAACATTAGGCTATAAGAGAATTAAAGGACCATATTAGTCGTTTTGCATGTTTTTGTCAAATAACTACCATAAGTTTATATTGTACATTACTGCTAGTCATTTCCCAAAGCATGCAACTGTGCTTTGGCCTTTGTAGTATTTTGCCAGTTCGGTTGATGATGACACATTGAGTTGATAAAGTACATAAATTACATGTTTTTGTTAGCTTGGAAGACATAGAAATGACAATTTATCTCTTATCCTGTGACTCCCGGTGGAAATATATATTTCTTCTGTGTGGCTCCATGTTGGTGGGAAAGAAGTCCTATCTATGAGTGATTCTGATTTGACATGCTCTGCTCTGTCTAACACACCATTGCATTCCTGCTAAATACTAAAACAAGCAAGTTTTCATGGTTCTCCATGTAAGGCAGGCTATGGCTAATTGCAATCTAACAGCCAGAGGACAATGCCAACACATGAGCAGTGATCATTTCACTGTAAGCCACTAATGTTACATATCAGAGGACACCTAAAATACAACATTACTGAAAACACCAGCTCCTCAGCACAGCACAACACCACAAGTCCTACAGACAGAGATAAGAATATTAGCAATTGTTGATGATAATGTAAATGTACTGTAGGCAAGCATTTGCTTAAAACAGATCACCATTATAGTACCACAGAATTATTTACAGTGAGCTCAGCTCAGTAAGACTCAAACGTGTTTCTTCTGAGTAACTGATGCCAGCAGCTTAATCTCCTCCTTTCACCCTGCAGTCAAATGATGAATGATTTTGGATGTCCATGACCACAACTCAAATCTTGACCAAGAGGTACATTGTGGAATGGACAAAGTGTTTATCGATAACACATTTTTTATTTCAATCAAGTGCACAAGGGTTTTGTACTTACTGCATGCCAGTGTGAGAAGTCTAGAAAAAATGTCTTGTCTTTGGTTTCAGCTAGATATAGTGGTGTCTGACTCACATACACACACAGTATAGATTTCACTGTTTCATCTCTCTTCATCTCTCTTTGTACATTTGTAGGTGTGCTTAGTTAAATATTACAGCCACTACTAACACTTGCATGCACACATACCTACTTTCATGATCTCTGGAGGCTAGAAGGGATCTTGCGTTTGGTTGGATGTATGCATGTGTCCGTTTGTGTATCTGTCTGCAGCTAATCTTGTAAACACTGGACCCATCAGCCTAATATTTTTTGCGCACGGTTATGACTGTGTGCTTAAGGACCTCTCCTGGTTGTGGTGATTCACAATTTGTGACTGCTCTGTTTTATACCATCACTGACCTCTGAATCCTCACTCCTCAGAGCCGGTCCACTGAGGACGACCAATCATGCCTTGTTGCCATGTTTGATCAATCATTGCCAGATTTCAGTAACTTGAGAGCGGGTTTTGTTGTAAATTCAATTAAATCCCAATAAGATCTCATAAGAACTCCTCATGAGCCTATCTTAAAGCTTCGGCTTTTGTCTTTACAGCAGTCCACCCCGTTTTATTATATGTGTTACGACATAGCATAAGGCATTTCTGGCTAGGCTAAAAACAAGTATTACCTAGTCTGTTGCAGGCCACATTTTGGCCTTTGTCATGGTTCAAAAACTAACATCCATAGAAAGGTTTTGCATATTAATTCCATACCATTCCACTTTCATTCCACTAAAGTTAGGCACAATACGAGGTGAACAAATCCCCATTCTTGTTTCTTCGTTGCCATCCTGACTGTACACAACTGGCAGAGATCTGCAGTCTACTGAGTGCACTTTATTAGTTATGTTATGTTTCGGCCTTCTCATTTCATATTTAGAGAAACACATGCTTAGTTCATTAATTCTGAACATTGCTTTTTTGGAAAGACCACCAAAAGACCAAATTTCTGAGGGAATACATTTTATGCTAATAAGAGATTCTATATTAGTAACATCAGAGTACTCATTTATAGCTCTAGACAGTCACAGCTCTCCAACCAAGCTTACAGTTAAAGAGCATGCTAGTTTGGTTGTTACTTGGATAATATCTTAACACAATTTATTCAAAAGATGTAATTTTACCATTGACTCTTGTCGTACTACTATCTGCAAACCATGCCTCCTTTTTGTTTTTTTATAAAAATTCTACACAGTTTTGAAGCACAAAATTATGTGTGAAACTTAGTTTGCTTGTTTACAAAAAATGTCCAGTAATGGTACCTGTTATTGTGTTGAAATAAAGCAGTGTCAATGCTGCTGACACTTCAAATCTGCCACCTGCAGCTTGTCACACAAGCCACAGATTAGCAGCTACAACTGACGCATTTCAGTAAATTGCTTTCAGATTGCTTAGGTTTTACTTCAATCAAAATTCTCCTACAAAGTCTGGCCTCACAGGAAAGCTATACCCTTTTTTATTTTTTATAAATTCTTAAATGTAGCTGACAAATTGTACGAAAGGAGGGATGGTAACTGCCATTTGGGGTCTTCACCTCTAAAAAAGAAAAAAACTGAATTCTGCGTAAGCATATTTTGATACCACAGTATTAGAAGGAATCCCTATGGCTCAGTGGATTAAGTCTTGTGACATGATGTGAATCCTCCCAATCTTTGTCACATTGTCCTTTTTCCTGTTGCTCAGTGAAATGAATTAAGCAGAAATGCTTTTATGAGGCAGAAAATGGAAGGATACATGCAGAAGGACTGCAACAGATTGAGAGAGGAAGGGGGAGGATGAAAAGACATATTTTTCTCTCAAAGATTGATAAAAGAGAGATATTTCTGTAACTCCGGGCTAATTCAATGAGTGGTGCCAGATCTCACTGGGGATTTACAGGCCTGGCTTCAAAACAATTAGCTGGAGAATGGGAGCCGTTTAAAAGACAAGGAGACGAGGAGATCTTAATACAGCTGTGGGTATTTCCCCACAGAGGACTCATTTTTACAACCTCCTTGCAGAGTCTCTCTCTCACTCGAATACTGCAAGCCAATCTCCTCCGTCTCATTTCACACAGAAGACAATTTTCTGAAAGCTGCTATAGGGAAAAGAAAGAAAAAAGGAGATATGAGAGAGTGTGAGGTCTGAGACGGTGTTAGAGAGAGGAAGTGAGAAAGTTATGGAGACTGAAAGAAAAAGATAAAAACACAATTGGAAGGAAGGAGCAGGGAGACAGACGGTAGGGAAAAGAGAGGACAAGCTTAAAGAGAGACAAACAAAAACAGAAAAAGATAGAAACAGAAAGAAACAAACTCAGATAAATAGATAAGGCTCAGCAGAAGGCAGGTTGTATTTGTCTGGGGAGCCAGAAGATTGAACATCCCTCTCTCTTTATGAGGACTTCCTGCTTGCTGCCCTCTGTATGCTGAGGGCCAATCAGTGAGTCTATATGTCCATAGGGGCCAATCAGTCAGAGTGCAGAAGAACTAAGTCAGCATGTCTTTGTCCACACAGGTAATCAAAGACAATGTTAAACGTCTACTGTTGTGAATCGCTTTTCACATGCTCTTAACCCAGGGTTATCCACGCTGTAGCACTCACAGTAGAAGTTGCCTTAAGGGAGTGTAACCCCTTCTCACAAGGCAGTAACTAACCGTGAGCTATGTTATTGTACTTGTTAACCCGTTGACTTTAACCTCAGGGCTTTGGAAGTCAATAAAATCAACAGTTACTGACTTGCAAATAGCATTCACAATACCATTCAACAGATTTTCCCTGAAGCTCTTTTCCAACATTGTCCTAAATAACAGATATTTCTTTAAAAAATACACCCTATTTCAGTCGGTCACTGTGATAAAATGCTCCTTTAAAGTGGCATTAATCAATATTTGTATATTTTTAGATGGAGGAGTGGATTCCATGACCACATGCAGTGTGTTGCTCTTATTGACAAATGGATAATTGTGACGACAGATAATTATCACCAGTCTCTGATCTACCTTGCTTTCTGGCAGTTCAGTTCAGTCTTATTGGTTATCAAACTAATTTCCAGCTGCAGAAGGCAACTGTTTTAAGGTGAACCGTTCTGATAAAGCCACTGTATGCTACCTGCTCATTGCTGAACAGACTAAGTTAGCGTCTAGCTAACTTTGGTGGAGCATTTAGCAGCTGAACAGCTACAATCTTCCCTCAGGAGTTAGTGGAGACCAAAAGCAGAGTTTAAAGGGAAGTGAGTATTGGATTTACATCAGGTTGACAGCAATGGCTACAAATGAATGCTTATGTTGCTCAGCCGACTGGATGTGTGGGAAACTGTTTGCAAACAAGTTCACCATATCAATTAAAAAAGTGGTCTTATGTCAGTGTTAATGTTTACAGCTTGTCTGTTAATAAAATGAATTATATTATTTTTAGCAAAATACTGGCAAGTATTTCTATTTAAAAACATTGCAAAAATTAGACTGATATTACATGGAAATGATAAAAGGAGGAATCTACCTTGACTATTGTGATTTCATGTTTACATGTCTTCACCAAAAGATTTAAATAGCTCTAATGTGTCCAGTGTGTGCAGTAATGCAACCTCACTGATTATCCATTTTCTTTTACCTGTCTTACATCTGTTTCATTATGTAACATTGCTAATCTTGTTATCATTTTTACTCAAATACATCTTTTGCACACCGTACTTACAGTATATACAGTACAACAGCAGTTCTTTGTGGTGCAGCAGCCCATGTCATCAGACTACTCCCACTCACACCCCCTTCCTCTCAGTATGATAAATGGACTTCTCCCTGGAGAATAAACAACAAAGTCATCCAACCTCAACACTACTAGTCCCTGTCACTTTCAGGGATACAGAGTCAGAGGTTACATGTAGCAGAAATACAGTTATTAGACATGTAGACACATTGTTAAGAGAACATTTAACAATGTCACATCAGGTGACGATGGCCTGAGGTCAACCTCTGACCTGCAGGCTTCATGGAAGAAAATGCTTTTTAAAATGTTGTCAGATGTGTATTTTCTGTAGCATATCAGTGTTTTGTGGAGGTTAATGCTCATGTACTGAGAAAAGGTATTACGTATATATTGTTTTAGCAATATGGTAAGAGGAACTTTGCTCTCTCTCTAGTTTTGTAGCATTATATTGTTTTTATAATCAAACTATCATATCCACTGAACTTGTATAGTAAGACAATATAAGACATGATTAGAATTGTCATCTGCTTTTGCTAATGTTAGCAAGTACCAATCAGAGGAGTTCAGACTATAACAATGCAAGCAAAGAATCATCTTTGGAATAAACATTAACCTTCCTGCCTTGTTGTCACTGAATGATTGATACTAACCTGAAAATCATCAACACGAAGAAGAAATGTTCCCTTTCCCTTGTAGCCTGGACTCCAGGTTTTCTGTTAACCTGACGAAAATTGAAAACTCTTTAAGCGAAGAGCCCCACAGTTGTCAACCACTTGTGAATTCAATAGCATTTCTGTCTGTGTTTTCAGCTTTTAATTCAGGGTTTCTGTATTATTTGCATGTTATGGTGTCTCTCACACTAGGGACCAATTAAATGATAAAGCGGTGCCGTTACAGGTTTATGTAAATGCACTCTGCGAGAGGGCTGTATTGATAAATGGCGTGGAATTACAGAACAGCAAATAACTGTAGGTGCTGTACATTATTTTCCCTTTTTAATTGATAAGGTTGCAGAGTAAAATGTAGTGTCTTAGGGTGAGTTGCAAGCCTTTCTCAAGGGTCATTTGCTTTAAAGTGAAAAGAAGGGAGGAACATGAAAGAAATTCAGGGCAAAGTGAGGGAAAATCACATACTCTAATGCTGTGACTCAATGGCTTGTTCAGCTAAGCACACAAGTGAAAAATTGAGTCTCTTATTGTGGCAGCCAACAGCATTAAAGCTGCATTAAGCAATATTTTTACATTAACATTGAATCAGATGGCTCCTTGAATCAACAGCCCAGGCTGCAGTTCTGCAGCTTTAAGCCAGTTCTTCAGCTCATTCTCTTGCTTTGTCGGACCAACACAATCAAAAATAATGCTGGTTCATCATATCAAGGACTTGTGCTTTCATCCCATAAGCTCACACAACCTGTTTGTGAACCTCACAACCTGTAGATGAAATTCAATTGCTTAATTTAATTGTTATATATCAGCATTGTGGACTAACACATTGGTGAGGTAAAGAAAATAACCCCAGACTTGTAAAGAAAAATTGTTTTAAATGTCAATAATAGATCATAGACTGTATATAAAGATAGAGTGCACTGTGGTGGTGCCAACTTTTTCTGTTGGATCCAGGACCTTTCAGAAAAGGAGTGCGATGTGTTTCCTTTTACACTCACATGGCCCGTTTCCTAGGATCAAAAGGAACACTGGCTTACTGGGAACATCTACCATTAAACACTTGGGCTAATATTACTTTAGAAAAATAGTCTTAAGAGGGCAGGTTGATTAGTTAAGTAACATTAAACGTACAAAATATTGTGACAATAACTCAGTGCGAGTCCGAGAGCCATGGAAAGAAGCAAGTGAGAGATCTGTCTTTCATGGCTGTCAATTAAGGTCCAGATGCAGACATTAAATAAGTCTATAAATCTTCAAATCTTATTAATGGAACAATATTTCTAAAATGATCACCAGCACACTTATTAGAGGGCCAGAATTGAGCGATTGAGACCATAATAACCTGTTGAAAGAAATGATTGACTCAGAATCTCTGAGAAGGAAAACTGATTTATACAAAGAGCATCTGTTTGACACATCATCCACTTAGGAGAGACTGACAGACCAAAACATACACAAATACACACACACACACACACACTCAGCCATGAGTCAGAAAGGCCTCTTGATGTTTCATCAGGCCAGAAGGCACAGCAGGGACTGACAACTCTCTGTCAAGAGACAAATCAGTGCGCGCACACACACACACACACACACACACACACACACACACACACACACACACACACACACACACACACACACACACACACACACACACACACACACACACACACACACACACACACACACACACACACAGAGTCACACACAGAGTCACAGAGATGCAGGAGGAGTAATGTCTAATGTCTAAATACTTCTCTGAAGTGAAGCAGTCTTTCTTTCATCAACCAGTCACCTGTTTGTGGTGCTATAGGTGGGGTGTGTGAATAAAAATGTTTTAATACTTGAAACGAGATGTTTGCTTCTTTGGTCTCTCTATGCCTTCTCAAGACAGCAGAATCGATATCGAGATATAGAAAGTGTGGACGAGCGTGCATTTCCCCTGTAAATAAGAGTGACAGATAATGCAGAAGTTTATTAATTACAAAACTCAAGTGTGCACAGTAAAAGTCAAGCTGTAATCAGTCTGCCAGTCAAGGTTCGTGAGCACAGAGGGACAGTTTTATAAGTATTAAACAAGTCTTTAGCAGAAAATGAGTGATTTGTTCAAAATGCAAATTCTCTTGTCCCACCTCATACAATTTGCCAGCTTTCTAAATATTAAATGCTTGCAGGATAATTTTTCAAACTGCTGTAATCTTCCAGGACTTTGTGTTATGATCAACAGTTTCTTCAGCATTTGCACTGACTGCTCCTCAAGCTCCTTAGAGGCAAAATCATTTATAAACCAGCAAGATTTCTTTTAGTACATCTCTGAGCCCATAGACAGAGCCAGGAATCAGTCAAGGTTATCTCTGAAAGCCTTAATATTACTTTATATCTTATCAATGATGTTACATTTTCTAACTCTGTGTATTTAAGTCGTGACTGGGATACCGCATTACGTTTTTACTGAACCATCAAAGCACTTAAACACCAAGATGGCTAGTGGCTTTTAAAAGTCATCAATGCTAATATTTTCACCATGATTATCTTGTGAAGAATTTGACGTCAACATCATAAAGAAAGTTATACAACAGCATTTGCTCAGAGGTGAAAAAAATCCATGGGCATTTGAGGAAGCCATGATGCTCATACAAACTCACCACAGAAAGGCAATTAATACTTAAAGGGAAACTCTGGTATTTCCCAACCTGGATCCTATTTTCACATCTATTTGTGTGTAAGTGGCTAATGGGGACGACTATTCCTTAAACTGGTCCAGTATTGAGCGAGAGCACTGGAGCCATCAGCCACGAAACGGGTTACAATGTAATCCTTTGTCCTTTGGGGCAATAGAACCCTGTCAAGGTATTTTCACTAAAAGCTTGTGTTTGCCACTGACAGCCTCAGATTACATTATGGAAAGGACCATACAGAGAAATAAAAAGTTTTTCTTTACCTTTTGCTTGATCTAGTCTGTATGTTATTGTGTCTCACTAAGGAGAAGCTTCACTCTAAAGCATCACAAGAGTTGAGCTATTGTCGAAATCCTTTAAATATTCAGCCATGAGTTTGACAATCTTTTAGATAAAACCAAGCTGTGCATTTTCTTCAACACACCAAACTCCTCCTGGCATTCCTCTATCCAACTCTGTCATGGCTCAACAACTCAACCCTCGCGAGATGTCAGAACAATACTTCTCCTTGAGCAAGACTTGGTTAGACACAATAACAAACAGACCAGATCGAGCAAAAAGTAAAGATTTTTTTTTCTCTCTCCGAATGGTCCTATCCACAATGTTGTGGGACACTTATAATAACAATATTAGCCTCTCAGTGGAGAAATAGGTACTTTTAATGGAAGTACATTGACCAGGATGCTATTGCCCCAAAGGATTACAATACAGCCTGTTCTAAGGCAACCAGCTGAAGTGCTGTGGTTCAATATTGGACCAATTAAAAAAATTGTTGTCCCCCATTACCCACACAAAATAATGGGAAATTAAGGTCCAGTTTCCTTTCAGGTGAATGGCAGAAGACTGGGGGTTATCTCACACAAAATCAGTGCCAATGTAGAACAAGACATTTGAACTTCAGCGATGATCAATTTCTTTAAAATTACTGATGATAACATTTCATTTCACATCTTTTCCCTGATGGTACCCTCTCCCTGCTCTATTGCAAATACATTAATTGTGGTGAAGGTGTTGGTAATAGTAAGATGATGAAATTCAAAAGTCACTGTGATGTTGCAGATCAAACCCTCCCTTTGGTTCATTCCCCATAACCTTTTATATACAACATGCGGTTTTAATTGCCTATAATTATGCACTGGCAATCGTTAACGCCTTCTTGCAATCTGGTGTATTCCTCAGTGTCTTTATCAAATGCTATTATCACAGTGCTTACAGAACTAATATCACGCTTACTGTATATAACCAAGATCCTACAGAAGTGTTGTCATAGACTTGTAAAACCAGGTTATACATTCAGAAATGGTTGTATATGTAGATTGGAAAATATAAAGTGTGTATTGATTTGGTTTCATTCAGTTAGTTAGTCATTTAGTTTAGCTCAGTTAACACTGACCTAAACTAAATGACAGAAAAACAAATGTATTTCTCAATTTACAATCAGCAGTTATAAAATAATTACTAAAACTATAGTATCCACAGATAATGGTCCAAAATTAGGTTGGTTTGGAAAATGACTGTGGTGCAACTCAAAAACCTCAGTTTGCTTCTCACTACTTAATTAACAATATAAAGATACCACCAAACCTGAAGCTAGTATCTATCTATACTATACTATATCAATACACTGCATGTACAATATATTCATAATTTCAAAACACAAAATACAGAATATGAAGAAGCTTTCTATAAAAAGAAACGTTACAATAAACTTGCACGCCACTGATTTAGAGGAACAACTGTACACCTGGTGTCAGACCACACTCTTGTGAAATATATTGTCGGTGACACTCTTGCCAAAGTGCTCTCTCCACAGGTGGGCATTTCTTCACCCACCCAGTGAGGGTCAGTGTGTGCTTTTGACCTTCATCTTTCCAGCTCATGAACTCTTGACAGGATGAGTTGGTGTTTCGCTTTCATGTCCTCTTCGAAGCACAAATTATAAAGAGGTGCTGTAAACTCTGATGCACACTAAAATGGAGGTGCTGCAGTTCTCTGATGACTCTAAACTGGCTTAAGATCAATAATGCAACCATAGCTACAGTACAGCAATGCAATGAACTGACAGGACTGACTGACTAATAGGGTTAGACTGTCTTCACACAGACAGCAGATGTGCATGAGGTGATGGGCTCTGTGCTGTCTCATCAGCATCTTCCTCTCTTGGAATATCAGAAAACTCTTTGAACAAGACTGTGATACATGAACTCAACTCATTTAGACTTTTAAAGCAACTATATGATTATTTACTATAATTATAACTAATATTCTTGACCTGCCATAACAGTGATTTGCTTAAAACTCTACACTATGCAACTAGCTGATAACTGTAGATAGTTAATGTATCTTGTAGTGCTGCCTGTGCATACAGTGAGTTTCAGACTATGGTGGGTCTTTATATACGCTGGTAAAAATATTAATATGTATAAAGAGGTGCATTTTAAAGTATTTCACAAACATATTTTTGCCCAGGGCATCACCACCAGCACATTTCATGGAAGAGGGTGATAGAGGAGACGCAGGACGAGGATGGGAGAGGAAATCTCAATCAGTGAGAGTCAGAGGAAACTATGCCAAAGGTCTTACAGTAATAGAAATGTTTTTCCCCACATCCTGTACTGTATCGAGTCATATATAAACCACACAGTGGACTCTCAAGAAATGAATTGACGATATTAGTTCTGAACATCCAGGTTACCATTTCTTCTAAATTGCATATCCATATATATTGATATCTTGTTCATGGCTTCACTGCTTTACCTCATTTTGCTTTTGTTTTGGCTTTATTTGTTTTAAAATAGATCTTTCTCACCTGTAGTATGTCTTAAAAATAATCTTTAACTTACATTGATTAGAGGTGAAACGTGCAGAATTGTGTACATTCCTCGCTTACAATGCAGCAGACATCCTGCAACACTGTCATCTTAACAACTGTAGACACTCAGGCTTGA